>NW_027555625.1:105845341-106445341 GCF_003287225.1 Phascolarctos cinereus
CTTGTAATATTTCTCTTTATATCTAGGTCATATATCCATTTTGATCTTATTTTGGTAAATAGTGTAAGATATTGGACTACGCCCAGTTTTTGCCATATTGCTTTCCAATTTTCCCAATACTTTTTAACCAAATAATGCATTCTTATCCTAAAATATTGAATGTTTATCAAATACAAGGTTACTGTTTTTGTTGCTGTAAAATGTATGTCTCAGATAAAGGTCTCATATCTCAACTATATAAAGAACTTAGATAAAATAAAAAAAGAACATAGTTGGAAAAGTGAAACTACAAGGCAGGACAGGGATTAGACAAACAAATATGAGAATGTCTTCATAGACTTGACAGTTGAATCCTTGGGAGCTAATGAAATTTTTAAAAAAACAAAGTAGAATGAGAAAAGAAGGAGCAGAACAGAGAATTGTTGACGCCCATATTTAATGGGCATCTGGATGAAGATTCATAAAACAAGGGGTAAATCAGATAGATAGAAAAAGAAACAGGAGAGAACAATATCAGGAAAATCTAAAGAAAAAATGAGTATCAAAGAGAAAAGAGTGATCAAAAGCTTCAAAAGTTGCAGAGAAGTCAAGAAATATGAAAATTAGAAAAGGGCTATTAAATTTGGCTATTAAAATATCATTGGTAACTTTGGAGAGAACAACTTTGGTATAATGATGGGGTCAAAAGTCAAATTGTAGAGATTTAAGAAGTGAAAGGAAAAGATTCAGGGCATCAATTAAAGATGGCCTCAAGGAGTTTATTGACAAAAGGAAAGAGAATGGGAATGATCAATTGAGAATGTTTTACTTTTTTGTTTAGTTTTGCTTTGTTGTTTTTATTTTCCTTTTGGCCAGGCAATGGGGCTAAGTGACTTGCCCAGGGTCACACAACTAGTAAGTGTTATGTGTCTGAGGCCGGATTTGAACTCAAGTCCTCCTGACTCCAGGGCTGGTGCTCTATCCACTATGCCACCTAGCTGCCCCAAAATTTTGCTCTGTTTTTGAGCATTGTGGAGATATCTACTTGTTTGCAGGCAATAAGAAAGTAGCCAGTAGCCAGCCCACACGTGATTCAATATAAATGAGAAAGTGGGGATGATAGAGGGGGTAAAAGAAGAAAAAGGAAGGAAGGAAGGAAGGAAGGAAGGAAGGAAGGAAGGAAGGAAGGAAAGAAGGAAGGAAGGAAGGAAGGAAAAAGGGAAGGAAATAAGCATTTATTACTTAATAAATGTGCCAGGTACTGTGTTAAGTGTTTTACAAATATTATCTCATTGATCCTCACAACAAACTGTGAAGGTAGATGCTATTATTATACCCATTTTCCAGTTGGGTAAACTAAGGTAGAAGTTCAGTGGCTTTCCCAGGGCTACAAAACAAGAAAACATTTGAGGCTGGCTTTGAACTTAGGTGTTCCTGACCCCAGCATGATCCATTTCCCACATAGCTGCCTATATGATTGAATTCTATTTACTATTTTGAACTAAAGTTCCATGTCCCAAATCAAAATTCCATTTGATTCTCACTTTCTAGGCAGGAATGTGATAGAAACAGTGCATCTCTTCTCTCTTCTCCCTTAGACTCTATTTCTGTTCCTAATATGCACCTGCTTGTCCCAGATCCTGACTTTGGCTTATAATACATTGCTCACATTATCTCCTTTTGCAGAAACCTCCAGCATGTATTCATTCCTTACTCCCCAGATGGGGGAGCTTTATGGTACACCTTGGAGCACCATCTGCCTTAGCTAGGACAGATTCTATCTCTGCCTCCACCTTGGGAAAGGGTAAAGATGACAAATAAAAGAACCATGTTTTATTTCATTGGGGGAAGATATTTAGATATGTAAGATATCTGACAGAGTTTTAATTTTTATTATTCATGTAACCTTGGCCAAGTGAGTAGGATGAATCTCCATTTCCTGGCCTATAAAACAGACCTTGAAAAATATGTGCTACCTACATCATGGCTTTGTTGTAAAGCCCATTATAAACTATAAAGTTACATATAAATGTAATCTATCATTTTTACTGAAATATAGCCTGAGTATTCAAATTAAACTTGAGTATGTTTCTCTTTTTGGAATTAAAATCACCTACAAAAAAATAAAATTACCTACATATGAACTTGAATTTAGAAATGCTTCACTTTTACTCCCTTTCCCCACCCTAGTCTTCTTGGAAGTACCCTATTTGAAAGAAAAGGAGTTTATATGTCCCACAGTCTTATTTCTTTGTTTGAACTTAATGATTTGTTGCTGTTGATGTTGTTTTTAAGAGTGTCTCTAGTTTACCTTCTTTAGAATGTGTGTATACAAGGTTGTTTGTATGTTGTCATCCCCATTAGAATGTTAACTCTTTTAAGGTAAATATTCTTGCTTCTCTCTATATCCCTAGCACTGAAAGTATGGTGCTTCACATATAGCAGGTTCTTAATAAATGTTTTAGGACTGTGTTAGAAAGCTCTGCTGTGAGTTATTTCCCTCTCTTCTTTTTTTCTTTTTTTTTTGTTTCACATTCTTTAAAGACAGCAAACTGTGTCTTCCACTGCCTTGCAAATGTACAACTTTAGTACTAAATTCCATTCTGTTTGTATTACTGCCTAGACAACTACATACTAACTTGAAGGTAACCCATTTTTGCATGCATGTATGCTTGCTGATTTGTGCACAATTGGCTATATCCAAGTTCAAAACTTACTTTGAAACATATAGACATGAAAAAGATGGGGAAAAGGCCAACATGGATCCATATCAAAAGAAACATGACCAGGAGTATTTTGTACTGATAAGCTCAGGATTTTATAAACATTAGCATATTAAATCCCAAGGGTCTTTGAGACTTCAAAATCTACTGGATTTTAATCAAGATTTTTGAATTTAGTACACAAGAATTCCTTGATCCTTTGTATTGATTGTCCAAATTTAATTCAAGAGGAATCACTGTGTCATTTATCTGCATTTTAGATATAACCTTTGGAGTGAGCTAATGAGGTCACAGATCACATGTGAAACTCTGTAACCTTACAAAACTTATCAATGTAGTTGAAATTCAATCAGAAAATACAAGATGAAAAGTCTAACATAGAGTAGGGAACCTGAGGCCTTGAGGCCACATGTGACTTTCTAAGTCCTCAGGTGTGGCCTTTTGGCTGAGTTCAAGGTTTACAGAATAAATCCTTTTATTAAGGGGATTTTTTTCTGTGAAGTTTGGATTCAGTCAAAGGGCTGCACTTGAGGACCTAGAGGGCTACACGTGACCTTGAAGCCTCAGGTTCCCCACCTCAACCTACTACATAGTTAGCGTCACTACTGCAAAATACTACCAATCTAGAGAAGCCTAAAGTTTAAATGGCACTCATTTGGAATTCAACACTGTCATGAAGGACTATAACTCATATCTTTAATTATTTCTTGAGTCAGGCCATTGACAAATGACATTAGAAAACTGCTTGAGATGAAAATGAACAGTGTGGCTGCTTTTCACCTATGGGGATCTATCAAAAGTTCTAATTAACTTATAAATATTAAGCTAGGCTTTTTTATTTTGCTTTCTTTTGTTTTTGGAGGGGACACATTTTAGCCTCCTGGTGCTTTCTGATAATAATAATACAGAAAAATTAGGAAGAGTAGACTTTTGACCTAAACGGGGGTCAAATCTCCCATCCTCCATTCGCCAAATCCAGAAAAAGCCTGAAATTCATACTAAACAGAATAATAAAAAAAATTTAATGAGATATTATAATAAGTTACGTCTTCTATATAAGAATTACAAAAATTAGCCAGAAGCCTATAGACAAGAGGAAAGGAGATCATCAGCAGGATCAATGCTAGGCTAGGCAAATAAGTCAATACCTTCTCAGTGTAACATGTCAGACTGTGCCAGTGATTTAATTTAGAGGGTACATTCTCCACCTCACCTCCTTCCACCCCCACCCCCAAAGCTCCAGGTTAGGGACAAGTTAGCCCTGTATAGTGTGTATGACCTGAGTGGTTCAGTAGGACTCAGATCTCAACAGTGCAGGGTCAGGGTCTCTAAATCCTTTAGCACTCTTGCTTCAGATTGCATAGACGATCCAGTAAATCCATTGTTACCATTTAAAAAAAAAAATCAAAAGGGTGTACTCCAGGAGGTAGGCATTACCCCAGGAACCAAGAGAGCCAATAATAAATGAAGCGGATCTAACAGCCCCACCACAGGCTCATCAAGCAGCAGCTCACAGCTCAAATCCAGGAGTTAAAACTGGAGAAATGAAAAAGTAAAAGAAAAATACTAACATAAAAAAAATAGATATCTGGCTATTTTCAAAGAGAAGGATCAAGTAACTTCATAGAAATTGTAAGCAGTGACTCAAAGGAAAAACAGATTTTCCACAAAGGCTAAATAAATACCTAGAATAAATGCAGCAAGAGATAAACAGGAAATAAAAGCTCTAGATGAAAGAATTATATGTATAATAAGTAGCTTAGGAAAGAAAGTTGTAAAGCTTACCCAAAAATAAACTTCCAAAAATTAGAATAGATGAAATAGAAATGAATGACACCATGAGACAGAACACATGCATGTATATGTGTATGTATGTATGGATATGGATACACATATGGCTATATATATCTGCACACATATACATATGTTTATATATATAATATATATCCATGCTTAAATATACACACATATATATTCAAAAATAGAAGAAAATATTAAATAGCTGATAATTTTTTTTTCTAAAATACCTGGAAAACTGGTCAAGGAAAATAATTTAGAATTACTAGACTCCTTGAAACAAGAGTATAAAGTAGAGATAGAAGGGATTTATTAATGAACTCCTGAAAAAGATGTCAAAATAAAAAGCTCCAGGAATGTCATAGAATATAATCCAGAGATCACATTAAAGAAATATTTTTATGAGCATCCACAAAGAAGGAAATACAAACTGAGTCATAGAGACCTGGGAGCTTTTTATTTAAAAAATTTATGGAATTAAACAAGCATTTCCAAAATATAGTACAAAAAAAGGTGATTGCACATGAAACTGCAAATCTGCTATGCAGAATTTGCTATTCCTTTAAAACATAAAACAAAATTATTGTGTAAATTTCTAATTTTTCTTTTTGTTTCTTTTTTTCTTCCCTTCCCCCCCATGGCTACTATTAGATACAAATAGGTATGCATGTGTGTGTGCATATGTATGTATATATGTATGTATGCATGTATAATTGTTCTGTACATACATCTTTTTTATCAATTCTTTCTCAGAATGCATATAATTTTTTTCTTCATATGTACTTTGTGGTTAGTTTAGGTATTTATCATATTCAAAATAACTTATTTACTCAAAGTCATTATTAAAACAATGTTGCTGGGGGGCAGAGGCAAGATGGTGGAGGGAAAGCAGTGACTTGCTCGAACTCTCCCCCAAGCCCTCCAAATACCTGTAAAAAATGGCTCTAAACAAATTCTACAGCAGCAGAACCCACAAAAAGACATAGTGAGACAAATTTCCAGCACAAGACAACCTGGATGCCTTATTGGAAAGGTCTATTGTGCTGGGCTGGGAGAGGATTGCAGTTCAAAGTGGGCACACAGGCAGAGATCAGGCCTCTGCAAACTTGGAGCAGGCCTTAAAGGACTGAATCATGGGCAGCTGTGGTGGTATCCAGACTCCTCAACCCAAAAATGCCAAAGACAACTTAGAAGGTCAGTAGGAAAAGTCTGTGACCACAGTGAGAGAGAAACTAGGTCCCAGCCCCAGCCGTGGCACAGCCCAGGGGTGGCAGCTGCTTCCAAATCTTGGCCCACAAACTGAGGGAAATCAAGGGGCTGATCAAAGGAGGATTAGAGGGATCTCTTTGCTGGTGCTGAGGTGGGATTCACTAAGGGGTGAGAGAGGATTATACTGGGAGAAGAAGAAAGGGAGAGGTAGAATGGAATAAATTATCTCACATAAAACAGACAAGGCTTTTACAGTGGAGGGGAAGTGGGGAAAGGTGAGAGGGAATGAGTGAATCTTATTATCACTGGATTTGGCTTAAGGAGGGAATAACATACACACTCATGTGGGTTTGGAAATCTATCTTACTCTACAGGAAAATAGGGGGGGAAAGGGATAAGAGAGTGGGGTGGGGGATGATAAAGGGGAGGGAAGATTGGGAGAGGGAGTAATCAGAAGCAATCACTTCTGATTAGGGACAGGATCAAAAGAGAGAATAGAATAAATGAGGGGGGAGGATGAAGGGAAATATAGTCAGTTTTCCACAACATGACTACTATGGAAGTGTTTTGCATGACTACACATGTATAACCTGTATTGAGTTGCTTGCCTTCTCAATGAGGATGGGGAGGGAGGGAGGGAGAAAATTTAGAACCCAAAGTTTCAAAAACAAATGTTAAGAATTGTTTTCACACGTAACTGGGAAATAAGATATACAGGCAATGTGGTACAGAAATCTATCCTGCCCTATAGGAAAATAAAAGGTGAAGGGCATAAGAGAAGGTGGGGTGAGATAGAAAGGAGGGCAGATTAGAAGAAAGGGTACTCAGAATGCACACCACCTTGGGATGGGAGGAGGGACTATATGGGGAGAAAATTTGGCACTCAAAATCTTATGGAAGTGAATGTTAAAAATGCAAAATAAATAAATAAATAAATGAAATTTTAAAAAATACATTTCTATTGCTGTATACAATGTCCTTTTTTTCCTGCTCATTTCACAATTCATTATTTCATGCACGTATTCCATGTTTTGGTTTTTTTTTTTGTTTTGTTTTGTTTTGTTTTTGCTGAGGCAATCGGGGTTAAATGACTTGCCCATGGTCACACAGCTAATAAGTGACAAGTGTCTGAGGTTGGATTTGGACTCATATCCTCCTGACTCTAAGGCTGGAGCTTTATCCACTATGCCACCTAGCTGCCCCTTAAAAGGTATTTGATTAACTACTTTTTTCTTTCACGGCAGTTGGGGTTAAGTGACTTGCCCAGGGTCAAGTAAGTATCAAATGCCCAAGATCAGATTTAAACTTAGGTCCTCCTGATTCATGGGCAGGTGCTCTATCTACCACTCCACCCAGCTTCCCTTCATGATTTTTTTCCTAAAATCATTGTGCTCATCATTTCTTATAATACAGTGGTATTCCATCACAATCACATACTACAACTTGTTCAGCTATACCCCAATTGACAGGCATCCCTGCTATTTCCAGTTCTTTGCCACCATAGACCTGGGAACTTTTATTAAAAATACAAGAATATTTTGGAATGAAATATTGCAAAAGCCAAAAAGACAGGCTTACAAGAATAACTCACTCTGAAAAGCTGAGTATTATCCTAGAAGTAAAATAATACACCTTTCATGGAATTTTGTAAGTTCAGATTAAAAAACTCAGAGCTGAGTAGTAACTTTGAAATGCAAATATAAGAGTCAAGAAAAACCCAGAAAAGTAATTTTGTTCGAGTAGTTGGAAGAAAACTACATGATTATTTAATGTTAATATTCTAATGGAGGAACTGAACAAGTGTCCCTTTAGAACCTTAAAAGTCTTTAAAAGTTATCATGGAAGTTAAATAAAAATGGGTGTCCTAGGGATATATCGATTTTATTCTAAGGTTTTGAGAAATGAACATAAAAGGAAAACACTAGTGTAGAAAAGAAGTAGAGGTAAAACCATGTCTCATAAATAGGATGCATGGAAAGAGTTTCTAAATATGGATGAAGGATCAGGTAGATGGACATCAGTTGAACATCACTTATATGAAATGGATAAAGTGGGGTTGAATACAAACATTTATGTGTATAAATACATAAATCTCAACAAAGAAACAAGAAAAGATAGGGTAGGGGTGAAGTTAAGAGGGAAAGGGATATAAAGGAGGAAATATTCTTCACAATAAAACAAACATCCTAATACTGAAAGGAGAATTAAAGGGGAAATAAGAAAGTAGAGAAAGGAAATAGCAAAGGATGAAAATCTAAGGGAGTGGTTTAGAATCCCATTTAGACAATTGGGAATGGCCAAATAAACTGTCATATATGAATGGAATGGAATAATTTGTGCCATAAGATATGATGATAGAGATTACTTTAAAGAATCTTGTGCAGTATAAACTGACAAAGAGTGAAATGAACAGAATTAAGGGAACAATTTATAGAAGGACAGCAATATCATAAAGAGAGGGGGAAAAAAAAACTTTGGAAGACTTAAAACTCTCATCAATTCATTTGCCAAACATACCTTTCAGAGCATCTGTGAAAAACACAAATTACTTTTGTGGCCCCAAGTTGCAAAAAGAAAATAGGCTTTTTAGACATGCCCATTGTTTGGATTCATTTTGTTTGACTATGCTTATTTGTTGGAAGTTCCTCATTCTCATTTCAGTTTTTATTTGGGGTGTGGATTAGAAGGAGAAGGAAGGTAACAATAATGATGTTTTTTTTTAAAGGAATTGAATCATTTTTTAAATTGATAGAAGAGCACAGAAGACCAGAATAAAATACATTTTAAAAGTAATATGTGGAATTTGTTGTATAATTTTTAAAAATTGAAATCAAATACTGTAGTTTGATATTGACTTATCTCTTTTTGTTATGTTGTATATATGGAAATTAACTTTTTAGTGCTTACAGTTAAAATAAAAATATATAAATAGAAAATGAAAGTCATTTCATAGTACATGGGTATAATTTCCTTGGTTTAAAAATCACAATGCTTTCTAAAAAGGAAATACTAATATAATAATTTAGAGCTGGAAGCAAAATTAGAGGTAATTTTTCCCAACTCCCTTATTTTAGAGATGAGCATTCATCAAACAAATGCCATAATTTAAGTGTGTTCATGTATTGGTTGCTTAAACCATACAAGAAGTTATGTGTTGGATACCTAAGCTGAACTATTATTTTTCCATGTGGATATGAGCTAACTAGAAAATATAATCTTCAGCTCTAAAAGAGACACTAAGGAAAATACTGACTTTGAGAATGATTTTAAATGGAGCAGAAATGGTAACTCTTTCCATTCCTAGAAATTGTTAATGAGAGATGACTCCTCCCTCTTCCTTCCCTTAGAGAATAGAATGTGTGTCAAAGGTAACTTTGAACACTCACAAACCCTATGGACTCCCTTCTCAGAATGTTCTTAAATGCACGATGTAAAATACGTAAACCTAATATACTGAATATGTCTGTAGACGGAAGAAACAATTATGCGCTATTTAAGAGAGAAGCAGCTATGTGGCGCAGGGGTTGGAATGCCAGACCTGAAGTCAGTATGACATCTTTTATAGCGAATTTTATTAATCAGTATCATCATCTGGCCTCTGATATTTACTTGCTATGTAACCCTAAGCAAATCAATTAATCCTATTTGCCTCAGTTCTTCATCTGTAAAATGAGCTGGAGAAGGAAATGGCAAAGCCCTCAAGTATCTTTATCAAGAAACTCCAACTGGGTTTACAAAGAGTTGAACATAACTGAAACAAGTGAACAACTACAAATTGCTATTTAGGGGAAGGTCGAATAACTACAGCAATTTCAAAATAGTAACAAGCATAAAAAGTATTTTGAGATATCTGCAACTCTAATGTCATATGAAAATATTTGTGATTTCTATCTTTGATAATATTACAGGAATTGCTGATATTGCTATGGTTTGTTGCTTATATTTAGAATTGAAGAAAATACTGGATTTCAATTCAAAGTAAGTGCAATAAAGATTTATATTTTCCCCCATCCAAGTTCACAGACCCCATGGAATTTATCCATATATCCACTGGAGGTACATGGACCACAGGTTCAAAACCCATGTCCTGTTTCAGTAGGTTGCCTGAGGAATTTAAATTACCCTGCCTAACTTCCAACAGAAATCATAATGAATTGAAGGACATCTTGGGAGAGAAGTGAGGTGCTCCCCCACCTAGCCAATAGCTAGCCTTGTGGAACGTGAGACATGCTGATGTTAACAGACACCAACTACTCAGTCACTAGATGAAACAGAATTTGAACTTTGATATCTCACTGTGACCCACCCCAGAGAAAGGCTCACCTATAAGAGGCCAGTGGAGATGGTCTTTCTAACCCTGGGGAGACTTCTTATGTTCATGGCCTGAAGCAGAGAGTTACTGTGTACAATGTTCTCCTAGTTCTGCTCATTTCACTCAGCATCAGTTCTTATAAGTGTTTGTAATTTTCTTCTGAAGTCTTCATGTTCACCATTTCTTATAGCACAATATTATTCCATTATACTCATATACCACAACTTGTTCATCCATTCCCTAATTGATGGACATCCCCTCAATTTCCAATTCTTGGCCACCATGAAAACAGCTGCTAAAAATACTTTTGTACATGTACATGCATTTTCCACTTTTATGATCTCTTTGGGATATAGACTTTAAAGTGTTATTGCTGGATCAAAGGGTACACACAGTTTTATAGCCCTTTGGGCATAGCTCTCCAGAAGGGTTGGATCACTTTGCAACTCCACCAGCCATGATTATTGCACCAATTTCCTCATATCTTCTCCAACATTTATCATTTTCCTGTTTTGTCATGTTAGCCAATCTGATAGGTAGGTTGTAGTACCTCAGAAATGTTTTGATTTGCATTTCTCTAATCAAATTTTTTCATATGGCTATAGATAGCTTTAATTTCTTCCTTTGAAAACTGTCTGTTCATATCCTTTGACCATTTATCCATTGGGGAATGACTTGTACTCTTAGGAATTTGACTTAGTCAAATTCCTAAGAGTACAAGTCATTCCCCAATGGATATATTATAAAAATGTGTGTATGTGTGTGTGTGTGTGTATTAGAAATGAGGCCTTTATCAGAGACACTGGCTATTAAAAATGTTTCCCAGCTTTTTGCTTCCCTTTTGATCTTGGGCGCATTGACTTTGTACAAAAACTTTTAAATTTAATGTAATCAAAACTATCCATTTTGCATTTCTTAATGTTTTCTATCTCTTGTTTGGCCAGAAATTCTTCCTTTCTTTGTAGATTTGACAAGTTATCTATTCCTTGCTTATAGTATTGTAGTTTGCTTATAGTATTAACCTTTACATCTAAATTGTGTACCCTTTCTGACTTTGTCTTTGTATAGAGTGTAAGATGTTGGTCTATTCTTACTTTTTGCTACACTATTTTCCAGTTTTCCCAGCAGCTTTTGTTGAATAATGAATTCTTATACCAGAAGGTGGAGTCTTTGGATTTATCAAATACTAGGTTGTTATAGTCATTGACTGTTGTGTCTTTTTTATCTAATCTATTCCATTGATCCACCACTTTATTTCTTAGCTAGTACAAGTAGTTTTAATGATGGATGATCTGGTATAGCTAGGCCACCTTCCCTAGTATTTGTTTTCATTAACTCCTTTGGTATTTTGGACCTTTTGTTCTTCCAGATGAATTTTGTTATTATTTTTTCTTGCTCTATAAAATATTTTTTGTTAGTTTGATTGATACGGCACTCAATAAGTAATTTAATTTAGGTAAAATTATCATTTTTATTATATTAACTTGGCCTACCCATGAGGAATTGATATTTTTTTCAATTATTTAGATGACTTTATTTGTGTGGAAAGTGTTTTCTGATTGTGTTCACGTAGTTCCTGGGTTTGTTTTTGCTAGTGGATTCCCAAATATTTTACAAAGTCTACAGTAACTTTAAGTGTAATTTCTCTATCTATTTCTTGCTATTGGGCTGTATTAGTAATATAAAGAAATGCCAGTGATTTATGGGTTTATTTTATACCCTGAAACTTTGCTAAAGTTGTTTTATTACTTATTATTATTATTATTAATTTTTGACTGGGCAATGGGGTTAAGTAACTTGCCCAGGGTCACACAGCTACTAAGTGTCAAGTGTCTAAGGTTGAATTTGAACTTAAATCCTCCTGACTCCAGGGCTGGTGCTCTATCCACTGCACATGTAGCTGCCCCTAAAGTTGTTTATTATTTCAAGTATTTTATAATTGATTCTCTAGGATTTTCTAAGTATACCATCAGATCACCTGCAAAGAATGATAGCTTTGTTTCTTCTTTGCCTGTTCTAATTCCTTTAAATTCTTCTCTACTTGCTACAGCTATCATTTCTAGTACTATATTGAATAACAGTGGTGATAATGGATATCCTTGTTTCACCCCTGATCTTATTGGAAATGCTTCTAGCTTATTCTCATTTCATAGAATGCTTGCTGATGGTTTTACATAGATGTTATCTATTATTTTAAGGAAGAATTCAATTATTCCTATGGATTCTAGTCTTTTTTAATAAGAATGGGTTTTAACAAGAATGCATTGATCGAGATAATCATATGACTTGCAAGCTATCCACTCTTTTACATATCTCTCATTTCTTTTCCCAATTTCTTTTCTACTTCTCTTATTTGCTTTTTGGTCTTGAGAAGAGTTGATATTCCGCCTTTGATGTTTTGGACGTGGCTGTATTGACAGTGTTGTCCTCTTCTGAATTTGTACCTTGCTCTTCCCCATCCCTATAATAATAATAATCTATGATCTTCGTTCATTTCTGATTTTTGTTCATGGTATTTATCTATTTCCTAGCTTTTAAAATTCAGCTGTCCTCATGCAGTGCAGGGGGAACTGTGCTGAGAGCCCTGGACCTTGCCACTGGCTTTGTATGCTAGGGTTCCAATGCTGGCAGCTCTGGTGCTGGCAGCTGGCAGATGTACAGGTCTGTGTACTAGTGCTGATCTGGGGTCAGCATCATTGGAGCTCTTATGGTGTGGGTGAGGAGTCTGGCCCCTGTAGGACACCTGGACACCTGGGCTTCTTTAAATCACTCAACTGTTTTGTTGCTGGAGGACATCTGCCAGCCTAGAGCTTTGCCCTCTGAAGTTGTGCTTCCTGGAGTTGTGCTGAGGTACTGGGCATTTGAATGCTGGAGAATGTTGGTGCACATGATGGTTTTCCAAGCTGATGTCTACCAGTTCCCCTGCCTGTGCTGAGGCACTTGGGAGTCTTGGTGTTGGCATTTGCCTGCTCCACCACCCTGGGGCTTGGGATCTCCTCCTAGTTTTCTGAGGTGAGACTTGACAATGGCTTGTTGGGATGCTTCTTGTCCTGTACTGCTCCCCTTGCCCTAGAGTGAGAGGGACCTTTTCCATTAATCTCCAGAGCTTCCTGAGCTACAAGACTGCTGCACTCCATCTTTCTCCTGGCTCAGCCATTCCCAGGGTTTTTCCTGAGGTGATTTTTTCTGGGCTTTTAGAGATCAGTAAGGGAGGGTGAGAGTGATTTACTTCTTATTCTGCCATCTTGGCTCACAGAAGTCCTGTTCCATGACACAGTTTAGAAGAGGAACTGGAAAAGTGAAGCTGGTCCCCAGGAAACAGCTACCGTTTGGTGGAGGGTAAGGAGAACTGCATTGAAAGAAATTGGAGTGTGAGGTGGGGAAGGGAACAGTGCATGTGTTTCATCTGCTGGTAGCTGAGGAAAGTTGCCAGAAAGAGGATTTTGAAAAGGTCCGAGATAACTGGAGTCATTGGAAAATTTCTGGAGCTATAAGTGGGGGAAATGATAATTTTTCTCACACATTTACCAGTTTTTTCCTAGCCTTTTCAGTAACAATTCAAAGGTCTGCCAAAGGTCTGCCTAACTTTCAGTTGCCTTTCCCACATTGAGAATTTCCAGTGTCTATTATTTTTGGCAATTTGCTAGGTGTAAGCATAAGCCTCAGAGTTGTTTTAATGTGTACTTCTTTATCATTAGTGATTTAAAGCAATCATTTATTTGCTGATTAAGAGTTTGTAAGTATACTTTTTTAAAAGAATTCACAATTTTTGACCACTTATTGGGGAATGGGTTTTTTTCATTATCATCATCAACATTTATTTGACACTTTAATGTTTGCAAAGCACTTTCCACAAATCATTTTATTTAATTCTGAAAACAACCCTACAAAATAGATGTTATCATCATCTCTAATAAGTGATGAGGAAATTAAGGGTGAAGGTCCTTTGTCCTTTGTCACATAGCTAGTAAATGTCTGAGGCTGGGTTTGAAACAGATTTCCCAGATGCCACTTATAACACTCTGCTAACAACCTCATTGTACTTCTCTTCATGTGTCATTTATTTGTGTTAAATGATGGAACCTAATTAACAGTTTTCCTCTCATATGGAATTGGTCCAATAAATGTTGTCAATCTGTAGATTGATATGCTATAGTAAATTGAAAATGAAAAAATGACAAATATAAAAGCTACATTATTATAAAAATAAATTAAAACAAAGAGAATAGAAGAATGTGCATCTTTTACAACTATGGCCATGGAAAGATTTTTTAATGAATTGTGGGAAAGACAGACTGTCAAAGGAAAAATAGACACACTATTCTGCATAAAGTTTAAAAAACTGTTTTGCATGGATAAGATCCAAATATCTAGAGTAATGAGGAAAGCCAGGCAAAGAAAGGCAAAAGAAAACCTCTTTGTCTAAAAGGAAATTACATTTATTTGGAAAAATAATATGAATATATATGTATATACGTACACACACATATATATACATAGATACATACATGTGTGTGCATATATACATATATAATAGACACATGTATGTGCATATATATATGTATGTGTGCATACACACACACTCAGACACACTGGTACAATATAAATATAGGCATTGGGGAGACAGGTACTAGTGTTAGTAACTGGAAGGATCAGGGAAGTCTTCAAAAATGGTAGTCCTTGAACTGAAAATTAAAGGAAGTTAGGGTTACTAAGAGCAGAATTGAGGATGGAATGCATTCTAGGAATGAGAGATCACCAGAATTAAGACACAGAGAGGGGAAATAGATTTTCATGTATGGAAAACAGTATAAAGACCAGTTTGAGTAAGCTATAGAATTCATAAATGGAAGTAATGTGCAATCAAGCTTGAAAGGAGAGTTGGGTTTAGGTTGTGAAGTGTTTTATATGCCAAAAAATGACTCTCCTACTTTTATCTTACAGATAAAATGAAGTCACTTGAAGATTTTCAAGATGAAGAATTACAGAAGACCTATACTTTAGGAATATCACTTTGGCAGCTGTGTGGAGGATGTATTGGGAGGTATAACACTATTTCAAACACATTTTCTTTCAAGCAACTTTCAAGTTTTCTTTTCTCTTTTTTTTCCCCTAGTTTTGTTACCCCTGTGCCTTGCAAGAACTATCTCGTATTGCTGGCATGCATGTACTTCTCACTTCTGCCTCATAAATGACTCAACTTTTTTCAGAGCTTATCCCAAGTACTACCTCCTATAAGATGATATCCCTAGTTCCTAGGGGCTGTCCCTAGCAAAATACATTATATCTAATACATGCATGCATGTATACAAGCTCACACACATACATGTATGTATATATAAGACATAATGTAATTTGTATATATATATGATATGCAAAATATACACATACATATATATATAATATATACATGCATACATGCATGCATTCATATAATTATTTGTGTACATATTGTTCTCCCAATAGAATGTAAGGTTCTTGAGGACAGGAATTTTTTTTGCGTTAATTTTTGCTATCTTCTTTTTTGTTTTATTTCCAGAACCTGGTAACAGTAAATATTTAATAAATGCACATTTACTAAATGAATAAAGTAGTTTATAGTCTGATTATTGCTGATACTTACCTATATAGTCTGTTCCACTTATCTTATATAGCACTTTAACATTTGCAAACCACTTTAATATTTGCAAAGTGCTTTATTTATATTGTCACATTTTAATCTCACAGTAACCCTGTAAGATAAGTACCATTATTATTTCCATTTTACAGATAAGAAAACTGAGTCCGTAAGTGACTTTGCTGGGATGACATAGTCAATAAATTCCTGAAACAGGATTTGAACTGAGGTTTTGGTGATTCCAAGACCAGTACTCTTACCTACTGCTCCATGAAGTACTTTCTTTTCTGTTTTAACTACTATAAAATTGTTTTAGTGATTACTAAGTTACAATATGAATTCAAGTATAAAAGTGTTATTTTCCCTCAATTCTTACTTTTTAAATTATTTCTCTTGAGAGTCAAGAATCTTGTTATTTTAAATCTTGTTCATTTTCTTAATATTTTGTCTAATCTTCTCATAAAACCCATAGTGGATTAGCATAAAGCATGATTTGAATAGTATTTTCATTTTATTATTTTGCCAGAACCTAATCTTTGGCAACAAAGATCACACAGATTATTCAATTTTATTTTTCAAATTAATATTCATTTAATATATTTTCTTAACAACAACACTCTGCCAGTGAATCAGAAATTGCCACTTTCAAATTCTGTGACTAGCATAAGATTCAATGGGTAAGGAAAAATAAAATAGGGAGACTGGTTGAATGCTATTCTTTGCAGCTAATTTATGGGCAATATTCCAAGAGTTTCTGTTTTAATCAAGAGATGAAGAGAGACTGGACTGGAGATGGCAAAGGAAGAAGTATAAAATGAGTTTTCTTATTTGTGTTGGGAAAAAAATTGGTTTTGTTTAAGGCTATGTGGAGTGAAGTTTCACTGAGAGATCTTGGAAAGTATGAAAGTATACTATTGAAACAAATTTTAAGAGTATAGAAGCTGTGATGGAGGGAAGCATGGAAAAAGTGAGATGATATTTATCTTAGATAGTAAGGGAATAAATGAGTTGATGATTACCAGGACAAGTGTCAGGATTTGATAGCCCTGATTCTGAATGCAACTTTAATGTGAGAGAGATTGTTTGTGTAGAAATAAGACATCTGAGTCTTAGTGACCTTGATCCCTTTACTTATGCAGTAATTAGACTAGCAGAAGGAAAATGGAAACAAAATCCTAGTTTGTTTTCTTATAACATACATGCCTGAATTCTAGTTTCTTAAAACTGCCTAATTTGATTTGAGGCAGAAAATTCCCTCAGTAGTGTGTGGGGGCATATGTTACATTAGAATATGAATGATAGTGTGTGACAATTTTCTAACAATCATAATTTCAGAAGAAAATAAAAGATATCATGAATATCAAGATGCATTTCCCAGACTCTTCTTTCTCAGATCTTTCATCCATCATCCTTCTGAGATTATCTTCCACCCACTCTATACATTGTATTACATAGTAATTTGCATACTATCTCCCTCATTAAACTTTAAGTTCCTTGAAGGCAAGTATTATAGTAAGGTGCTTCTTGACTCAATGACAATGGAAAAAATCTTGTTCAATTAATCAATAATCAATCAAAATCAATAAGCTCAAGGAGCTCACATACTAATGGGGAACATAAGATATTCATAAATAGGTATCTATAAGGTATATACCAAGTAATGACAATGTAACCTTAGAAGGGAAAGTAAGGGTGGGTGGAATGGGATACCCAGAGATTTCTCTTGGACAAGGTGACATTTGGCTTGAAAACTAAAGGAAGCAAGGGAATCTAAGAGGTGGCGATTAGGGAAAAGAGTATTGTAAGAATGTACAAAGGAGATTGATACATACATCTAACAATGATATACTTTGAGAAGCAATATAAAAGGAATTATTAGAGACAGGAGGTGAGTATGACTGGGGGTTAAGATACATCCAGTGATGCATTAATTAACACTACTGAATTAGCAAAACAAAAAATACCAGCAGATGTCCAATGCTTTTGATGGATCTCATGTATGATATTATGTAAACTATAGATAAGAATTCTGCCCTATATGAAGTTGTGAGTGGCACTGCTGGAGAGAAATTGTCATCTGCATTGCTGAAAGAATATATACATGCTGATGAGATCATAGATCAATCTCTGTATCTAAGTGAAATTTAGAAAATAATCTTCATCTAAGAAAAGTAGATGAGTCACACACAATTTACTTATTTAGTCAATATGCACTGTTTCTCTTGGTCTTTATTTTGTTCACTATTTTGCCCTCCCCTTTATAAAGTAGCTTTCAATAAGATCTTAGTTTAAGGAAAAACAAAGATAAGGGAATGTCAAATTCCTTTGTTACATTCTTGCTTTATCATACTATACAGCCTCATCATCTCCCCTCACCTCCAAAAGATCTATAAGTTTTGATTAATAAGGCGATGACTTTCAGTCTGTGACATAAGTCTGAATTTTTTATCTTCACATGGAGCCATGTAACGTATCTTGATGATGGAGATTTATGGTTGCCTTAAGCAGCCTTCAGCCTTTGCTTCAAAATGTGGAATCAATCTCTTAAGACAAGCCACTCTTGGAAAGACCTGTTATAAGTTATGGAATATCTATTATTTGGATAAAACAAAATATTGTGATAATATCATTTTAATCATAGTGGAATAATGCATTGTTTTTAAATTATTAATCATTCTGCATAAACAAATATTGAATTAATATGTTTTCCTATACCTGTATGCTATATGAACACGTACATCAGTATTAACCATGATATATTACAAATATGTACTCATTTTGATAACAGGATGGATCAACTATGTTTTTGTTGTGGATCCTCCATCAATGTTGATAATAACTCATCTATGACTTCTCATCTTCTGTAATGCTTATCCATGCCAATGCCTGAGTTTTCTATAGGTACTTGACAAAGTATGTTAAAAGTCTTCTTTGCTCTGACCCTTTGATATTTGTAAATATGATTACAATCTCCAGTCTGTACACCTGTTACTTCTCATTCTTTTACAATCATCCCCTGGTTATACCACATCTCCTGGACAAATCTTTCATTGTTGATATTCTGTAGTCTATTTGCTGCAAAGATAATATTAAATTTTCATTCTTCTTAGATCACAATCTTTCTTGATTTTTGTTCACACAGAGAAACTTTGTGTTAAAATATGATTTTTAAAAGCAGGTAGCAACTTGGAAAATATTAAAAACTCAGTGAAATTTTTTCAAGTAAAATCTGTCCCACTCTTTTCTTCCTAATCCAATTCTAGGTACAGCTCATTATCCACCTACAGTATTTATTGTATTCGTCATATGTATAAGCATGTGTGTATGTATACAACAATAAATGTTGTTTAGTCATTCAGTCATTTCCAGCTTTTTGTGACCACATTATCATTACATTTCATCAGACATCAAATCAAAATTTCCTTGTTAGAAAAAAATAAAGTTCTGCCTTCTGGGGCCAAGCACCCATTTATTCTTGCTTTCAACTACTTTAAGACAAGTATCTTGTTTTTCCTAAGTTTCTCTTTTCTAGGCTAAGCATTCTAAGCTTAAAAAAAAAGATCCTCATATGGCATGAATTCAAGACCCTGGTTACCCTCCTCTGGGATTTCTTTGGCTTTTCCTTACTAAATCATAGCTCTTAGAACTCAAAATATTACTCAAGATATGCTTTGAGAAGACTAAGTACAAGTGGGACTTAACCTAATTACATGCAGTAGATAATCTGCTTTTTTAAGGACGGGCCCCCACATCTCTCATTGTAGGTAATTTTACATGTCTGCATATTTTCTTCTCACGTTTTCATCTAAAACATATCCTCTTATTCCCCCTCTCTCTATATATGCATGCATGTATATACACAAATGTATATATGTGTATACACACACACATATACACATATAGAGAGAGATCTTTATCTCTGACTCTCTCTCTCTATGTTTCTCTCTCCATCTAACACCACGCTCTCTTGGATCAGTATCTCGGGGCCTAAATGGTTACAAAGCTACATCTCCCTCCATCCTAGGATTCTTAATGATACTCCTAGGTTCTGGTGTCTCTCTTCTTTAGTGCTTTCAGCTCAACCCCCTATTCTGGGTTTTAGTCATTAGTTATTAGTGTGCTAAGCCATTTAACTATGTAACATCAATTAGACTTTCCAAAATAATGTTTACCTTAAAGATATAGCAATAACAATATTACAAATAATTTCTTCAGTCACTTTAGGGGCACTTTCCTCTACCTTCTCTATTTCTGGAGAGAGTAGCTTAATGCTTGTCACAAATAATACATAGTATTACTCTCAGCAAGTATATGGCCAAATGCAAAATAGTTGTCGAATGAGCCTTTGTCTCAGCTACCAACAAACTAGACTCACCTGCTTTTATTTATTCTATTTTATGGGGGCAGTGAACAGAGAAAATAAAGACTTGTGAAATTAATTCATTAACTAACTCATTATTTAAAAAAAACAACATATAACAAAAATCCTGCTAATACATCCATGGTGAGCAAGAACTTATGGTTCCTACGTGGCATGGTGGAATATATTGCCAAAAGTAATGAGAACTCCTACATTTCCTCATGAACAGAAGACCTTCACTGTTTCAATATAGGCCTCTTGCTCTGATTTGTCACAGAAAATCAACCATTCCAAGTATTGAAAGGCAGCTCAAGTTCCCCCTTGGCTCCTAACAGCCCATTTCTAATTATTAAGCAAGACAAAAGTATGTTGTTTTTTTTTTTTCCCGGATTGTGCTATAACTGTTTATTTGTGAAACTGCCTGAGTAAGCAGTGCTGTAATCAATTGTCTGCTTCCTACTGGGTTAAATGTCCTTCAGCCTCTAATGGAAAAAAACACTATTCTCTTTGGATCAGACCTTTCTGATCTTTTGTACAACCTTTCTGCCATTCAAATAATCTATTGGTTTAGCTACCTGTGCCCTCAGCACAGCTATCCTGTCCTCCTGAAAGATCTTCAATGTTCTGACCATATTTGGAGGAAATCCTTGGCCTCATACATATACTCTGGAGGACAAAAAACACCCACTTGTCCCTTTGCCCTTATACCTCTCCTGTGGGTCAACATACAAGTTAGAATATGAGTTGGTCAGATCAGTTGATGTGCCTGTTCCAGAATAAGTAATCACTGTAAAGATAACTTAAAGTACAGAGTAAAACTATTGATTGTGTCAGGCTTGCTGTTAACACAAAACACAAAACTATACTGAAAATAATTCCAATGGGGATATGCCTCCACAGCTGAATTTCCAAGGCAGTTGGTCAGAGCTGACTCTGAGGTTTAAGTAGCTAACAAGAATATATGCTCCTTAAGGACAGTGATTGTTTCTTGGTACCCTTACCCCCTGGCACAGTGCCTGTCACAAAACAGGTACTTAATAAATATTCGATGACTACTGTCTCTTGATATGAACTGAAGAATAGCTAGAAAAGATTCAAGAGGAAAAACCTGGTTAAACAAATCCAAGGAACCAAAGCTGGTAAGGTGAGTATGAGACCATGAATAGGTTAATTGGTAGTCAGATTAAAACAAATAATTCGTTGTTCAGAATTCACCAACTTTCTGAAAGGGAGATGAATAAATCAAATAGCCCTGAAATCTCCTTTGTCTTCTTCTCAAACTTCCAGTTTTGTGTGAAATATCAGACACTTAAAATAGATTCATAGTCAAGTTTGGACATGTGCCCTTTACTGAAAGAATGAGAGATATTCTATTGAAGAAACAGAAGCAGCAGCAGGAGGAGAAGGAGAACGAGAAGAAAAGGAGGGAAGAAGAAGAGAAGAAGAAGAAGAAGAAGAAGAAGAAGAAGAAGAAGAAGAAGGAAGAAGAAGAAGAAGAAGAAGAAGACAACTAATTTTCCCAGAGACAATGAACAGAGGGAAAGTATGGAACTGTAATAAAAAATGTAGAAATGTAAAAAAGGGAAGAGGTCTTGGGTAAAGTAGGCCTGTGGCACCATACCAGTATCTTAAAAAATAACAGAATTAAATTGAAAGCTCAAATGTGAGGAGAGAAGAAATGTGACAGAAGGGTCCAATACAATTGCTAGTTTAGATTTGAATAAAAGATAGCAACAGTTTGGCTTGTCCTAATAAGGTGACATAAATGTGAATTTTTCTCTACATATCCAAGTTCTGCTACTTACTAAATATGTAAACTTAGCAAAGATAAATCCTCTTAAAGACTGTATTCTCAACTGCAACATGAGAATAGACTAGATCATAAGTTGTTGAAATGTGTATGTGTATGTATGTGTGTTTGTGTGTGTGTGCGTGTGATGGATCCCTTTGTTTCTCAGGCTAATATTTTCAAATAATTGAAGGAAATGCTAAATTTTGATTGATTTAGTAAAAATTAAATTGTTTTTTTAAATTTTTTTCTCATCCAAGTTCACTGATACACTGAAATCTATCCACAGACTCCTTAGTGGAAGGAGGTCTAAGACCTCTATTTAAGAATTCTTGGACTACATGATATTTAAGAAACTTTCATTTGCTAAAACTTTTGATCTTCCTGTAGAATATATCACATTCACTTTCTCCTAGTCCTTCATTGGATACAAGGCGACTCTGTCCTCCAAAGTTGCTGTCTCACTATTCAGTGCAAGAAGAAGTGCTAGAAAGAAGGGGAGCCGACTTAATATTTTCTTTCTCTAAATCCTTTGTACCTTAGCTACTTCCCCTATGGATTGGCCTTATCCAACTTGGCAAAATGGACCTACATTTCAACTTCATTTCTTGAAAGCATTAGCTTCACGGCTCAGCTTTAGCCTAATGTTTCTCTGTAAAGTTTTCCCCTAAGTCATTCCAGCAATGTTCTTGTCTTCCCAACTGTTTGTTTGTTTTGTTTTGTTTTTGATCAAAGTATTCTTCTTTGGCTTTTATGTTGCTTTAAATGATTAGTTAGCTTTGTGCATGCCCATTTATTATCACTCCCAAGGAAATTTTAAACACTCTGAGAGTTGGCACAGCAGATAGATCACTGGGCCTGGATTTAGGAAGACTTTTCTTCATTAGTTCAAATCTGGCCTCAGACACTTACTAACTGTGTGACCCTGGGAAAGTCACTTAACCCAGTTTCCTTATCATAAAATGAATGGGAAAAGGAAATGGAAAACTACTCCAATATTTTTTGCCAAGAAAACCCCAAATGGGGTCACAAAGAGTCAGACATGACTGAAAACTGACTGAACAGAAGAGGTGAAGACCTCACATTTTTATAGTGCTTTAACATATACAAAATTAAAATAATTCTATGAGATGAGATGAGTTTCAGCTACTAAGTATTAATCTTGAGACTCAGGCTCTTAATTCTAAGTCTATTTATCATGCTGGTTTCATTCATAAGATCATTAGGGAGGGGACAGTTAAGTGGTACAGTGGATAGAACACCAGCCCTGGAGTCAGGAGGATCTGAATTCTGGCCTCAGGCACAGAACACTTATTAACTATGTGACTCAAGGTAAGTTGCAACCCCAATTACCTTACCAAAAAAAGAAAAATCATTGGGTACTTCTTATAGATATATACTCTGAGTCTTGGCTGTACAGGAAGTTTCCAATAAAACATATTGGTGAACCAAAGAGTTTACTGAGATGGAATCCCAAGGCAGAAATTGTGCGTAATGATATATCTTCAACATCAGCCCTGGCTAGGGCTACCAAGATTAGGCTTAGAAAGATTTTTGATGATATACTTTGAGAATCCTAGAGAATCAAGTAAAAAACTCCTTGAAATAATAAACAACTTTAGCAAAGTTTCAGGCTATAAAATAAACCTACATGTATCATCGATATTTCTATGTACTATCAACAAAGCCCAAAAGCAAGGGATAGAAAGAGAAATTTCATTTAAACTTACTCTAGACATTATAAAATATTTGGGAGCCTACCTCCAGAAACAAACCCAGGAACTCTATGAACACAATTACAAAACACTTTTCACACAAATAAAGTCAGATCTAAATACTTGGAAAAACGTCAGTTGCTCATGGGTAGGCCGAGCTAATATAATAAAATGACAATCCTACCTAAGCTAATTGACTTATTCAGTGCCATACCAATCAAACTACCAAAAATTATTTTATAGAGTTAGAAAAAATAATAACAAGATTCATTTGGAAGATGAAGAGGTCCAGAATATCAAGGGAACTAATGAAAAGAAATGCAAGGGAAGGTGGCCTAGCAATTCCAGATCTTAAATTGTATTATAAAGCAGCAATCCCAAAACTGCTTGGTACTGGCTAAGAAATAGAGTGGTGGGTCAGTGGAATAGGTTAAATACGCAAGACGTAGTAGTCAATACTATAGTAATCTATTATTTGATAAACCCGAAGACCCCAGCTTCTGGGATAAGAACCCACTCTGAAAAAAACTGCTGGGAAAACTGGAAAACAGTATGGCAGAAACTAGGCACAGGCCAAAATCTCACATCATATAACAAAATAAAGTCAAAATGGGTTCATGATTTAGATATAAAGGCTAATACTTTGAGCAAACTGGGAGAGCAAGGAATAGTTTACCTATGAGATCTATGGAGAACAGAAGAATTCCTGACCAAATAAGAGATAGAGAATATTAGAAAAAGCAAAATGGATAATTTTCATTACATTAAATTGAAAATATTTTGCACAAACAAAACCCATGCAACCAAAATTAGAAGGAAGGTAGAAAATTGGGAAAGAATTTTTACAACCAGTCTCTCTGATAAGGGCCTCATTTCTAAAATATATAGAGAATTAAATCAAATTTATAAGAATGCAAGTCATTCCCCAATTGATAAATGGTCAAAGGATATGAACAGATATCTTTCAGATGAAGAAATTAAAGCCATCTATAGTCATATGAAAAATATTGTAAGTCATTATTGATTAGAGAAATGCAAATCAAAACAACTCTGAGGTACCATATCATACCTATCAGATTGGCCAACACGACAAAACAGGAAAATGAGAAATATTGGAGAAGATGTGGGAAAATTGGAACACTAGTGCATTGTTGGTGGAGTTGTGAAATAATCCAACCATTTCAAAGAGCAATTTGGGACTCTGCCCAAAGTACTATAAAAATGTGCATACCCTTTGACCCAGCAATAGCACTTCTAGGGCTATATCCCAGAAAGATCATACAAATGGGAAAAGGACCCACATGTACAAAAATATTCACGGCAGCTCTTTTTGTGGTGGCAAAGAATTGGAAATTGAGAGGATGCCCATCAATTGGGGAATGGCTGAGCAAGTTGTGGTATATGAATGTAATGGAATACTATTGTGCTATAAGAAATGATGAACAGGCTGACTCCAGAAAAACCTGGAAAGACTTTTATGGTCTGATGCTGAGTGAAATGAGCAGAACCAAGAGAATGTTGTACACAATAACAGTCACATTGTGCGATGACTAATATTGATAAACATAATCCTTCCCAGCAATACAAGGATCTAAGACATTTCCAGAGGCCTCGTGATGGAAAATGCTTTCCATATCCAAAGAAAGAATTATGAAAGTTGAATTGCTATTTATTTTTATCTTCTGTTGGGTTTTGTTACCTCTTTCTGATGGTTCCTCCTATTGGTTTTAATTTTTACTTACATCACCACTAATGTGAAAATATGTTTCATAGGAATGTAAATGTATAGCCTATATCAGATTGTGTGCCATCTTGGGGAGGGTAGTGGGGAGGTAGGGGGAGAAAACTTTTAGACTCAAAAGCTTATGGAAGTGATCATTGATAAATCAAAATAAACTAATAAAATTTTTTAAAAAAAGATTTCTGGCATGTATTTTTTTTTCTCTTACCTAGATCTCTGGGTAATACCCTGAAGTACAAAGCAAATGACTTAATTCACCTCTCTTCCAACTTTTATCAAATTCAAATAGAAATAGACTTACTTGTAGGGAAGCAAGGAATCTTAGGAGGACTACTTAATCCCTCATTTCTTCAGTTTCCTCATCTACAAATAAGAGAAATAAACTAGATAATCAATACAACTCTACACTCCCTTCCAGGTCTGTTAGTCTATATTCCTAAAGCACAGCAAAGGAAAACAATTCAGTGGAATCTCCCCCTGCCCCAATGATTTTAAGGAAGGTATAGAAAACTTTTCAGATTTGTAGGGAATATGAAGCTAGGTAGAATTGTGGGTGGTAGGGTATAGGAATCTTATTGAATGGCAGTTGCAATACTAAAGAATTCTCCTGACTAGAGCATTGATTATAATCTATGAAGGTGAAATATAATGACATAATCATAAAAACTTTAATTGCGTTAAAATTCTGAAGGTATGTCTAGACAATAAAGCTTTGAAGGTTTTAGTTGACTTTAAGCTTATTAGGCATCAAAAATATGATATCACAGTTGACAAAATCAGATTTTGTTCCATACTGCATTTTCCAAAATGAAAGTAATCTTTTCATCATTCATTGCTTTTATCAGACTACATATGGAGCACAAGTACTAGCTGTTGTTCAGGTTCAGTCATGTCCAACTCTACATGACCACATTACTTTTGTCAAAGATACTGGAGTGGCTTGCTAGTTTCTTCTCCAGTGTGTCTCTATTTTACATATTAGGAACTTAAGGCAATAAGGGTCCAGTGACTTACCAAGAGTCTCAAAACTAGTAAGTGTCTGAGAATAGATTTTAACTCAGATCTTCCTCACTCCAAGCCCCAACTTTATCCTCTGCACAACATATCTGCCCCAACCAGTAGCAATACTCTATTTAATTTTAGGAAGAACAGTAACAAGCTTGGTTATGTCCAGAAGAAAATGATGGGGTAGTGAAGAGTTTAACGATTGAGCCAGAACTAATCCAATAACCATTTCTTAAACATCTACTACATGCCAGGCACTATACTAAGATGCAATTAATTAAAAAGAAAGACAGCTCTTGTCCTCAAGGACCTCATAATCTAACTGGGATAGAAAACACACAAAAGGAGGCAGGAAAAAGATGAGGGAGGGAACCAGGAGGTAGTTAGTGCAGGGGCATCTTGTTTCATGGAGTTAAAACCAGGCAGAGCAAAAGATGCAGAGTGGACTGAGCAAAAGCCCAGTTTTTGTCCTTCATAAAGGAAAGCAATGGAAAAGTTTAGTCCTCCACCCTTCATCCCTCTAATCAAAAAGGAGAGGAGGCTAAGGGATGTGGTATCAATCAAGGATTAAATTAACAACAAGGTCATGAAATTAGAGATGATGAGCTTAACCTGGGAGAAGCATCTTGTTTTATAGTGTTAAAACCAGGCAGAGCAGCAAATGCAGAATGGAGTATTATTATTCTCAGATAACAATTGAAGGGAAGGAACTGGGAATGTTATTTGATATATGATGGAGGTTTTCAAGCTTTGGAAGAGGTACTCTGTAGAAAAGGATTGGCTCTACAAGTAAAAACTAAAAGCAATTAGGTAAATTGAGACTTGATTTAAGGGGAAAAAACTATTAATTAAAGTGCTCCAAAAGAGTGCACAGACTGTACATAAGCAATCTTATTTTAGTAAAGACTACATGTCCATTTGTCAGTAATGCCATAAAAAGGATTCTAGTCCTAGATGATCTTGGATGCTCCCTTTAATTCTGTGATTTTGTGATATTATTTATTTCAATAACCCTATGAAATAGGACCTAAATATTAAAAAAAATGTTTAACATAATGTAAAATATGTTTTTTTCTGAGAAAATCAATATTCAGAGAGGCAGAATGAAATGTGGTACCAAACATGGAGTATGTAAGAGGCAGAATAAGACCTTAGTGCTCTCTTTATTACATGTTTTGGTTTTCTGGCCAAAAAAAAAAAGAAAAAAGAAAAAAAAACTAGTCCCTGTTCTCAGGGAGCTTTCAGTCTAAAAGAGACCATACATAAACAACTATGCTCAAGCAATATGTAAGTAATATAAATTAAAAATCATCTCAGAAGGAAGGAATTAGTATTGATAAAGATAAACTTTCTTGAAGAAGGTCAGATTTTAACTGTGAGATGGAGGAATCCAGGGAAGCCAGAGGTAAAGGCCACTATGGAGAGAATTCCAGGTATAAGGGACAGCCAGTAGAAGACCAATGAGCTGTGAAATGGAGATTATTGTGTGAAGAAGAGGATGGAGACCAATGTTACTTGATCATAAATTACATGGAAGGGAGTGGTGTCAAAATACTGGGAAAGTAGGATATGGATACCTTTAAAAATCAAGAGTGTTTGTATTTCATAAAATATGCACTGCAATGACTGGGATAATCTAAGATGAAAACATTTTCATGGAGCAGGTGAGTTTTGAGACTTTAGGACACCTACTACTCTGCTGTTTTCATGTATGTTTGTAGTTAAATTACTTGTAACTACTTATTAATCACTGACTAAATTGTAACATATGAAAAATAATGAGATACTATTGTAATGTAATAATAAAGAGAAATAGTTTGAAAGACAACTTGGAATATTTGTAGGAACTGACTCAGATTGATAAGATTAGATCCCCTTTTTTGTATTAGAATATTAGTATTGTAAAAACAAACTACAATGAAAGATTTAAAAAGTCTGATCAACTGCACAATCCACTATGATTCTAGGTTATAGATAAAAAAGAACACTGACTACCTCGTGATAGGGAGGTGATCAAATAATGTAGAGAATAAGAAACAAATTTTTGGTTATGCCTAATATGGGGATTTGTTTTGCGCCAATATGTTTATATATTACCATGACATTTTCTTCCTTCTTTTTCTCTCCTTTTTTTCCTTCTTTCTTCCTTCCCTTCTCTCTTCCTTATTTTTAGTATGTAGGCAAGGTAGAAGGAAGGAAAAAAATGCTTTATAATTTTAATTTTAAAAAAACTTACATCAAAATGAATCCTCCAGTTCATTGTAACCCTAAAGAATATTTGGGCCCTCATTTGATAACCTGCTCAAAGCTGATACTGACAATCAGAACTAACAATTATGGTTTTAAATATTTTTTTCTCTTCAACTCTTAATCCAACATCCTTATTGCAACAAGTGACATACTGTATTTATTTTTAAAGAATGCCATTGTTATGCTTCAGGTTCATGTTGCTAGTGCTACAAATATCAGGGAATATTTACTTCTCCATAAGTCCCCCATTAGAGTATAACAACATTAGGAGGTAAACTCTATCTTGTCAACCTGCTGTAAGGAATTTTGTTGTTGTTTTCTTTTTTCTTAGGGTTTATTAACCTGGCATGATTTCAGTTTGCAAGGGAAGGCAGATATGTTCTGTGCCTATAAATATTAAGTGAAAAATACCTTTTTGTGTTGTTATTGTAGACTAGACAAGCAAACACATGGTGAGACTCAGTATTGCTGTACCCTGACAAAATGTTTTCAATTATTAAGAAGGAAAATTGATAGCACAAGTGATTTATTGCCACTACTTAGTACAGATGGAAAAAAAAACAGAAGAGGTTAATGTTGAAAATAAATAGTGGAGAAAATCAAGAAAAATATGCCTTTTTAGTATTCTGTATTTGAAAGCCAGAATAACAAGCAAGAGAAAGGCAGTCCAAGAAACACAGAATCAGCCTGAAGATATAAACAACAAACAAATAAATAAATAAGCAAATAAATAAATGAATAAAGGCACTGCAGTGCATTGGCTATATCCAGCGCAGAGTACTTTTGTTTTTTAGGAAAAAAAGCTATGGACAGGAATTGTTCAGGATAGGAAGGTATAAAAATTCTTTGAGTGATGGCAACCCTAAGATATCATGGTGCCTTCAAATAGTTTCCCCACAATTTTAAACCAGTATTTAACTTATGTATTATATTTTTATTTTCTATGATATTTCTAGTTAAAAATAGAGTTTTCAGAGTACTCAAAGCAGATGAATGGCTAAAGACACATTTTAGAGCACAGTATTGAATAAATTAAATCAAACAATGTTAAGCTTGCTTAATTAAACAATTCAACCATATCAAAGTAAAAGGTCTAACTCCTGGAGTCAATTCAAGTTTCTACTTACTTATTTACTTGAATGAGAGGATAGGGAGGGATTAGGGTTAATGAGACTGAGAGCATAGGTGTTATACCCTTAGATATCATATAATATCATGAAAGACAACTGTCTGTGAGTCTGTGAGTGATTTGTCTATTTCCTACATAAGACAAGAAAATTTCAGAAGGCACTTCTGATTCAAAAAATCCAACAAGATGGTGAATTAGACACTTTGTGTAACTAGTGTGACCTCTCAAAATGTCCAGTGAATATGGCCATTATAGCAATATCATTTGTCTTCGCAGTCTAGAACATCAACAACACCAACAAGGTGTAAACTCACATAATTAATACAATAATCTCTAATCCTGGAGGTGGAACCAAGATGGCTGGAGTAAAGGCAGGGATTCTCCTGAGCTCTCCCCTAACACTCTCCAAGTATCTTTACATAATGACTAAACTGATTCTAGAGAATCAAACCCACAAAAAGGTGGAGTAAAACAATTTTACAGCACAAGACAACTTGGAAGGTAGCAGTAAAGGCCTGTTGCACCAGGGTGAGAGAGGAGCACAGTCCAGTTCTGGCCATGCCAGTGCAGACCAGGATGAAGCAAACCAGGTTCAGGCCTCAGGGCAACTGAATAAGTGGCAGCAGTGGTGATTTCAGGACTTCTTAGCCCACAGACAGTAAACACAACTTAGAAGGTTATCAGGAAAGGTCTGTCCCACCTGTGTGAGAGAGGAGCTCAGTACAGAAGAGATGAGTCACCATAGGCCCAGACCCAGCAAGAGGAGCTACTGAATCTTCAGTTGCAGTAGTTGTTTCTGAAGTTCTCAGCCAACAGATGGTAAGGCTAGCACTGAGGTAGGACTCCCTTGCTTTGCCCATACTCTCATCCAGGTAGCAGTCCTGAGTGGTTCTTCCAGAGTGACAAATAGTATTAGCACACCAGAACTTGAGGCCACAGTGGAGCAGAGACCCTCATCACAATTCCAGGGAAGAAAAGAGTGCTTGCAGTTGCTCACAGACCAAAGTACAGGCCAGGAGAATAGTAAACACACCTCTCTTTAGATCATACTACCTTGGAAGGACTGAAAACTTAAAGGTCCCTAAAGGTATCTCTGAAAACAGCTTCACAAAATCCATGAACCTTGGAACAGTGTCCTCCACCCTGGAAGCAGAGCTCTATTTTAAGAAAGAGTTAAAAGTCAAGAAATAGGCTGGAAAATAAGCAAACAGAAAAAAAATATTCTGACCATAAAAAGTTACTATAGTGACAAGGAAGATCAAAACTCAGAAGATAACAAAGTCAAAGCCTCCAAGAAAATAAAAATATTAATTGGTCTCAAGCCATAGAAGACCTCAAAAGGATTTTGAAAATCAAATAAAAGAGGTAGAGGAAAAATTGGGAAGAGAAATGAGGGTGACACTAGAAAATCATGAAAAATGAGTCAATAGCTTGGTAAAAGAGACAAAAAAATACTGAAGAAAATAACACCTTTAAAACCAGACTATGCCAACTGGTTAAAGAGGTCCAAAAAGCCAATGAGGAGAATGCCTTAAAAAGCAGAATTGGCCAAGTGCAAAAGGAGATACAAAAGCTTGCTAAAGAAAATGATTCTTCAAAAATTAGAATGGAACAAATGGAAACTAATTACTTCATGAAAAATCAGGAAACAATAAAACAAAGCTAAAAGAATGAAAAACAATAGAAGACAATGGGAATTATATCATTGAAAAAATAACTGACCTGGAAAAGAGATCCAGGAGAGATAATATTAAAATTATTGGATACTTGAAACCCGTGATTAAAAAAAACTACCCTACACACCATCTTTCAAGAAATTATCAAGGACAATTTCACTGATGTTCTAGAATCAGAGGGTAAAATAGAAATTGACAGAATCTACTGATAACCGTCTTAAAAGAGATTCCAAAATGAAATTCCCAGAAATATTATAGCCAAATTCCAGAATTATCAGGTCATGACAAAATATTTCAAGCAGCCAGAAAGAAACAATTCAAGTATCATTGAGTCACAGTCTCAGTATAATACAAAATTTAGCACTTTCTAAATTAAAATATCAGAGGGTTTGGAATGTTCCAGAGGGCCAAGGAGCAGGGATTACAACAAGAATCACCTACTAGTAAATCTCAGTATAATCCTTCAGGTGAAAAAATGGATATTCAATGAGATAGAGGACTTTCAACTACTCTTGATGAAAAGTCCAGAGCTGAATAGAAAATTTGACTTCCAAATACAAGACTTACATAAAAAAGTAAACAAGAAAGGAAAATCATAAGGGACTTAAGGTTAAATTGTTTGCTTTCCTACATTGCAAGATGATACTTATAACTAATAGGAACTTTCTAATTATTAGGGCAGATTGAAGGAATATATGTAGACAGAGGGCACAGGTGTGAGTTGAATATGAAAAGATGATATCTAAAAATAAATTAAAAAATAAATAAAATTAAGGGATGAAAGAGGAATGCACTGAGAGAAAGGGAAAGGGAGAGGTAGAATGGGGTAATTATCTCTCATAAAAGAAGCAAGAAAATGCTTTTACAATGGAGGGGAAATGGAGGGGAGGTGAAGTGGAGTGAGCGAACCTTAATCTCATCACAATTGGCTCAAAGGGGATAATATACACACTCATTTGGCTATAGAAATCTATGTTACTCTACAGTAAAGTAGGAAGTGAAGTGGATTAGTGAAGGGGGGTTCACAGAAGGGAGGGCAGATTGGGGCAGGAGGTAGTCAGAAGCAAAACACTTTTTTAAATTTTTTTTATCTTCAGAAGCAAAATACTTTTGAGGAGAGACATGGTGAAAGGAGAGAGAGTATTGAATACATGGGTGGCTAAGATGGAAGGAAATATAATTATCAATAGTAACTGTGAAAAAAAATTGAAGCAAATTTATGTGATAAAGGTTTCATTTCTCAAACATATAAACAACTGAGTCAAACTTATAAAAAATAAGAGCCATTTCCAAATGATAAATAATGAAAAGATATGAACAATTTTCAGATGAAGTAATCAAAGCTATCTATAGCCATATGGAAAAAAAATGCTCTAACCCACTATTGATTGGAGGTATGCAAATTAAACAATTCTGAAATACTACCTCATACATATTAGAAGGGCTAATGGGATAGAAAAGAAAATGATAGATGGTAGAGGAGATGTAAAAAATGTGGTATTAATGCCCTGCTGGTGGAATTGTGAATTGATTTGATCATTCTGTAGAGCAATTTGGAACTATGCCAAAAGGGCTATAAAACCATGCATACACTTGAGCTAGGCAATACCACTATCGGTCTGTATTCCAAAAGAGAAAGCAAACAAAACAAAACAAAATAGAAAGGAAAAGGACCTGTATGTTCAAAAAATATTTATAGCATCCCTTTTGTAGTGGCAAAGAATTGTAAATTGAGGGGATGCTCATCAATTGTGGAACTGCTGAACAAGTTGTGGTATGTGATTGTGATGAAATACTATTGTGCTATAAGACATGAGCAGAATGCTCTCAGAAAAACCTGGAAAGACTTACATGAGCTGATGCAAAGTGAAATGTACTGTATACAAAGTAACACCAAATTTTAAATAATCAGCTGAGAATGACTTTGCTATTCTCAGCAATACAATGATTCAAGATAGCTCAGAAGGACTTAAGATGAAAAATGCTATCCACCCCCAGAGAAAGAACTGATGGTGTGTGAATACAGATTGAAAAGTACATTTTTACTTCATTTTTCTTGAGGTTTTTTTTTTGGTGTATTTTTGTTTTACAACATAACCATTATGGGAATGTTTTGCGTGACTACACACGTATAACTGTATGAAATTGCTTGCCTTCTCAATGAGCAGGGTGGTGGTGAGGGAGAAAGAGAGAGAATTTGGAACTCAAAGTTTTTAAAATGAATATTTAAAATTGTTTTTACATGTAACTGGGGAAAATAAAATTTCAAAGAAAGAAAGATAGAAGAAAGTAGGTAGCTCAGTGGATAAAGTGCTGGGCCTGGTGTCAAGAGGATCTGAGTTCAAACCTGGCCTCAGACCAGACACTTGATACTTACTGGCTATGTGACCCTGAGCAAGTCACTTAACCCCAATTGCCTCACCAAAGAAAATGAAGATAAAATAATAATCCCTAACCCTTCTCTCTGCTCATGTAGCATCCACCCCTCCACTATCTACCACTATGCCACAATAAAGCTGTATAAGCCCATCCATAGTTTTTCAACAGTGCTAAACTATTCAACCCCAGGCACGCCTTCTAGTATCTCAGAGCTCCAAAAAGTAGACATTTCACAGGCCAGAAATCAGGTCTCAACAACAGGGCAGATGGAGCTCAGTAGCATTGCTTTGCAACAAGACTCAGTACTACAATAGAGCTCAGCCAGAAAGCTCAGGACCAGAGGGAACTGGAACGGACAATTTTGTGTGACTATTGGGATTCTCGTAGCTAAGACTGAGGAAAAAAGCCCAACACTTACCTGGGGCCAGGTCTATACTCCTGTAAGTCACTTAAGGAGAGACTGAAATTGATGAATCACTAGTTACTTTCATGATGCATTACATGGGAAGAAACCGTGACATCTCTGAGACCCAGCCTTCCTGGAAACTGCTATTGAAGGGGAATCATAAAGTGAAGAATGGGGGAAATTAAGGGAAAAAAAGGCAAATTAGTAAAGATCTCAGGAGGAAAAAAAACCTCAAAGGCCTTAAACATGAGAATATAAACTAATAGGGAAGATATTAATAATAGAAGGGAACATGGCCTCTAGATTAGGCAAAAGATTTCATGAATTTATGAAGGAAAATATACCAATAGTAGATGAAACAGCAGGCTTTGTGAATTCAGAAAAGAGAATGGATATTCTCATAATATTAGGAGGTTTCTGAATGGCTTAAAAGAGAAATAGTTATTTTGAAAGCAAAACTGACAGAGTCCACAGCAGAAATAAATAATAGAGTAAGAAATAACCTTAAATACTTGGATATGGTCTTACAGAAAGATATAAAAGAAACCATAACTGATTACTAATGCAAATATGTGGAAGTGACAGTCTAGATTTAAGATGAAAAGTAAAAAAGTGTAATATTTAACAATGCATGATCTTTGTAAAACAAAATATATTGATCTTGAAGACAAGTTGAATAAAAACAAATTAAAGATTATATGGATCCTAAAAGGACAGAACTAGTTAAAAAATTGAACCACAGTGCAAGAAATAATATGAGAAAATTACCCTAGGGTGCAGAGCCAAGATGGTAGAGTAAAAGCAGTGAATTGCTTGAGCTCCCCCCTAAACGTTTCCAAATACCTTTAAAAATGGCTCTAAACAAATTCTAAAGCAGCATAACCTACAAAAACACAGAGTGAAACAAATTTTTAGCCCAAAATAACCTGAATGGTAGATTGGAAACATCTATAGCATAAGGCTGAGAGGGGAGCATAGTTCAGCCTGGGCATGAAGGCAAAACAGGCCTCAGCAAAGCTGGGCAGGCCTCAGAGGACTGAATTACAGGCAGCTGTCATGGTTTCTCAACCCACAAATGGCAAAGAGAAGTTAGAAGGTCAGTAGGAAATGTCTGTGACAATGGTGAGAGAGAAGTTCTGTCTAACCCCAGTCTTGGTGCAGCCATGGGAGAGTGGCTGCTTCCACAATTCTTGGCCCACAGGCTGGTGCTGAGGCAGATTTCTCTTGCTTTGCCCATGCTTCAATTTGGGTCACAGTCATAGGTGGTGATCCTGGGGTAAAGAGGAGCCCTGGCATGGTGGAGCTTGTAGTGAGGGTACAGAGAGAATCCTCTTCACAGTTCCAAGGCAGAAAAGAGTGCTTGTGGTCACTCATAGACCAGAGCACAGGCCAGGAAAGGTATAAACATGTCATCCTTGGTCTTCCCATCTTGGAAGAACAGAAAACTTACAAGTCCCTAGAAGTATCTCTGAAAACAGCTTCACAAAAACCCCAAAACATGAGACAGTAAATTCTGCACACTGGAAGCAGACCCCTACCTTAACAAAGAGTTCATAACTCAAGTAATTGGCTGTGATCATGAGGAAATTGTGCAAAAAAAAAAAGTCAGACTATAGAATCTTTCTTTGGTGGCAAAGAAAATAAAAACATACAACCAGAAGTAGACAACAGAGTCAAAGCTACTACATCCAAAGCCTCCAAGAAAAATATGAATGAGTCCTAGGCCATGGAAGTAGTATTTTGAGAAGCAAGTAAGAGAAGTAGAGGAAAAACTGGGAAGAGAAATGAGAGGGATGCAGGAAAATCATGAAAAACCAGTCAACAGCATGCTAAAGAAGAACCCCCCCAAAAAAAAAATACTGAAGCAAATAATATCTTAAAAATTAGTAGCCTAACAAATGGCAAAAGAGATCCAAAAAAGTCAGTTAGGAGAAGAATGCTTTTCAAAAGCAGAACTGGACAAATGGAAAAGAAAGTCCAAAAGCTCACTGAAGAAAATACTTCCTTAAAAATTAGAATTGAGCAAATGGAAGCTAGTGACTTTATGAGAAATCAAGGCATTGTAAAGCAAAACCTAAAGAAAGAAAACATAGAAAACAATGTGAAATATCTTATTGGAAAAACAACTGACCTGGAAAATAGATCCAGGAGAGAAAATTTACAAGTTATTGGACTATCTGAAAGCCATGATCAAAAAAAAGAACCTAAACATTATCTTTCAAGAAATTATCAAGGAAAACTGCCCTGATATTTTAGAACCAGAGGGCAAAATAGAAATTGAAAGAATCCATTGATCTCCTCCTGAAAGAGATCCCCAAAGGAAAACTCCTAGGAATAAAACAGCCAAATTCCAGAGTTCCCAGGTCAAGGAGAAAATATTGCAAGCAGCCAGAAAGAAACAATTCAAGTATTGTGGAAACGCAATCAGGATAACACAAGATGTAACAGCTTCTACATTAAAGGACTTCAGGGCTTGGAATATAATATTCTGAGGGTCAAAGAGATAGGATTACAACCAAGAATTGCCTACCCAGAAAAACTGAGTATAATCTATCAGGGAAAAAATGGACATCCAGTGAAATAGAAGACATTGAAGCATTTTTGATGAAAAGACCAGAGCTGAATAGAAAATTGGCTTTCAAATATAAGACTCAAGAGAAGTGTGAAGAGGTAAACAGGAAAGAGAAATCATAAGGGACTTACTACAGTTGAACTGTTTAGATTCCTGCATGGAAGGATGATATTTGTAACTCATGAGACCTTTGTCAGTATTAGGGAAGTTGGAGGGAAGAAATAAATGTGTAGATAGGTAGATAAATAGAAGGTATAGGGTGAATTGAAGATGATATCTGGACAATAAAATTACAGGATGGGAGAGGATTATACTGGGAGGAGAAAGGGAGAGGTAGAATGTGATAAATAATCTCACACAAAACCAATAAGAAAAGGCTTTTACAGTGGAGGGGAAATGGGAGAAGGTGAGAGGGAATGAGTGAATCTTTTTCTCATAGAATTTGGCTTAAGTAAGGGGCAGCTAGCTGGTGCTGTGGATAGAACACCGGCCCTGGATTCAGAAGGACCTGAGTTTAAATGTGTCCTTAGACACATAACACTTACTAGCTGCATGACCCTGGGCAAGTCACTTAACCCCATTGCCTAGCCAAAAAAAAAAAAACGAATTTGGCTTAAGGAGAGAACAATATACACACTCAATTGGGTATGGAAATCTATCTTACCCTACAGGAAAATAGGGGGGAAGGAGACAAGAGAGCAGGGAGATGATAAAAGGGAGGGCAGATTAAGGGAGGGGTAATCAGAAGCAACACTTCTAAGGAGGCACAGGGTCAAAAGAGAGAATAAAATAAATGGGGGGATAGGATAAGTTTAAAGGAAATATGCTTAATTTTTCACATGACTACTTTGGAAGTGTTTTGCCTGACTACACATGTATACCCTATATCGAGTTGCTTGCCTTCTCAATGAGGGTTGGTGGGGAGGAATGAAGGGAGAAAATTTGGAACCCAAAGTTTTAAAAACAATTGTTAAAAAATTTTTTCACATGCAACTGGGAAATGAGATATACAGGCAATGGAGTATAGAAATCTATCCTGCCCTACAGGAAAATTAAAGAGGAAGGGGATAAGAGAAGGTGTAGGGGAGATAGAAAAGAGGGCAGAGGGGAGGGGGAAATGTTGTTGAATTGGTGGGAGGCAATATGACAAATTAATGCTCCTATAAGATAATAGTGATTTCATAAAGAATCAGGTAATTTAAAATGGTATAGTATTAGGAATTTAGCACTTAGATAGAAAATTCATCCTCTTCAAAAGAAGGGGAATCAAAGGTGGTGGTGGAAACTGATATTAGAAGTGTGTACAGGCATGGACTCGAAAATAGATTTGAAGGGGAATAAGAAAATAATAATTATGATGTAGAGGGCAAAGGTGTATAATCAACTACATAACCAAGATATAGGAAAATTCCTACCATTTGGGCAATATTCATAGCATAACCAGCAGGAATTGGTATTTCTAAAAGTGAGGTATAACATAAAATTCAGGGTAGTTAGATGGGCAAGTTCTAAAATGTAATATACAAACTGTACAAAATAAATGCATCCAAAAATGGCATTTTAGAAATTTTAATTTCATGAAGAATTAAAAGTCTAAAGAATGACCAAATAATTAAAAAGGCCATGAATCAAATAAAGTCTAGAATCAACAGAAAGGGACAAATAAAAAATCAAGAGAATGAGGGGGAAATCTTTTTTTTTGTTTTAGAAAAAGGTACAAAAAGGTTATTTCAAATAAAAAGAATTGAGTTGAAGAGAAGTAGAGGAAGGGAGATATTTTACTGACTAACTTAGAGGGGGAAAGAAGGGAAGAATTAAATTAACTCAATAAAAGCAAGAAAGAAAAGAGAACTAATAACTAAAACTCTAAAACTAAAGAAGATGAGAGATTTGCAGATGAGGGGAAGATAGTCAACTGGATTAGGGTTACCTTAAATATGTATTAAGCTAATAATAACAGGAGAGACATAGTACTGTGTTTACAAAGGAAGGGGGGGGAATTCTAATTTTGAAAAAAAAATAGAGACAAATTGAAGAACCAACTTTTTATGACTTTATATTAAAATGAATGAAACAAAAACCCCATAATCTTTTACTTACAAGAAATATAGTTAAAAAAAATAGAAATATACAGAAAAAATAAAAAGCTGGAAAATTACTGCATGAAGTGGAGAATTCTAACAAACTTTAAATAGAAATTTGTACTTATCATATACAGATTATTCTCAAAAACTGAGCAGGAAATGCCCTATCAAATACTTTCTATAAGATATATATAATCCTAAAAACTAAATCATGGAGGGATAAATCATATAAGGGAAACTCTAGACCAATATAGTTAATGAATACCAATTTAAAAGTTTTTAAATAAAATCCAAATCAGAGAGTCTAAAGTTGTTTATTCCAGAAATCACTCAAAATGATCAAGATGGATTTACTCCAGGAATGCAAATATAATGCAACATTAGAAGTATTATCAATATAGTTGAGCATGTGTAAAATCAAAATATAAAAGCACATAATTATTTCAATAGATGTAGATGGTCTTTGACAAATTACAATGATCATTTATGTGATGGGAGGCAGGGAGCTTTTTAGATATTATAAAAAGTATTTACCTAAAATCAAAGTCAAGCATCTTATTCAATGGAAATACACTAGAAAAATTTCCAGTAAACACAGTTGTAAATCAACGATTTTCATTCTTATTACTATTTGATATAGTTCTGTAAATATAGCAATATCAGTAAGAAAAGAGCAAAAGAACATGACATACAGGAAAATAAAGAGGATATAAAACTATCCATATTTTCTTTTGATATGACAGTTAACTTAGAAAATCCAAAAGAATCATCAAAGATACAGATTGAGACAATAGCTTCAGCAAAGTTACAGGCTACAAAATAAAACCTCAAAAATTCTCAGCGTTTCTATATAACAACACCACCACCACACAAACAAGAGACATTAAAAGAAATAAATAATTTACATAGCTGAAGGAATATTCAGTGTGTAGTTTAGGCTGTGCCAATAATTATATTGTATAAAAATCACAATATTATCAAAGTTAGTATATATATTTAATTATATAAATCTAATTATCAAAGGGCCCTTTATCAAGCTGGATAAAATAATACAATTTTGGTAAATAGCATGTTTCCAAATAATAACTGGGAAAAATAAAAGTTCTAGAATATCAAAGGAAATGATTAAATGAGATATAGACAAAAAGAAAAGTTCTTTAAGATGTCAAACTATATCATAAAGAAGTAGTCATCAAAACCATTTTGTATTAATTTAAAATTGGTTAAAATTGGCTAAAACCAAAAATGGACTGTATAAATAAGAATCAGAAACTAAGTAACTCAAAAGTCCATTACTTAATAAAGTGGAAAACATAAATTTCCTAGGAAATAGCTCCCAATTTGGTAAAATCTACTGGGGACACTGGAAGGCAATTCTTTAGAAATTTGGCTTAGATCGACACTTCACAATATATTCCACATGACTTTAATGTTAATGATCCTAGCATTAAAAAAAATAAGAGAAATAGATCATATACCTTTCATAGTTATGGATAATAGGTCTATTTTTACCCAAATGGGATATAGGTAATTGAAAAGGATTAAGTAAAAAAAAATTGATTACATAAAACTGAAAATCTTCTGCATAAACAAAATTATTGCACCTAAGATAAGAAAGGAAGAAGTCTAATGGGAGTAAAAGTCTTCAAATCAAGTTTATTATTTGGTTACCAATATATATAGAACGTGTATATATAATTGGTATTTGTGTATTATTGGTCATGCACAGGTCATAAGCTGAAAATTTTCAAAGATGACAGAAGACGACAATAGCCAATATTGGAAAAGTTGTGGAAGATTGAACATTAGTACAGTGTTGATGGAGCTGTGAAATGGTACAACTATTTTAGAAAGTGAAATGGAATTATGCAAGCAAAGTGACTAAAATATCCACACCTTTAACTCAGAGATTCAATTTCTATTCTTATACCCCAAGGAGGCTATTGATAATGAGAAAATTCAAATGGACCACAAAATATGTGTATCAGTACTTTCTGTGATAGTGAAAAATCAGAAACCAAGTAGATATACCCATGAATTGAGGAATGGCTAAATAAACCTTTGCATACAAATGTAATGAAACATTACTGTGGATAAGAAATAATGTGCATGATGAATACAGGAAAAAAAATAGAAAGATATACATGAACTGATACAAAGTAAAGAAAGTAGTCAGTAAATATTTTAAGCCTCTATTATGTGCTGTGCACTGTGCTAATCACTGAGGATACAAAGAAAGTAATAAGAAAGTTTTTGCTTCCAAAGAGTTCACTATCTAATGGAGAAGACAGATGCAAGTAACTTGTATAAACAAGCTACATAGATAACAAACTGCAGAAGATAAAAAACATGGCTGAGACTGGAAGGAAACCAGGGAAGTCAAAAGGTAGAGATGAGGTGGGAGAACATTTCAGGCAAGGGAGAAAGTCAGTACATAATATCTGGAGTCAGAAAAAAACACTATACACAATGACTGTAACAATGTAAATGGAAAGAAAAATTATTTTTAAAAAATATGTTCCAAAATTTAAAAGAAAAAAAGTTTTGAAATACAAGATTTCTGAAAACAGTTCTACCCTATCCTTTGCAGAGTTGGGAGCTCCAAAGTATTGCATATTGGCCATACTTTCAGACTTTTTATATCTTGATCAGTTATGCTGAATTTTCCTTTTCTTTTTTTCTTTTGTTTTTAAAATACTATTTTTTTTTAAATAGTGAATGGATCTCTGTAAGTCAGAAGAGGATAGGAAAGGATACTGAGAGAAATACAGTAGTATAAAAATTCAATAAAAACTTATTATTAAAAAATCCATAAGTTCAAATGTAACTGCCCCACCCTACATGGTTCTTGTCAATATGGTCAGCTAAAGCACCTTTTAAAAAAACATACATTACTTATTTTTTTTTGGATCCATTTAAAATGTTTTTGAGTTCTAAATTCTCTCCCACATAGACTCAAATTGTTTTCCAGAATGGCTGGATCAATTCAAAACTCTATCAACAGTACATTAGTGTCCCATTTTTTCCACATCTTTTCCAGCATTTACCATTTTCCTTTTTTGTCATATTAGTCAATCTCATAAGTTATGAAGTGGTACTTCAGAGTTATTTTAATTAGCATTTCTCTAATCAATGGTGATTTTAATCATTTTTCATATGGCAATAGGTTTGATTTCTTCTGAAAACTGCCTGTTCAGATCCTTTGACAATTTATCAACTGAGAAATAACTCATGTTGTTATACATTTAACTCAATTTTTATATATACACACATATACATATATACATATGTATGCATACTCATATATAATATCCATATCTGTATACATGCTCACATATATATTATAAATGAGATCTTTATCAGAGAAATTTGCCGTAAAAATTTTTCTCCAGTTTCCTGCTTTCATTCTAATTTTGGTTCCATTGTTTTTGCTTACACAAAGCCTTTTTAATTTAATGTAATCAAAATTATCCATTTTACTTCCTGAGATCCTCTCTATCTCTTGTTTGGCCAAAAATTCTTCCTTATCATAGATCTGACAGTTAAATTTTCCATGCCCCCCTAATTTCCTTATGATATCAGCCTTAATGTCTAAATCAGGTACCCATTTTGATGTTTGTCTGTATCTCATTTTTGTCAAACTGCTTTCTAGTTTTCCCAGAAATTTTTGTCAGATAATAAATTCTTTTCCCAAATGCTTGGCTCTTTAGGTTTATCAAACACTGAATTGCTATGGTCATTTACTACTATATATTATGCACCTAATCTATTCCACTGATCCAGCACTCCAATTCTTAGCCAGTACCAGATTATTTTCATGATTACCACTTTTTAATGCATTTTGAAATCTGGTACTGCTAGGTCACCTTCTTCACATTTTTTGTCATTGCATCCTTTGATATTCTTGACCATTTGCATTTCCAGATTAATTTTGTTATTTTTTCTAGCTCTATAAAATACTTAATAGCACCTTGACTAAATATCCAGAGAATGATGTGGCCTAATTATCCTTTCTGTGATCTAGTTCCTGGCTCTCCCAGGTCCCTCTTGGTTTTCTTTCCTTCTCACCTTCTGATTTAGTCCTTTCTATCTGCCTCTTCTCTCCTTCCTTAACCACTTATTAAATGTCTAATATGTCAGGTAATACACTAGGCAGTGGGGAGAATATCAAACAAAATTATGACATAGTTCCTGTCCTAATGCAATTTTTATTCTGGGGTCAGAAAATAGCCTATAAGGAATAGTGTAACCATAACCCTATATTTAAGGGATTTTATTTTACCAATATTAGCAAATGGATGTTTTCAATCCTACCAATTTAGATTATTTGAAGTGGAGAGAAAACTTCAAATGTTCCCAGCCTGAAGGAACACTTTGTAAACCAAGTTTTGCCTTTCTATTAAAAATCATAAATGCTGGCATTTAATGGTACTGCCCTAGAGAGAGGATCTCTTTCAACTTTGAGCAGACATTTTAAAGAAAAGCTGACTATCTCAGAAACTACACCTGGGGAACTTGAGCAAAGTGTCAAAAAGTTCAGACTGTTAAAATGGCCTTAGGCCAATGTATATTCAGAAACTCTGTGTGTGTGTGTGTGTGTGTGTGTGTGTGTGTGTGTGTGTGTCTCAATGTTGGAGGAAAGGTTTCAGTCTTTCTACTCCATCTTTTCTACTATGAAAGTTGGAAAAGTCAGCAAATGGTAATCAATGATTGTTTTTTACTTATTTTTAAAGTTGATTTATAACAATTAAGGATCCACCCTGGCTATCCAGGACAGCCAGTCAATCAATCTAAAACATGTAGAATGGAACCTATAAAGAACAATGTAATCATTGTGGTTAGCCATACAGTTGGATGTAAATCACACTTATTTTGATCTGTTTCTCTTGGATATGAGGGAAGTATATTTTTATGCTTGCTGGTTTGGATTGAGGGGGAGATAGAGTGCTGGTGCATGAATTTTGTATAAATTTGTTTTTCTGTCGCCATTTTCAATTACTTTATGGCCAAGCCTTTTTCCTAAAATTTGATTCTTAAGAGTAAAGTCCCTAGGGATAGTGAAACTAAGTAATTAGAATCTCCTATCTTCAGTCCTAACCATGGAAGCATGTATTCTATACCAACCTGTAATGACAGTGATTTTTCCCTCATTTTTCAACACTAAGGTCCTGGAATAGAGATTGATCTGTTTTCTTAGAAGCTATAGCATATATATATAATTCCACACTGGAGACAAAGGCAATGAGCATGACATCAGTGTATGGTATCCTAACCAGTCATATTTGAGTCAAACTCCTTTACAATAATTTCCAGTAGGTTGTTCTAACTATTTACTAAATTTTGTTGCAGTAAATACTGATTTAAATAAATGTAACATGAGGAGGAACTCTGGCACCTCTTTCACTACAAAGATCTTAATTATACCTATGTTGACTATAGTAGATTAGCTTCTTAAAATGAAGGAGGAAAGGGAAAAAAAATCAAGGATAAAAAGAAATGCAACATGCAGCAATACTAGAGAGCAATGAACAGAAAATAAATAGCAGCAAGAAGGCTACACCCTTTGGTGACAAGAGATAGGAAATGGAAGTACTTTAAAATTCACCATGCTCTAAACAGAATTCATTTCACTTTTTTCCCCATCCACCTATGAAATTAAGAAGGGGGTAAAAGAGAAGGAAATAGGAGAGAAGAGAAAAAATGAAAATGAATAGTAAGTAGAGAGGTAGAGAGGAGAGGAGTGAAGAGGAGAGTAGTGGTGAAGGGGAGGAATGGAGAGGAAAAGAGAAAAGTGAGGAAGAGTAGGAAGAAGAAGAGAAGAGGAGAGAGGGGGAAGAGTTGGGAGGAGGGTAGTGGGGAGGGGAGAAGTGGGGAGAGAAAGGAGTGGAGAAGAAAGAAGTACAGAGGAGTGTGAAGGAGAAGAATGGAGTAGGGAGAACTAGAGAGGCAGAAGGGAAGAGAGGACTAGGAAGTGGAAAGGTGGGGTGGAGAGGAAAAGTGAGGAGATGGAAGGAGAGGAGAGAATTATCTCCTGTTGTTATTTATATTGAAGGCACTATTATCTTTCTAAACATCCAGATTCTCAGTGGCAGTGCTATCCTTTGCTTCTTTGGTCTCATCACTACCTCCAACCAATCACTTGCTATATTTGGTCAGTTCTACCTTCATAACACACCTCAAATTGGTCCCTTTTCTCATTTATGTGGCCATTAATATAGTTCAGTCCCTTGTCATCTTTCACCCTGGTTAATGCAATAGTTTCATCAATTACCTCAAATCTTTCATCTCTTTCATTGATCTTCAGTGCTTCCAAAATGAAACTCCTAAAGTATAGGACTGCCCATGTTATATCACTGATTCAGAAGTACTAGTGGTTCCCTATTGCCCCTGTGATAAAAGAAAATATACCTGCCTCCAGACAATTTTCTTTTTCTTTTTTTCTTTTCTTTCTTTTTTTTTGGCAATTGGGGTTAAGTGACTTACCCAGGGTCACACAGCTAGTAAGTGTCAAGTGTTTGATCTGAGGCCAGATTTGAACTCACGTTCTCCTGACTTCAGGGCCAGTGCTGTATTCTAGACAATTTTCAAAGGATATTGCTCATCATTGCCCTTTACACATTCCACAATTCAGCCAAATTACCTCACCTGCTATTCCCCAAAATGGCATCATATCTATGACCCCATGCTTTTGCACCAGTTATCCCTCATATCTAGAATGTATTCCATTATTTCTACTTCTTGCACAGCTTTTCCTATATACATGGAACATAATCCCTCATCATTTGCACCTCTTAGAATCCTTAGCTTCCTTCTATTTTCAGCTCAAGTGCTACATCAGAAATAAAGATTCCCCCATTTGATAGTACCCCTAAAACTCAAAGTATTTCATTTTTCCTTAAAATTAACATTTTGTTTACTGATCTGCACATATTTTATTTTCTATCAGTAGCCTTTTTGTTTGTTGACAGCAGGACTATTTGCTTTTTCTCTTTGGGTCCCCAGCAACAAACACAGAGCCTCACACACATAGGTGATGCTTAATATGTTTTTGTTGAATCAAATTTTAATAAGGGTCTCAAGATCATAAATTTAGAGCTAGAAGAAATCGTAGAGGCCATCTAGTCCAACTGCCTTATTTTGCAATTAAGGATAATTGATTTCCTTTTAATTGTTTTTATTCATAATAGCTCTATTAACAATTTACAATGTAAGCTATTCAAAATCTCTTGATTAAATATTTATAGAAATAATATTTCTATTCAGTGACTAAAACATATTGCTGGGAGATTTCTGGGATATGCTATCATTTCACTGCCTATAAAGCACTGGATCATAACCAGCACTTATACTTCAAAGTTTGCAAATTGCTTTGTATACACAGTCTCATTTGTTCCTGTCAATACCCCTATAAGGTAAATTATACAGACATTATCATCTCCAATAAACAGATGAAGAAGAAACTCAGAAAGGTTAAGTGATTTACAGTGTCACCCAGCTAGTGTCAGAAGAACAATTCAAACTCATGTGTCTCTAGACTCCAAGTCAGACCTGTTCCTATTATGCCATGAAGACTCCAAAATATTGATGTACTACTTAGAAATATTTTAGCACATTTGAAAACAGGATGGGATCACAATTTTGATAGAAATAATTTCCATAGTGCTAAATTATCCCATACTTTTATGTAAACCCTTTTTTAAAAAGTGTGAGAACATACTGAGTTTTTTCCCCCACTGTATTTAGAATTTCCACATGTGTTTACTCACTTGACAACTCAAGAAAAAGTACCAAGTGCCAACAAGCCCTAGTTGTGCCCCTGGATTATGTTGACAAATGAGATAATGAGTCCTATGTAGAACCTATGGGGATTTTTAAAGAGCTTGGGTAGATAAGATTTGGATACTAGGAAATTAATATCTATATTTTTATGTTGTATTTCCTTCATGAATTTAAGTCAGGTCAGATTTTCTGAACTGTTTGTTGTGATGAATATTCACTCTAACAGCAAAATACGGGTAAATTATTAGCTGAATTATTTTTAAAGAGACTTAGCACATTGCCGAAGGTGAGGGCTAGGGAAGACAATTCATATAAAATTAGTAATGAGTGTACCAGATAAATATCATTTGATATCTAGTTTGGCTTTTCCTGAGTCATCTCATTAGAATCTATTGTCTAGCTCAATGACTCCCAAATCTATATTGCTGACCTGATGTTTCTCCTGAGATCTGGCCTCTTATTTATCACAGTCTGCTAGACATCTCTACCAGAATATTCTACAAATGAATCAACTTCAATGTTTCCAAAAAAAAAAGATACCCAATCAACCCTCATCCCCAAGCAAATACCAGCAAGAACCATTTTTTTTACTTCTTTATTTCTTGTAAAGATACAACCATTGCTGAAATTGCCTAAAAGTCAAAACCTCAAGTTTGCCAAGGTGAATCCCTCCATGCATTTACTTCTTATCACTCTTTTCTAGCCTCCACAACTAAATTGCTACAACTAATGCATCATTCTCCTAACATTTCAATCTTTTTTTTTATTGGCTCCTTCCCTATAAATGTATTTCAGTGTCCTTTTACCTCGATAAAGAGGTGTATGGGTGTTCAGGGAAGACTAAGATCTCCGTGGTAAGGGCTACTGAGCCCTCTTCAGGTCTGCTTTCCCCTTTTGGTGTCTACCTGAATAACCCAAGCTATAGCATGTGCAGCGGATGCATTCAGTAAAGCCTTTCTGCAGACAGACTAAACCAGGTTGAGGACAACCAATGGCTGGTGAGTTAAGGAGGTGTCTATCCTAAATAAGCGAAGATTTCCCTGGGCAGAATAGGTAGATGTGAACAATTTGTTCCAATGGGCCATGAAGGCAGCAGAAGCAGGACTTTTGGAGCACTTAGAATTTGGTTAGACATTGAAGATGGCAAGGGAATCCACTACATATCAGGCCATCACCAGTTGTCTTGACTTTTGACTTGCCACTGGACTTCAATGATTCTAGAAGAGAGAGAGGCCAACAATTTCTCACAACTCTACCTTACTTAAATCCAGTTTATGTGCAAATTACAAGACATCAGCCATACCATTTTACCATTTTTACCTACCTCAAAGTCCTGTGGTGATGGCCAAGTGATGAAGCATTAAGTGTATACCCACAGGGATCTGTAGTCCTAACCATACAAGAGGTAGCCCCAAGCCATATGGTCATATTTTATAGCAGCAGTGAGATTTTGTAGACCCCTGGGCATGTGAGTAGCCTTTTTTAATGACCTTACTCCTTACCTCCTGGCAGGAGGAGGGGACCAGAAAAGGTGACCTAAAATGTCTGTTTCATATAACCTAACCTAACTCTGACCTGTTCACCAGCAGGTAGAGACCCTACCCTGTGGTCAAAATACAAAAAAAAAAAAGTACAAAAACTTTCTACTCATTCCACTCATCATAGACCTGAGAGACAAACAGCTCTTCTTGTGAGAGAACTCAGCAGGTATTACATCCAAATAGCAGCCTGGAATGAAAAAAAAAAAGCTGGCAAATGAAGGCCATCTTACTGAAGTCAGAGATGGAGAGATTTTTTTTTAATATAGTGGCTATGGTGATAGGGAGTGCCATGAAGCTGGTATAGGTTTTGAAATGATAACTAGTCTATAAAACAAGCCTGTATGCCTCCCAAAAGGAATGAATGACAGGCTTATGACAATGTGATTGCCACTTGCAGGAAAGTACCACGCTCCCATCATCAGTATGTATGCTGTCACACGATGAACCTTAATGAGGTCAAAGAAAAATTTTTATATCAATGTTCCGAAAGAGCACAAGTTTATAATTCTAGGACTTTAACCACAGAGGAAGCACACACTGTCAGGTATTGCAGGGAGGCCTTGGAAAGAATGCAATTGGAAACAGTAACAGCAATGTTCATTTACTAGTGAAGACTTCTATGTCTAAAGACCTTCTCATCACCAATACAACTTCATGGATACACCATTGCAGAAAACATTGGCATTTAATAGACTATGTCATTGTAAGGACAAGTGATACACAGGATTTGAGAGTCATGAAAGCAATGTGTGGTACAGAGTATTAGACTGATCTCAGACTCATCATCTCCAAGATAATCATTCACATGAAGCAAAAGCAGTAGCCCCAAAGAGAGATGACTACTAAAAGACCTAAACTCAACATGCTTCTCCATGCATGAATGGTTCATTGCTAACTTGGAGGTTATCCTGAGCCAATATATACTTGGCAACAGTGGAGCAGAAAAAGAGTAGGGAGCTTTCAGAGATTTGGTGTACAGCACCATATTTACTCATTTGGTCCAGAACCCTCACAGATATCAGGGTTGGTTTGACAAAAATGATAAGGAAATTCAGAATCTTCAAAATGAAAAGCAAAAGTTCCACAGGGTTTACCAGCAGGATAGTTTGTCCATTTCCAAGAAGGTAGCATTTAACTCTATCAGATGTAAAGTGCAAGTAAAGCTTGAAGAGATGCAGGAGTCTTGGCTCAGTAAGAAGGCAGCTGAAATTCAGTTTTACACTAATGATAACAATGTAAAGTGCTCTTATTCCACCCTGAAGGCTATTTAAAGGGCAAAGCACTATGATGCATCTCAACTATGCTTAGATCTGGGTCACAGTACTGGGTGGCTGTCCTGGAGCAAGGAGGAGTACTGCCATGATGGAGCTTATACTGGCCGTGAAAAGGAAATCCTCCTCACAGTTCCAAAACAGAAAAGAGTGCTTGTGGTCACTCATAGAGCAGAGCACAGGACAGGAAAGGAGTAAACACCTTGCCCTTAATCATAGCACCTTGGAAGAACTGAAAATTTACAAGTCCCTAGAAGTATTCCTGAAAAAATCTGCACAAAACCCCTGAAGCTTGGGAAAGTACATTCTCCATACTGGAAACAGACCCTTACCTTAACAAAGATTTTATAACTCAAGTACTTGTTTGGGATCATGAGCAAACAGCATGAAAAAAGTCAGACTATGTTACCTCCCTTTGGTGACAAAGAAGATCAAAACATACAACCAGAAGAACACAATGAAGCCAAAGCTCCTACATCCAAAGCCTCCAAGAAAAATATGAATTGGTTCCAGGCCATGGAAGAGCTCAAAAAGGATTCTGAGAAGCATTTAAGAGAAGTATAGGAAAAAATGAGAGTGAAGCTAAAGGAGACTCAAAAAATACTGAAGAAAATAACACCTTAAAAAGTATAGCCTAACCCAAATGGCAAAAGAGGTCTGAAAAGCCAATGAGGAGAAGAATGCCCTAAAAAGCAAAACTGGCCAAATGGAAAAGAAAGTTCAAAAGCTTACTGAAGAAAATATTTCCTTAAAAATTAGAATGGAGGGGGGCGAAGCCTAGATGGCAGAGTGAAAGCAGTGACTTGCTTGAGCTCTCCCTCAAACCCCTCCAAATACTCATAAAAAATGGCTCTAAACAAATTCTGAAGCAGCAGAACCCACAAAAAGACAGAGTGAAACAAATTTCCAGCCCAAGACAACCTGGATGATTGATCAGAAAGGTGTATCGTGCCAGGCTGGAAGCACAGCACAGCGCTGCGTGGGTGCGCAGGCCGCAGCAAACCTGGAGCAGGCCTCAGAGGACAGAATCGCAGGCAGCTGTGGAGGTTTCCAGACTCCTCAATCCACAAATGCCAAAGACAACTTAGAAGGTCAGTGTGAAAAGTCTTTCTGTCAGTGGTCAGAGAGGAAGGTGGGGTTTGAACTCCATTCCCCAAGAGCGTGGCCCTGGGCGGGGCAGCTGCTTCCTGAGCTTCCGGCCCACAGGCTGAGGGGGAATCCAGTGGCTGATCAGAGAGGGATTGCAGGGATCTCTTTGCCAGTGCTGAGGCAGGAATCTCTTTCTTTGTCTGTGTGTGGATCTGGGTCACAGTTCTGGGCGGCAGTGCTGGGGTGAGGAGGAATGCTGGCCCTGGTGGAGCTTGGAGTGGCTGCGAAGAGGAACCCCTCCTCACAGTTATGGGACAGAAAGGAATACTTGTGGTCACAGGCCAGGAAAGGAGTAAACACCTCGCCCCTTATCATGCCACCTTGGTAGAACTGAAAATTTACAGGTCCCTACAAGCATCTCTGAAAACAGCTACACAAACCACTGAAGCTTGGGACAGTGCTCTCTCTACATTGGAAGCAGACTCTTACCTTAACAAAGAGTTTAAAACTCAAGTAATTGGCTGAAATCATGAGCAAGCAGTGCAAAAAGAGTCAGACTATATTATCTTACTTTGGTGAAAAAGATCAAAAATACAACCAGAAGAAGACAACAAAGTCAAAGCTCCTACATCCAAAGCCTCCAAGAAAAATATGAATCAGTCCCAGGCCTTGGAAGAGCTCAAAAGGGATTTTGAGAAGCAAGTAAGGGAAGTAGAGGAAAAACTGGGAAGAGAAATGAGAGTGATGCAAGAAAATCATGAAAAACAAGTCAACAGCTTGCTAAAGGAGACCCAAAAAAATACTGAAGAAAATAACACCTTAAAAATAGCCTAACCCAAATGGCAAAAGAAGTCCAAAAAGCCAATGAGGAGGAAAATGCCCTAAAAAGAAAAATTGGCCAAATGGAAAAGGAAGTCCAAAATATTACTGAAGAAAATACTTCCTTAAAAATTAGAATAGAGCAATTGGAAGACAGTGACTTTATGAGAAATCAAGACACTGTAAAAAAATCCAAAAGAATGAAAAATTAGAAAACAATGTGAAATATCTCATTGGAAAAACTGACCTGGAAAATAGATCCAGGAGAGAGAATTTAAAAATTATTGGACTATCTGAAAGCCATGATCAAAAAAAGAGCCTAGACATCATCTTTCAAGAAATTATCAAGGAAAACTGCCCTGATATATTAGAACCAGAGGGCAAAATAGAAATTGAAAGAATCCACAGATCTCCTCCTGAAAGAGATCCCCAAAGGAAAACTCCTAGGAATATTGTAGCCAAATTCCAGAGTTCCCAGGTCAAGGAGAAAATATTACAAGCTGCCAGAAAAACAATTCAAGTACTGTGGAAACACAATCAGGATAACACAAGATTTAGCAGCTTCTACATTAAAGGACTGCAGGGCATGGAATATAATATTCCAGAGGGCAAAGGAGATAGGATTACAACCAAGAATCACCTACCCAGCAAAACTGAGTATAATCCTTCAGGGGAAAAAATGGTCATTCAGTGAAATAGAGGACTTTCAAGCATTCCTGATGAAAAGACCAGAGCTAAACAGAAAATTTGACTTTCAAATACAGGACTCCAGTGGAACATGAAGAGGTAAACAGGAAAGAGAAATCATAAGAGACTTATTAAGATTGAACTGTTTACATTCCTGCATGGAAAGATGATATTTGTAACTCATGAGAACTTTGTCAGTATTAGGGTAGTTGAAGGAAAAAAATTATATATGTATATATAGATAGATCGATAGAGGGCACAGGGTGAGTTGAAGATTAAGGGGTCATATCTGGAGAATAAAATTAAGGGATGAGAGAGGATTATACTCGGAGAAGAAAGGGAGAGGTAGAATGGGGTAAATTATCTCACAAAAAAAAAACAGAAAAGTCTCTCCAGTGGAGGGGAAACAGGGGAAGGTGAGAGGGAATGAGGAATCTTATTCTCATAGGATTTGGCTTAAGGAGAGAATAACATACACATTCAATTGGGTATGGAAATCTGTCTTACCCTACAGGAAAATAGGGGAGAAGGGACAAGAGAGCAGGGGGTGATAGAGAGGAGGGCAGATTGGGAAAGAGGGTAATCAGAAGCAAATACTTCTGAGGAGGGACAGGGTCAAAAGAAAGAATAGAATAAATGGGAGGGCAGGATAGGATTAAGGGAAATAGAGTTAGTTTTTCACAACGTGTCTACTAAGGAAGTGTTTTGCATAACTGCACATATACAACCTATATTGAGTTGCTTGCCTTTTCAATGAGGGTGGGTGGGGAGGGAGGAAGGGAGAAAATTTGTAACCCAAAGTTTTTAAAACACATGTTAAAATTAAAAAAAAGTAAACATTTATTAAATGAATGAACTAATAAAAAAATCAATCCTTACAAAAGCTTATTTCTGCCTCCTTTTTCAGCTCTTCACTATTACCACTCTAGTTATGTTACACATTACTTCCCACTTGAATATTGTAAAATTATCTTACTAGATCTCCCTACTGTATTCTCTCCCTTTTCTAATCCAATCTACATATTAATATGAGATTTACTCTTTCCAAACTGTAGTTCCTTGGATATTATTTTCCTGCTCAGAAATGACCAAGAACTCTCTATTGTATGCAGAATAAAATCAAAACTTTTAAATTTGATTTTTAAGGCTTTCTATTCTTAAGGGAGCTAGGTAGTACAGTGGATAGTGTCCAGAGGCAGGAAGATCTGAGTTCAAATCCAGCCTCAGACATTTATTATCTGTGTGAGCCCAGGAAAATTACTTCACTACTCTTTGCCTCAGTTTCTTTAACCACAAAAGATCAGTAATAATAGTACCTACCTAGTAGGGCTGTTGTGAGGATTAAATGAGATAATATTTGTAAAGATCTTAGCACAATGCCTGGCACATAGTAAAAGCTTAATGAATGTTTGTTCTTTCCTTTAGCCCCAATTTATGTTTCTAGCTTTTATTTCTAACTAATACCTACACATGTTAAATTCCAGATAATTTTTATTCTTGTTGATCCCCGAATATTGTTCCCCCATATCTGTTCATGTCTTTGTCTTTATTCATATCAAAATATTTCCCATTCTTCAAGGTTAAATACAAATTGTGTTCACTCTACAAATCTGTTGCTAATCCTACAGCCACCCCAGAGCCCTGTGTTTAAATAGCATAGTGTAGTGGACAGAATTCTAGACTTGCACCCAGCGACCTAAGTTCAAATTTATATTCCTGGATTCTGCTCTGAAGTAATTTCCTAATCTGTAAAATGAGGATGGTAATGGACATAGCACTATCTTCACAGGCTTGTCATATGAATCAAATGACAAAATAATAAAAACATTTTGCAAACCTTAGAACACTATGTAAATATTAGTTTTTATGTATCTCTTGCTGACCTTTTATACTATATCATACTATCTTAATTTTTAAACTTTTTTTACCTGTACTTGGAGACTACAAGAACCTTGAGGGCTGATAGCATATTTTACTCATATTTATATCCCATGAAACACCTACCATAGTATTATACAGAAAAGGAGCTTAATAAACATCTTTAAAAATAATTTATCAATTTACCTGACAATTTTCTTCATAGGCTAACTTCATGGAACTTAAACAGATTTGGGTTTCAAGATAGCTGTGTCAGATAATATTTGAAATCTCTTCATAATTATGAAGATAAGATCATTGCAATAAAAAAAAATTGTGGAAACCAAAAGAGGCAGCTAAGCAGCACAGCGGATAAACTACTACATGTTAAATTAGGAAGATTTGAATTCAACTCCCATTTCAGATACTTCCTAGCTATGGGATTCTGAATAAGTCACTTAACCACTTTCTGCATCAATTTCCTGACTTGTAGAGCAACAGCACCTACTTCCCAAGGTTATTATGCAAATAAATTAGATGCTATTTATAAAGTAAATTGCAAGCTTTAAAGTGCTATATAAATATTGCATATAATAATAATAATAGTTATTATTATTCACAGGAACTCGTACATGTCATAAAGCATTTCAGGCAGACTTTCTTTGGGAATGTCAACTGGCACTTTCTCTGGTGAGTTAAGTTGTGAATGCAATGGTTACATTTTACTTTTCATCCTAACTAAATAATGACCCAGACTAATTTAAGCTGGCTAAAAATGGGACATCGAATTGAAGTATATTTTTTTTTCCTTTGTTCATTTCTATTTGCAGTTCAATTATGACTTTGCAATGATGGATTAGAGTCCCACTCACTTTTAATGGCTATGCTGCTACTGAAGTTAATAATAATATATTTGCATGTTACTTCAAAAATTGATAATCACCATCAATTTAAATGGTATTTTAGGCTCATCATCTAATTGAAACTTCAGATCTCTCTGATATGGTACAGATAGTCTATCCCCATTCAACAGAGGAGAACACTGAAGAGGGAAAATACATTGACACTTAGCAAACCTCCCATAAGCACTTCTGACTTGACACTAATCACTCTCACATACAGGCTTTGTGAACATTGATTTCTCACAAAGCACTGGCCTTTTACTATGTGGAAAATACTTCAGTTCAGAAATGTACCAATCAAATATTTACATCCCCAGGGCTCATCGTCCTAATTTCAAAAATGCTGATGTTACTCTCCAGTCAACCTCTAAATGCTCTTAGACCTTGTTTCTCAGGAACCTGACATGGTGATGGCTCTCAGGAGCCTTCCTTCCTCACACTCTTTGAAAACAGAATTATTTTTAAGGGCCCCAACTTGGATGGCCTTGCTTCCTTACTCTCATTCCTTAGTGTTTAACACTTATTCTTCACACAGTGAATAATCAATAAATCTTTAAAAAAATATTAGTTAAGCCTTTGCTCTGTGAGGCACTGTACTGGCCTTCAGATTCCAAATACAATAAATGAAACAATCCTACTAGCAACTATTCAATGCTTTTGTTTCATTCTCTCACAAATGAACACCCTCTCTTCAGCTTTATTCATCATTTACCACTCACATCACAAATATATGCAGTCTCCTTTATTTATTCAATAACTATTCCATATTCCATCATACATATCTGAAAACCACACTTGGTAATCAATGTTAAAGGTTTATGATGGTGCTGTACAAAAACCTTGAAAATAATTAATTTATGATAGACAGCTTTATGAATATACTGTCTTCCCTGCATAGCTGTTTCACTTTTCCCCTTAAATCTCAACCTTAACGAAGAGAGTTTAATGGATTAGCCAAATGGCACATACCTATTACATGAGAGAACCAGGATTAGATGTTAGAGCTCCAGACATTTACTGCAGCTGTAATGCCTCTGCCTGTAGTTGGACTTTCCTAACTATGCCAGATAGTAGAAATCTTTCCTTTGTTTAATGTTATTTATTTAATTAGAGAAGTCAGATGGTGTCGTTAATAGAGTGCTAACCTTTGAGTCAGTATGACTTGAGTTCAAATCCGGACTCAGACACTTTCCATTTATTTGATGCTGGGCAAGTCATTTAATCTCTGTCTCCCTCAGTTTCCTCAACTATAAGATAGGGATAATAGCACCTACCTCACAAGGTCATTGTGAGGGTTAAATGAAATAATTCTTGTAAAGCAGTTAGCACAGGACCCCTGGCATATAGTAGACACTTAATAAAGCTTATTCCCCTCATTCCTCAATATTATCTAATTTGCATTTGTTACCTTTATCTACTCCCCCATTTATCCTCTCATTTACCTCCCACCTCCATAAGTTACCATTCCAAGTAATAAAAATATAAGCAAGACTGTTTTTCCCCCCCATTGGTAACCTTGGCAATAGTACAGAATCTCTAATATAGTATTATTGCTAATGCTTACTTCTGCTACTACTACTATTACTACTACTACTATGACAATGACAACTACTATGACTATTACTACAACGACTAGAAACACAACAACTATCACTACTACACCTATCTGAATTTTGTAATTTCTTTACAGTTTGCAAAGTACTTTACATGCATCATCTCATTTTTTTTTTTTTTTAGTGAGAACAACCTTGTGGGGGGAGGTTATCTTCATTTTTAGATGAGAAGGTTGAGGGTCATAGAAATTAAGTTCCTCAAACAGAGTTACATAACTATTAGCAAAAGCGATATTTGCACTCAGATATTCCTGACTTTAAGCCTAATCCTCTCCTCTTTTGACCAAAGCAGGCATTTAATAAGTACTTGTTTGATTGAATGAATGAATGAATGAATGTACTCTGTACTTTTCACTCTCTATTTTATACTTTTATTTATCTGTCAAACACAGACAACTATTGCTGGAAAAATGTTCCTTTACCAAATTTGTATCATTAATCAACCAAGTATTCATCATTTGCTTATTATATACAAAGAACCCTGATTTTCTTAAGGATACAAAGCAAAGTAGACAATTGGAACTAGACTTATAATTTCTCTTTCCTCAACCTGTGTGTTAAAATATTATATAATGAAATCTGAACAAAGAAATGATTTTTTAAAATACAATATTTTCTAGTATCCAGAAAGAAACAAAAAAAGTGAACTATTTGTTTTATTTTGTTTTGGTAGAAATAATCCTTCTGGAAACTAAATTTTTCCTGACATTCTTTTGAAGAATCTAATCATATTAAAGGACTCAGTCAAATTTATTTTATAAGATTTATGACATAAGAATAATGTCTTACAATGTAACAATTTACAAATGGGGCCTTTGATAAGTAATAAATGCAATTTTAAGGCAGAATAGCATTACAAATAAGTTAGGGAGAAGAAAAAGGAACTGGGCCTAAATAAAATATTTGGAAACTTAATGGAGGTCCCAATATGGAATTCAAATATTTTGTGAGAGCAATAACTTTATCAGAATAGGACTTTCACATGAAAGGAGCATGGCAAAGTGGAAAACGCATTGCTTTTGAAATTGAAAGGACCTAGATTCTTCAGCTTTGCTACTTACTATCCATGTTAATCGGAGGGTGAGTCACTTAACCTTCTGGGCTTGAATTTCCTTCTCTGGAAAATGAGAGAGCTGATCAAGATGAACTCTAAGATCCCTTTCAGTATTAAATTAGATGTGATTTTCATTGCTAGAATCATTTCAGATAAAAAAAGTACAACAGTTTTTTTTTCACTTTTCCAGCTAACACTATTTAGTGGGGTTAATAAGATGGAACAAGTTGTGCCCAGAATCTTAAATTCCAATAAATAAATCAATGTTCAAATATGTTACAACAAATTTATATATCTGGCATCTAATTTTCTAGCTGAAAAACATGATGAAAAATGTTCAAAAGAGCTGTCTTATTTTTTTAAATAAAGATTGACATCCAAGAATGTATCTTTCCATAATTGAAAAAATTAAATATACATATTTGGAGGGGGGGGATGCAGGGTGTTTTCTCTGGTGATGCAGATGACAACTTCTCCATTATTGTTCAACCTAAGTGACTCTTGTCTATAACCTCTCATAAATTATCTCAAAGAGGCCCACCAATATAATGGGGGCCTTCTATATATCTCATGACAATGTATTGGTACCAATGGAGCTGTAGCCTCTTTAATGGTTGTTACTACAACTGTAGGATGATATGCTTAAATCTTGCCTTGCTCCCACCCTTCCTTATTACTGTAGAGGATGACATCATCCTTCCTGTCCCTCAGGTTTGCAACCTGGAAGTTATCCTCAACTCTGAACTATCTCTCAGTGCCTCCCCCCCCCCCACTATCATACAGGCTGCTGCCAGGGACTTTCTTTATAACTTCTCTAGTATACAACTCCTTCTCTCCTCTTGACATAACCACCACTCTAGTGCAAGCCCCATTACCTCAGACCTGGACTATTGCAATATTCCAGTGGTAGGTTTGCCTGCCTTAATTTTTCTTGCTTCTCAAATCCATTATCCATTCAGATACTAAAGTGATTTTTCCTAAAGTACAGAACCAACTATGTCCACACAGTGAATTACACTGGCTCTCTTGCCTTCAGGAACACATATAAAATGTTTTGTTTGGCATTGAAAACTCACCATAGCCTGACCCCTATCTTCTTACACCTTGCTCCTTGACATACACTCTTTGATCCATTGATAAATGGCTTCCTGACTATTCCACAAGCAATACAGTCCATTTCTCTGTGTATTTTCTCTGGCTATCCCCTCATTTCCTGAGAATACCCTCCCTCCTCAGTCTCATAATGGGTTTTTCCTTTGCCCTTTTGTTGGGCTGCATCATGAATTCTTTGACACTTCGATATTCTATGACTCGGCCATACAGCATCACCTAAAGAATATTATGAAAAGATTGTCATTTGTTTCAAGGAGAAGCTTAAGTTCAATAAAAGCATTTCACCTTTTCCAAAAGGCAATCAAACTTACTAACTATCTACTTTCCAGCTATGGGTCCAGCTCATTGTCAATTTTCAATATCTCTATTTACTGGTGGAAAAAACTCTAAGGGCTATTCAATCAACTAATAATGATGATCCCTAAATCACTTAATCCTTCAACCCTTTTAATAAAAACAGTATATAATTTTAATTAAGTATATATATCTAATATGTGCTTGTATATATATGTATGTATGTGTGTATATCAACTAGTAATTATATGAATGTAGTCTTTTAAAATTATATTTATTAATGATTCAAAAACAATTTGCTGGCACTAAAATTATTAATCAAATTATTTTTAGAAAATATAATATGATTGAAAATGCTTCATAATTTTTGAAAATCTTTTTTGGCTCTATATGATACAACGATTCAAAGTTCTGGTTCTAGGTTTGGCTTATTTTGAAACTAGGGTTTTATTGTTTGTTTTGTTATGTTCTTTAGTTTTCAACATTTACTTTTATAAGATTTTGAGTTCTAAATTCCCCCCCCCTTCACCTCCTCCTCCCCAAAATTCCATGCAATCTGATATAGGCTATACATGTGCAATCATATTAAACACATTTCCACATTAGTCATGTTGTGAAGAATAATCAGAACAAAAGGTTAAAAACCAAGAGAAAGGGAAAAAAAAGAGAGAAAAAAATAGTACGCTTCAATGTGCTTTCAGACTCCATAGTTCTTTCTCTCAATGTATGTAGAATTTTCCATTTTTAGTCTTATGGAATTGTCTTAGATCATTGCATTGCTGAGAAGAGCTAAGTCTAACATCATCACACAATGTTGCTGTTACCGTATACAAGGTTCTCCTGGTTCTGCTAACTTCACACAACATCAGTTCATGCACGTCTCTCAAAGTTTTGCTGAAGTCTGCTTGTTCATCATTTCTTATAGCACAATAGTATTCCATTATGTTCATATACCACTGCTTGTTTAGCCATTCAATTGATGGGCATCCCCTCAGTTTCCAATTCTTTGCCACCACAAAAATAGCTTCTATAAGTATTTGTGTATATGTGGGTCCTTTTCCCCATTTGTATGACCTCTTTGGGATACAGCCCTAGAAGTGGTATTGCTGGATCAAAGGGTATGCACAGTTTTACAGCCCTTTGGGCTTAGCTCTCCAGAAGCGTTAGATCAGTTCACAACTCCACCAAGAAGGTATTAGTGTCCCAATTTTCCCACATCTTCTCCAACATTTATCATTTTCCTGTTTTGTCATGTTAGCCAATCTGATAGGTAATTTATAAACAGTTGTTTTGATTTTCATTTCTCTGATCAATAGTGATTTAGAGGGTTTTTTTCATATGACTACAGACAGCTTTAATTTCTTCAACTGAAAACTACCTGTTCATATTCCTTGACCATTTATCAATTGAGAATGCCTTGTATTTCTATAAATTTGACTCAATTCTCTATAATTTTAGAAATGAGAACTTTGTCAGAGATACTGGCTGTAATTTTGTTTTCCTCCAGCTTTCTGTTCTCCTTCTGATTTTGGGTGCATTGGCTTTGTTTAAAAAAAAACTTTTAATTTCAGTGTAATCAAAATTATTCATTTCATATTTCATAATGTTCTCTATCTCTTTTTTGGCCATAAATTCTTCCATTCTCCAGAGATCTGACAGGTAAACTATTACTTGCTATCCTAATTTGCTTAGAGTATTACATTTTACGTCTAAATCACATACCAATGTTGACCTTATCTTGGTATATGGTGTAAGATGTTGGTCCATGTCTAGTCTCTGCTATACTATTTTTGAGTTTTCCCAGAAGTTTTGTCAAATACTGAGTTCTTATCAATGAAACTGGAGTCATTAGGTTTATCAAACAGTAGTCATTGACTACTTTGTCTTGTGTACCTAACCTATTCCACTAATCTACCACTCTATTTCTTAGCTAGTATCAAGTAGTTTCAATGATTGCTGCTTTACAATATAGTTTTAGATCTGGTACACCTAGGCCACATTCCCTTGTATTTCTTTTCATTAATTTCCTCAATATTCTGGACATTTTGTTCTTCCAGGTGAATGTTGTTATTATACTTTCTAGCTCTATAAGATAATTTTTATTATTTCATTGGTACGGTACTGAATAAATAAATTAAGTTAGGTAGAATTGTAATTTTTATTATATTACCTCAGTCTATGATGAGCAACTGACATTTTCCCAATTATTTAGATCAGACTTTATTTGTGTGAAAAGTGTTTTGTAATTTTATTCATTTAGTTCCTGGATTTTTTCTTGGCAGGCAGATTCTCAAAATTTTTTATATTGTCTACAGTTACTTTAAATGGGATTTCTCTTTCTATCTCTTGCTGCTGGCCTTTGTTGACAATATATAGAAAAGTTGATTTATGTGGATTTATTTTATAACCTGTAACTTTACTAAAGTTTATTATTTCAAGTAGATTTTTTTACTTGATTCTGTAGGATTCTCTAAGTATGCCCTCATATCATGTGCAAAGAATAATAGCTTTGTTTTTTCATTGCCTATTCTAATTCCTTCAACTTCTGTTTCTCCTCTTATTGCTAAAGCTAACATTTGTATGCAATATTTAATAACAGTGGTGATAATGGGTATCCTTGTTTCCCCCTTGACATTGTTGGGAATGCTTTTTGCTTATCCCCATTACATATAATACTTGCTGATGGTTTTAGAAAAATGCTACTTATCATTTTAAGGAAAACTCCATTTATTCTTATGTTCTTTAGTGTTTTTAGTAGGAATGGGTCTTGTATTTTGTCAAAAGCTTTTTCTGCATCTATTGAGATAGCCATATAATTTCTGTAAATTTTATTATTGATATGGTCAATTATTCTGATAGTTTTCCTAATATTGAACCAGCTCTGCATTCCTGGTAAAAATCCAACCTGGTCATGGTGTATTATCCTTGTGACAAGTTGCTGTAATTTCTTGGCTAAAATTTTATTTAAAAATTTTATATCTATATTCATTAGGGAAATGGGTCTATAATTTTCTTTGTCTGCTTTAGGTATCAGTGTTATCTTTATATCATAGAAAGAATTCAGTAGGATTCCTTTTCTACTTATTTTCCAAAATATTTTGTATAGTATTACAATTATTTTTTTCTTAAGTGTTTGATAGAATTTCTTTTGTAAATCCATCTGGCCCTAGAGATTTTTTGTTAGGGAGTTCTCTAATGACGTATTCAATTTATTTTTGTGAAATGGAGTTATTTATTTTATTTCTTTTGCTGTTAATCTGAACAATTAATATTTTGCAAATATTCATCCATTTCACTTAGATTGTCAGATTTATTGGAATACAGTTGAGCAAAATGGCTCCTAATAATTGCTTTGATTTCTTCTTCATTGGTGGTGAAATCACCCTTTTAATTTTTTGATACTGGTAATTTGTTTTTCTTCTTTTTTTAAATCAAATTAACCAAAACTTTATCTATGACTTTCAGGTAGTCCACTAATTCTTAAATTATCTCTTCTGCTATTTTCCAGGTCAGTTGTTTTTCCAGTGAGGTATCTTACATTTTCTTCTATTTTTTTTCATTCTTTTGATTTTATTTGACCAATTCTTTATGTCTCATGGAGTCATTATCTTCCACTTGCCCAATTTTAATTGATAAGGAATTATTTCTTCAGTTAGTTTTTGTACCTCCTTTTCCAGTTGGCCAATTCTACTTTTTAAGGAGTTGTTTTCTTCAGTCTATTTTGTCCTTCCTTTTCAAGTTGTTGATTTTCTCTTGCATACCTGTCACTCCTTTCCTGATTTTTTTTTCTACCTCTGTTATTTGAATTTTAAAATCCTTCTTGAGTTCTTCCAAGAAGGCTTCTTTGGCTTGAGTACAATTCATATTCCCCCATAAGGTTTCAAATGTAGGTATATTGACAATGCTGTTCTCTTCTGAGTTTGTGTTTTGATCTTTCCTGTCCCCATAGAAAGAATCCATGGTCACTACTCATTTTTGCTTTTTGCTCAAGATGTTTGCTGATTTTCTTGCTTTTAAAGTTGATCTCTCCTAAAAATGAGAAAAGGGCCCACATGTACAAAAATATTTATAGCAGCTCTTTCTGTGGTGGCAAAGAATTGGAAATTGAGGAGATGTTCATCAACTGGGAATGGCTAAACAAGTTGTGGTATATGAATGTAATGGAATACTATTGTGCTATAAGAAATGATGAGCAGGTGGACTTCAGAAAAACCCTGGAAAGACTTGTATGGACTGATGCTGAGTGAAATGAGCAGAACACTGTACACAGTAATAGCTATGTTGTGTGATGACTAACTTTGATAGAGTGAGCTCTTCTCAGCAATGCAAGGAGCTAGGACGTCTCCAAAAGTCACATGGTGGAAAACGCTATCCACATTCACAGAAAGAACTATGCAGATTGATGCATACCATTTGCTCCTTTTTTTCCTTCTGTTTTGTTTTTTTTTCTTTCTTGTGGTTCCTCCTATTGGTTCTAATTTTTCCTTACAATAAGACTAATGTGAAAATATGTTTAATAGAAATGTATATGTAGAAGCTGTATCAGATTGCATGCTGTCTTGGGGAGGGAGGCCATGTCTCTGATGAAGGCCTCATTTCTAAAATATCTAGAGTCAGATTTATAAGAACACAAGTCATTCCCCAATAGATAAATGGTCAAAGGGTATGAATAGGCAGTTTTCAGATGAAGAAAGTAAAGCTATCTATAGTCATGTGAAAAAATGCTCTTAATTACTATTGATTAGAGAAATAAATATCAAAACAAATCTGAGAAACCACATCACACCTATTAGATTGGCTCAAATGACAAAAGGGAAAATTGGAACACTAATGCCTTATTAGTATGAAAAGCGTTTCTAATTATGTTCACGAAGTTCCTGAGTTTGTCTTGACTGGTAGACTCCCAAGTAAAATTTGTATTGTCTATAGTTGTTTTAAAAGGAATTTCTCATTCTATTTCTTGTTGCTAGACTTTGTTGGTAATACATAGAAATGCTGATGATTTATGTGGGTTTATTTTCTATCCTGCACCTTTGCTAAAGTTGTTACTGATTTCAAGTAGTTTTGTTTAGTTGAATCTGTAGGATTTTCTAAGTAACATTGTATCATCTGTAAAAACTGACAATTTTGTTTCTAATTCCTTTAATTTATTTTTCTTCTTTTATTGCTATAGCTAACATCTCTAGTATAATATTAAATAATAGTGGTGATGAAGGGCATCCTTGTTACACCTTTGATTGTACTGAAAAGGCTTCTACCTTATTTCCATTATAGATAATGTTTGCTGATGGTTTTAGATAAACATTATTTATCATTTTAAGGTAAAGCTCCATTTATTCCTATGCTCTCTAGTGTTTTGAATAGGAATGGGTGTTGTATTTCATCAAAGACTTTTTCTACATCTATTGAAATAGCCATATGATTTCTGTTAATGTTGTTATTGATGTATTCAATTGTGCTAATAATTTTCCTAATATTGAACCAGCCCTGCATTCCTGGTATAAATCCCATCTGGTCATACTGTATGATCTATGTGATACATTGCTATAATCTTTTTGCTGGTATTTTATTTAAAATTTTCACATTAATATTCATTAGGGAAATTGGTATGTAATTTCTTTTGAGTTTTGGCTCTTCCTGGTTTGGGTATCAGCATCATAATTGTGTCAGAAAATGAATTTGGTAGGACTCTTTCTTCACCTATTTTTCAAATAGTTTATATAGTATTGGGATTTAACTGTTCTTTAAATGTTTGGTATAATTTACTTGTGAATCCATCTGGTCCTGTAGATATTTCCTGGGGAAGTTAATTAATGGCTTGTTCAATTTCTTTTTCTAAGATTAGATTATTTAAGTATTTTATTTCTTCTGTTAATCTGGTTAATTAATATTTTTGTAGGTATACATCCATTTCATTTAGATTGTCAAATTTATTGGCATATAATTGGGCAAAATAGCTCCTAAAATTGTCATGATTTCTTCTGCTTTGAAAATGAGTTCACACCTTTCATTTTTTATACTTGAGATGTGTTCTTCTTATTTCCTTTTTACATCAAATTAACCCATAATTTGTTGATTTTATTGTTATTTTTCACAGAACCAGCTTTCTAGTTTTATTAATTAGTTCAATGAATTTCTTTCAATTTTATTAATCTCTACTTTGATTTTCTGAATTTCCAATTTGGTGTTTAATTGGATATTTTTAATTTAGTCTTTTCTAGATTTTATAGTTTCATGCCCAATTCATTGCCTTTACTTTTTCTCTGTTTTACTGATGGAAGTCACTAGAGATATAAATTTTCTCTTGAGTAGTGCTTTGGCTATATCCCATGAATTTTGGAAAGTTGTCTCCTTGTTATTTTCTTTAATGAAATCATGGAATGCTTCTATGATTTGTTCTTTGACCAACTTGATTTTCAGGGTTACATTATTTAATTTACAATTAATTTTTAATCTCTCTGGGAAAGAGAGAATCTTGAAATCACAGTGAAGAAAAAGAAGCATTATGACTTCAGCATGATAATTCAAGTGATTGCATGAAAATGAAGCCAGTAATAGAAGATCTAGTGTGATCAAGCAGTGAGGTCATCAAGCAGAGTGGTATCTTAGTGAGGGTCAAAAGATTGGAGTCTATGTTGGTGGAGTTATGGACTGATTCAACCATTCTATTGAGCAATTTGGAACCATACCTACAGGGCTATAAAACCATGCACACCCTTTGATCTAGCAATGCTACTGCTAGGTTTGTATACAAAAAGAGATTAAAAAAAGGAAAAGGACTTTTATGTACAGATGTATTTATAGCAGCATTCTGGTAGCAAATAATTAGAAATTGAGAGGATGCCCGTCAATTGGGGCATGGTTGAACAAACTGTGTTATGTGATTGTGTTGGAATACTATTGTGTTATAAGAAATAATGAGCATGGAGCTCTCAGGAAAACCTGGAAAGACTTACATGAGCTGATGCAAATTGAAATGCACTGTATACAAAATAACAACAATATTATAAGATGATCAGCTGTGAATGACAGCTATTCTCAGCAACACAATGATCCAAGACAACTCTGAAGTACTTATGATGAAAAATGCTATCCATCCACAGAGAAAGAACTGAAAGTATCTGAATATAGATTGGTACATACTTTTTAAATTTTCTTTACTTTTCTCGAGTTGGTTTTTTTTTTTGGTCTATGTTTTCTTTCACAACATGATTAATATGGAAATGTTTTATGTGACTACATATTTATAACCTATATTGAATTGCTTACCTTTTCAATGGGGGAAAGGAGGAATGGAGAGAATTTGGAACTCGAAGTTTTAAAAATGAATGTTAAAATTATTTTTACATGTAACTAAGGAAAAATAAAATGCTAAATTTAAAAAAATCTTTAAAAAAAGATGAGAGTGTAAAAAGAAATGGCTTGAGATAAAAGCAAGTTTGTCAGTTACAGAACAGACATTTCATTGTGCACATAGGACAGATTAGGAGTTAAACATTAAGAGGGTTAGAACTAAAAGAGTAGAAATTAGATAGTGGACATCTTGGGTAGGGGAAAGGGTTTATTTTTGAAGCTAGTTATTGAGTACCACAGAAATGAAGATAGTGAAAGAGAGTGAGGTGATGATAGACAATAGGAAATAAGAACACACAGAATAACAGCGAATCAGGCTGCTGAAGGCAAGTCATTCAAAGGTTGAATATCAATGATTTCTTTTGGCACATCCCTCAACTGCCTAGCCTCCCTGTTCCTGGAAATTAGAAGAAGCAATTCTGTAGTATGGCCTTAGCCTCAATGTAGATAGAATTGGAAATCTGAGAAGTGAAGGAGGCAGCTAATTTTTCCCAGGCCAGCGTGTAAACATATGTCCTCAAGCAATTCTAGAAGCCTAAGAAGAAATCACAGTGTCTTGTTTGTTTGTTTGTGTTTGTTTGTTTTTTTCACAGACAAGAAGTTCTAAGGAACAGAAACTGGCTGAATTGTGACTTCAGGATGTTTGACAGAGAGGAGAGAGAAGAGGAGGAATGTGGTTGCTCTCAGTTCAGCAAATCCCCCAACTACCACCACCCCTGTTGAATTGGCATTAAATGAAACTATTTTGATTACTGTTAATGTCCTTTCATCTATCTATTTCCCTTTTCACCATCAACATTTTAAGTGAGTTAAGATGAAGATTTTTTTACAACACAAAAATTTGTCATTTCAATTTTTTTTCTGGCTTTATGTTAATTTTGTTCTTTGGTCTAAAAAGTGAGTGGCCTTACTGCATACATACAGGTGGTCAGGAAGGACTTTCATAATAGTGATGAATCATGTCATTTTGGTTAAAATATAATCAGTTTCTTCTTAGCAGAAAATGTTATTTAGTCCTCGTTAAGTCTAGTACCTTCTGATTCTTTTTTAAAAGAATGTACCCTGGTGAATGGGTATTTTTGAGGTGTCTATGTAGCATACAAATAATTGGCTTCTCTCATTCTTTCCTTCTCAACAATATTTTACAATGTCTCCTGGCATCCTCAACTTGGAGGTTCCAAGCTTCTTGTTTGTTAATTACTCTACCTCTTCTTTTATGATTGCATTTTGCAAGAAATTGAGCATCTCAATACAACATGACAAAATAAACCAGGAAATGATGCTTCTTGTTACCTTTTGATCATGTGATAAACCTAATTCTACCACATCTGCTAGGTGACTCTCCAGAGAGAACCTAAGAATTATCTTTCCCTTAAGTTGCAACTTCCTTTTGGGGGGATTATTTATAATGGTAATAGTATAATGCAATATGACTCAAATCTTCTGGTAGTATACCCACTCACTGGCCGTTGGGACAAAGGTATTACTTTTAGAGTGTCAATGACCAAAATGATATGTATAGACAGTCAAAACCTCTGACTCTTCATATACTCTGTTCCTTTCTCTATGAATCTGCTACCAGCACTGGATTAGTGACTGAGGGACATATTGAATAGTTCTAGGTTTACGGCTTTCCACAGTCAAATAATTGCCACCTAAAGAACCAGTCAGTTCATAATAATTATTGGAAGATTTAGGTGGGCTAATCAACAGAAAATAGACTCAGTCTATTGGTTGATACGTCCTCAACATCTTTCTTTCTTTTTTCCTTTTAGGCAAATGCTAAAACTTTAATACATAATAAAAAAAGAAAAAGAAACATTGTAAACTTAAATATAAAATAAGAAAAAAAAACAAAAAATGTCATGAGCACAGCCAAACATAGGAGAGGATTTAAATTATATAGTGATAAATTTTCATTGTAAGAAACCTATATATTAAATACTGGTCATTATGTTGAATGCTGTCCATCTTTTCTTTGTTTCCTTGTAGGTTTTCTTTTGTTCTCTGCTGTACACTTTTTACTTTGTTCTTTTCCCCCTCTCCTTCCCTCCCATCCATCACCCCAAGGCTATAGTCGAGCATTAGATTTATTTATATGTAGGTATTCGTATATATATATATGTATGTATATATACACAATTACACATATATACACATACATACATATATACATATACACCCATACATATATATGCATATACACACACACATACATACATACATATATACTTTCCCTAAGAGATTCTGTTCCTAAGCTTTGTTTTCATGTTTGTACATATCTTTACCTTTTCTCTCTCCTAAATCCTCTACTTTACTTCTACTTGCTACCTTACCCTCCTACTACTTAACCTACCAGCACTCCAGCAATTCTCCCTTATCCTGCCATTTACCTAAATCTAAATGCCCTTCTACATACCACTTTTAATCTATTCTCACACCCTCCCTTCTAAAGATCCCGCCTTTATCCTCTTCCCTCTCCCTATCTCCTTAGAGTTTTATTTCTTTCTAAATTTAGAAAACTTTTAAGCTCTTTTAAATGTATATATATATATTTTCCCCTCTTCAACCCATTCCCAATGAAATTATGTTTCCAGAACTAACAGCCCCTCTTCCCCATCTAATTCCTCTGTATTGGTTCTTCCTCTTGAATCTCATTTGTAAAAGATAATTACTCTTTTAGCTGTACTTGAATGGTTTTACTTTTTGAAGTCATATCATACTCAGGTCTACCCCAATCTTCCTTATAAATTACCTAATTACTAGTAACAATCTTAGACATAGGTTTTACATTTTTCATGCATAAAAAGGAAGCATTCTATACTTATTTAGTCCCCTTGTAATCAGTCATTGCTATGTACCTTACATTACTCTTCCCTTTTGTATGTTAAATCTTCTATTGAGTTCAGGGTTTTCTTTCTTTTTTTTTTTAACCTGAAAGCCCAACAATTGATCAAATATCCATTTTTTCCATTCACAATTACTCTTAGTTTTGCAGGGTATGATACTTTTGGCCAAAAGCCCAGTTCTTTTGCTCTTCGATATACAGTGTTACAAGACCTGCAGTCTTTTAGTGTCGCCAATGCTAGGTCTTGTGTGATTCTACTTGTGGCACTATCATATGTAAATTGTTTTTTTCTTGTAGCTCATGGTATTTTGTCCTTGATTTGGGGGTTTTGAAATTTGACTATGACATTCTTCTGACTTTCCCTCATAGGAATTCTTTTAGGTGGTGATAGGTGGATTTTTTTTTCTATTTCTACTGTCTCCTCTTGTTATAATAGTTCAGTACAATTTTCTTTAATTATTACCTGTATTATTGTATCAAGATTCTTTTTTTTGATCAGAACTTTCAGGTAATCCAATTATTATGTTTTCTTTTTTGATCTGTTCTCTAGATCCATTGTTTTTCTTATGAGATGTTTCACATTCTCTTCTATTTTTCATTCACTATATATTTTTATTTCTTTATCTCTTATAACTTCATTAGCTTCCCCTTGCCCAATTCTGATTTTCAAGGTGTCATTTTTTTCCTTAACATTCTGGATTGATTGACTTTATTTTCAATAATAAGTTAAGGTCTTCAACTTTTAGCCAGTAAGTAAAAATATTTTCATCTGAAATGTCTTTGCTAATATCCTGGGCTCTCTGTTGGAAGCTTATGCCAACCCTCTAAAAAAAAAACCTCAAACTTTCTAATTTATCTGTCATGAAATTCCTCAAAATTTATTATCAAATAACTGACAGCTAGTAACATTTCTTTGCAAACTGAAGGTAAGAGATTTAAGTGTTGGAATATTTTCCAACAAGTTAAATATATTTGGATGATTAAATCAACATTAATGGCTAAATGCCATTTTCCCCAAGTTTTTATTTGAAGTCACTAAGAGAACTGATTGAGGATTTGTTCCAAGCAAGATGCATTATTTAATAAAAAGCAATTTGGTTCTATGAAGTATTACCAAATGTAGGTGCTTATTCTGAAATTGAATCTAAGTTATTTCATTTTCCTGTCAACTATATGAAAGACAGATTTTTTAAAGCTTTAGTAATACAATAGTCTCTCTTACCTAATACCTATCCACTTTTTCAAAATATTGGTTCCTACATAAGTTTTTTTTTTTTTTACCTAAGAGTATTTGCTATTAAGGAGTAAGCTAGGTGGCTCACTGGATAGAACATTGAGCCTGAAGTCAGGAGAACCTAAATTGAAATACAGACTTACACACTTGCTACCTGTTCGATCTTGGACAAGTCACTTAACCTCCATTCTTTACAATAATTTGGAACTATACCTAAAGGGCTATAAAACCATGCATACCACATACAGTGCATCAATGTTCTATTTTTCCCACATCCCCACCACCATTTTTCATTTTCATCTTCTGTTCTATTAGCCAAACTAACAGCTATGAAGTAGTATTTCAGAATTATTTTAATTTGCATTTCTCAGAGGTGGAGTCAAGATGGTGGAGTAAAGGTAGGAACTCACCTGAGCTGTTATCCCAAACCCCTCCAAACACCTTGAAATATGACTCTAAAGAAATTCTAGACCAGCAGAACCAGAGTGAAAGAAATTTCCAGCATGAAACAACCTAGAAGGTCAATAGGAAAGGTTTGTTGCACCAGTCTGAGAGAGGAGCACAGTCCAACACAGGCCATGCCAGCATGTACTAGGCCTCAGCAAATGCACCATCTTGCTTGTACTACTTGGCACCATTTATTATTATTTTATTACCTAGAAGCAGATGACTTTGACTTACTTTGTTAAGGGAAAAATCATTATTGGTTGTGGATGTATTTTTGCTTCTTTCTCAATTAATATAATATTTGATACAGAATCAGTGTGAAGAATCATATGAAATAAATGAAATTCCCATTCTTCTTCTAGAAATGAAAAATAATGTTTTAACATATCACTTGAAGTGGCCCAGAGTTAAATTACTAGGTATATATCAATCTGTGTGTAAAGACATACAGAAATATACATGTGTATCTACTTGTAGATGAAAGAGTTAGGAAGGGAGAAAAGGAAGTGGAGGAAAGAGGAAGATGGAAAGAGGGAGGTAGAGACAGAAAGAAACAGAGATGAAGAGAGAGAGATGGAGAGAGAAAGAAGAAGAAGAAGAAGAAGAAGAAGAAGAAGAAGAAGAAGAAGAAGAAGAGAGATGTGAAATATGAATGGATTGACAGAAGTTATAGCATTTTTACAGTCTCCTGAATTTAAATATCTGAGCTGTCAGAATGCATCTTTTGGTATATGAATCCCCCTAGGAATTTCTTTTTTAAATTCATGTCCAGGTATTAGCACATTTGCTATATGTAGCAACACCTGGTAGAGCTCTAATGACTGTCAAACATTTGAGCTATGATATAATTCACAGAAGAATGGCACCCAGAGTACTAAAACTCTAGGAATGATGTAACAGCAACAAGAAAGCAGATTTCCAGTACTTTCTCACAGTACCAGGAACTGTTATTTCCACATTGTCTGAGCAGTTCTCTCAGCTGTCAACACCAGCTATAATTCATAACTCATGTCCAAATAGATAGTTGCTTTTTTTTGAAAAAAAGAATTTCCCAGTTCTGTTAGTATCTTAATTACATGGCTTTCTTCTGAATTCCAAGAGTTTATCCAGACACCTTATTCCCTTTCCAAGTAGGCCAGGAATCAGCCTTTAACCTGCCACTATTTTGTTTTATACATGGGGTTAAAAAAGAGGCTAATTGCAGCAGCCATAATGTTTACTGAGCCCTTGCTATCTGCAAGACATTCTGCCAGATAAAAGAGGTTACAGATATGGGTAACTGGAATGATTGTAATGCCCTCAACATTTGGAATGTTTATATCAACCTCAACATTTGCCCTCAAAATTTGGAAGAGTTGTAGGCTTAGGGGGTTGGGAGGATAATTCATTCTCTTTTTCAGATCTTGATCTTGAGATGTTTATGGGACATACAATTTGAAATGTCTAAAAGGCAGTTAGGGATGCAAGTCTATAGCTCAGAATAGAGATTAGGGTTAGATACATAAATCTGGGAGTAACCTGCATAGAGACGATAATTTAATCCGTGGAGGCTAATGAGTTTGTTCAATGAGAGAGTTTGGAGCAAAAAAGACATTGGACAATGCTTTGGGGAAAACCCCTAGGTGTCAAGCTTCCTGAGGCCTTCTAGTTGACACAGTACCCTTGTCCACTCTGTCCAGCTGTATTTTCATTAATACCCCTCAACTCACCAGTCATGGTAGGAGAATTGAAAGATCCCTTTTTCAATTCCATGTTCCTTTGTTTCCATGATGCAGTAACCTCTCCTCCTTTGAGGTCCATTCAATTTATATTCACTACACGAATAAGATTCTGATATCTGTTACCTATTGACCACTATAGCACTCTCATTTGCACGAGTTAGTCTTTTTCCCCTCTCCAAATCCTGGCCCCATGCTAGGACTGATACACATTGATATTCCTTCAAATGCACTGACCTCTCACTTTCTCAAATTTCTCATTTTCCATCAGCTGCTCCTCCACTCCACCGCAACTACACACAGAGATTGTCAGACCCTTGACCCTGCCATCATCCACAAGTATTCCATCTTTGTGATCATTAACTCTGAAATTTCCTCATCTGTTAAAAATATATTGTCATTCTCCTTTTCTCTCAGTCTGATAACCCCAAACCTTGTTCTTCATCTTTGCTACCATCTCCAATATTTCTACCCCACAGTTTTCTACTAAACCATCGTATCTATTCTAACTATGTTCCTCCTCCTATTCTTGATCCCTCAGTGAACTGGTTCAACCCTACAAGTCCTTTGTCACCTTATCTCAATTGCCAATCTTGCCCTGCCAAGCCTCAACCATGAATAACTTCCCATTTTCTTCTGCTTTCAATTCTACTCATTTGCTGCTAAAAAAAAAAGCAAGAGAAAATCATGAAACTAGTTTGACTGAGTTCACTAAAATGTTATGTTATATAATCTCAATTTAGCTTTCACCACTACAAGGCAATCTTCTTTATACCTCCCTCCCACGGGCTCATAATCTCAATCACCACAATGACTTTCCAAACCTTTTCATCACTGAAATTTACCTTCCCCACCCTCTCAGCTGAGAACTCTGTCTCATATTTCCCAGAATAATTGGCTGTATTTTGCTGAGAGCTCCCTCTTATTCTCTTCAACTCATCTCACATCACTCAGATGCCTTTTGCCACCATCTTCTCCTACCCTGTCTTATGTAAAAAGGTGGCTTTTCTTGCCTAAGCAAATCTCTTTACACATGCAAATGAAACCATTCTGTCTCATTTTCTCATCAGATTTCCCACTTTATCATACCTACTGTCTCAGTAATAGTTAATATTTCCCTGTATACTTATTTCCCTTTTACTTACAAAGCAGTCACACTGCCTTCCTTCTAAAAATTAAAAAAAGAAAGACCTCCTTTGACCTATCAAACCTTGTTAGCTAGTGTCCCATATCTCTCTTTCCTTTTATGGTAAAATTCCAGAAGAACTTCGACAGTTGGTGAAATCTGCTTCCTTCCCTCTCACTTTCTTTTTAACTGTGAAGTCTGGCTTCTGACCTCATCATTAAATTGAAATGTTCTTTTCAAAGTTATCAATGATCTGTTAGTTGGCATATCTAATGAGCTTTTCTCATATCTTCCTTGATTTCCATACAATCTTTGATATTGTTGATCACTATCTTCCTCCCAATACTTCTCTCTAGCTTTTCATAACACAACTCTCTCCTGGCTCTCTTCCCTACTTTCTGACAATTCCTTCTCAGTCTCTTGCTGAATCTACATCCAGATTATTCACTAAGTATAGGTGTTACACAAGGCTTTTTTCTGGGCCCTCTTCTCATAATACACTATTTCACTTTGTGACCTCATCAACTGCAAGGGATTCAATAATTTCTATGCTGATGATTCCCACATCTTATATCCATCCTTATTCTCTCTCCTAAACTCTAACCTACCTTTACTTCTCCAATAGCTTACTGGACATCTCAAACTAAATGTCCTGTAGACATCTTAAATTCAATTTGTCTAAAACTGAATTTATTATTTTCTTTTCCCCTTATTCCCTCTCCTCTCCCTTACTTTCCCATTATTGCAGAGGGGAACAGCATCGTTCAGGCTTGCAACTTAAGTGCCATACTTGATTCTTCATTCTCTCTCACCTCCCATATCCAATCAGTTGCCAAGTCCTATTAATTCTACCATCTCAAAACAACAACCACAACCACAACTTTCTCTCCTGTAACACTACCACCATACTAGTAAGAGACATTATCACCTTATGACTGCTTTATGTCAATAGCCTGGTCGCCTGTTCTTCCTGTATCTAGTTTCCAGACAATCTCAGTCTATCCCCTACTCAGCTATCAAAGTGATCTTCCTAAAGCCCAGGCTGAACACGAACATGTCCCTCATCAAACCCCCAATCAATAAACTACTGATTCCAGACACATCCAGGATAAAATATGAAATCCTTTTTTTTTTTTTGCTAGCAAAAACCTTTCATAACCTGGATCCTCCATGTCTTTCTGGTCATACATATTTTCCCATTTTTTCACCTCTTACCATGTGATTTGAGATACAGTGGCCTCACTGCTGTTGCATTTCCTGACTCCAGTCATTTTCATTGGCTATCCCTCATGCCTGTCCTTCTCTCCATCCTCATCTTGATCTCTTGATCTCTCTGTCAGCTGTAAACTTCCAGTAATTATCCTATCTTCTCTAAGAAGCCTTTTTGGGTATCACTTAATGTTAATAACTTCCTTCTAGTGCTTAATATCAAATGATCCTGAATATATCTTTTATATTTCTTTAAATATAGTTGTTTGTAAGTTGTCTCTCCCACTAAATAACGAGCTCCTTGAGAGAAGGGAAAATTTTTGGCCTTTCTTTGTTGATTAACAGTGTCAAATGCTGCAGAGAGCTTCAGAAGCATGATGTTTGGTGAAAGACTATTTGATTTGACAACTAAGAAATTATTGGTACCTTAGGAGAAAATAGTCTCAATTGAATGAAATAGTCCCTACCCTCAAATAACTTACATTCTATTGGGTAGACAATGTATACACACGTAAGTATATACAAAATGATAACAAAGAAATAAGGGAGTGAAACATTAGCAACTGAGCAATCAGGAAAGACTTCTTATAGAAGGGTGACACTTGCATTAAACTTTAAAGAAAAGTAGGCATTCTAACATGTAGACGCAAAGAGGAAGTGAAATCTAGGCATCGGTGAAGAAAGAGTAACAATATGTGAGGAAAAGCAAAAAAAATCAGCTGGTCTTGACTATATGGACTGTGAAAAGAAGAATATTGTATGGTGTCTTGGGAAAAGTAGAATGGAGCTAGGTTGTGAATAACTTTAAATTCCAGGGAAATTTGATCCCAGAAGCAATCCTCAAGTTTCTACTAAAGTCCCACCTTCTTCAGTTACAATCCTCCTTAATCTTAGTGTTTTCCATGAGACTATGCCTGATTTATCCTGTTCCTATCTTGTTTGTAGGTGGTCACTTACATGTTGTATCTACCATTTGTCTTTGAGCTTATTGAGAGTAGAAACTGTTGTTGTTTTACCTTTCTTTGTATCCCAAGGGATTAGCCCAGTAACTGGAAAATAGTAGGTGCTTCATTAATGCTTTTTGACTTGACTGTTGAGCAGGGGGAGTTAATGGTCAGGGAAATGCTTGAAGGAAACTTAAACACTCAGGTAACTGTGTGGAGAATGGGTTGGGAGAAGGAGAGGCAACGGACTAGTTTAGGAAGCTATTGCAATAGTCCAGGTGAGAGATAGTCAGAACACAAACTAAGATGGTGGCTAAAAGAGTACAGACAACAGGATGAGTTAGCCAATATTTTGGGTATAAGATCAATAAGATTTGGAGACTGACAGGATATATTACCAGCCTATTAAATTTCTCTTGGATTCCTATTATTCCCCTACTACTTATGAAGAAAATCTGTGAAGAGTTTCAATACTAAAGACAGAAAATTTAAGTAATTCTGGCTTTTTCACCTTGCCACATCAGAGCAGGATGATGTTAGTTACCATCACTACAAAAAAAAATACATACTACATATTCAAATGAATAATCATATTCCGTAGCCTTAGTATTGATATGGTGCAAGAAAAAGATATATAGTAGTCTTTGTCCTGAAGGAACTAGTTATACTGTTGAGGAAACACTAATACACATGGGATATTTTAAGGCCATGGCATTACAATATAGAATTCAGAGCTAAATTGTGGAATTTCCATGATTGCTAAGGAAGTTATAGTAAGAGAAAGAGAAATTGGAGTAGTCATGGAATACTGCCTCCGAGGAGATGAGTTGCAGGTTAATGAGAGGTTGTAAATTGACTGGATGTCAAAGGAAGAAGACTGGATAGTCTCTTATTCAAGAGTTTAAACCCAATAAATGTAAACAATAAAAGGTGGTATGAATTAATCTTTTAGCATCCAATTTGTAATTAAGTGAAACAGTTCCTTGGCATGACTTGGGGGAAGAAAGAAATAAAAGCATTCCTTACACCTTACTTTGTATGCCTGATTTCTCTTTCTTGCTATCCTGATATGTTTTCACATGAAATAATTACACTAGTGAGGGCAGCATTTAGACATCAATTGAGTGTGCCAGCAATTTAATTAGATAATTAGTTTATGTGCAGTTACATGGAGAGGCAGACTGTAATAAAAGAAGATTGACTGTCTCCTAGTAGTAAGGCTCTTTCTGCTAAGCAAGTCTGCTGATTTGAATAAGGAAATTAACACTTGAAAATCTATATGAGGGGGTTAATATGGGACAACTTAGGAGCTGAGGCTCTGAGATCCTTGAAGGAAAACAGATGCAAGAAAGAAAAGCAATGAAAACACTCTGATGGTTGAGATGTGATTTTAGTTCTTAGATTATTGCTCGATTTCTTTTTTCTTTCTTTTCAAGATGAGTAGGAATTTTCATAAATAAAATGAAGTTTCATTGTCAGCTGTCACACTAATACTCACAATTTTAAAACAAACCCACTATGCTTAAATTTTAAATTTTACAAATACTTAGCATCTCTGTGCATCTGGGTCTTTCTTCTTATGTCGTTGCATTTGATACACTCAGGTAATCAAGAAAAGGACAAATAAAATAAATTCATTTATTTGGTTTGGAGAAAAACCATTAAATGAATTTGGAATCAGAGAATTTGGATTTAAATCCTGCCTCTGTCATGCAGCAAATAAGTGGCCTTAGGAAATTTACCAGATCTTTTAACTCCTCAGTTTCTTTTTTTAACTTTTCAAATTATTCATTTTGACGTTTTTTTTAATATTGAGTTCCAAATTCTTTCCCTCCTTTTCTCCATTCCCTAATCCATTGGTAAGTCAAAAGGTATGATATCAATTATGCATCTGAAGCCACACAAAACATATTACCATATCAGTGATGCAAAAAAGAAAAAAAGAAAGATCAAGAAACAGTGAAAATATATGCTTCAGTCTGTATTCAGAGTTCATCAGTTCTCTCTCTGGGGTTGGATTCATTATGGGTCCTTTGGAATTGTCTTGGACCATTGTCTTGATTGGAGCAACTGTTTTACACAGCTAATCATCATTACAATATTTCTGTTACTGTATACAATGTTCTCCTGGTTTTCCTCACTCCACTTTGCATCAGTTCATGCAAATCTTCCCAGGTTCTTCTATAACCATATTGCTTGTCATTTCTTATAGCAAAGCAATATTCCAACACAAACATATAGCAAAACTTGTGTAGCAATTCCCTAATTGATGGACATCCCCTCAATGTCCAATTCTTTACCACCAGAGAAAGAGCTATTAATGTTTGTGTACATATAGGGATAGCTCCTTTTTGTTTGTTTGTTTGTTAAATTTATTTGGGATAGAGATCTAGTAGTGGTATGACTGAGTCAAAGCATACGCAGAATTGTACAGCCATTGGAAATAGTTCCGAATAATTCTAGAGAATGGTTTAACAAGGTCACAGCTCCACCAACAGTGCACTAGTGTCCCTATTTTTCCACATCCCTTCAAACATTTATCATTTTCTTTTCTGTCACATCAGCCATTCTGATAGGTATGAGGTAGTACCATGGAGTTGTTTTGATTTTCATTTCTCTATACAAGAGTGATTTTGAATATTTCTTGAGATTATTGATAGTTTTCATCTTCTGAAAACTGTCTCTTCTTAGATTTTGACCGGTTATCAGGTGCGGGGAAGCTCTTTTTTTAATATAAACTTGACTCAGTTCCCTTTATATTTGAGAAATGTTTCTTTAAAAAATATGGAAATAATAAATAAAACTTGAAACTCTTTTTATGAAAAAAATGAATCATTCATTAATTTTATTTTTAAAAAGAAAGAAAAAAATAAAATTGCCAGTATTAAAAATGAAAAGCGTGAATGCACCACTAATGAAGATGATTTTAAGCAATTATTAAGAGATATTTTTCACAATTATATGCCAGTACAACTGACAGTCTAAGCAAAGAGGATAAATATTTGTAAAAAATTTAAATTGCTCAGATTAACAAAAGAGGAGAAGGATACTTAAAAACCCTATCTTAGAAAAAGAAATTGAATAAGCCATAAATGAATGAGCTCCTTAAGAAAAAAAATATCCCCGGCATCAAATGGATTTACAATATATATGTATATATAGACATACACACACAAACGTACATACATACATGTATATATATATACACACACACACATATATACATATATATGTGTGTGTATGTGTGTGTGTGTGTGTGTAATCTTTGTTATATATCATTGTAATCTCATTGCTATTATTTTATTTAAAGTTTTTGCATTAATATCCATTAGGAAAATGGCCCGTAGTTTTCTTTCTCTTTTTGTTCTAACTGCTTTAGGTACGATAACCATATTCCTATTATAAAAGGAATTTGGAAGGACTCCTTTTATTTTTTTGAAACTTTATATAGTATTTGGATTTATTGTCCCTTAAATGTTTAGTAGAATCCAATTGTCGAACCATCTGTTCCTGAGAATTATACACATATATGTATATGTTTATATATATATATGTGTGTGTGTGTGTGTGTGTTGTGTGTGTGTGTGTGTGTGTATCTACCAATATATGTGTGTGTGTGTATATATATATATATATATATATATATATATATATATATATATATATATATATATATATATATATAATATATATATATATATATATCTCAATGGTGCTTGAAAGTTCTCAATTTCATGAAATGTTCATTTTCTTTCCTCTCAGAATTATACTCAGTTTTGCTGGGTGGGTTATTCTTGCTTGTAATCCTAGTTTTTCTTCCTTCCAGAATATCATATACTAAGCCCTCTGCTCCTTTAACATGAAAGCCACTAAATCTTGTATGATCCTGACTGTGGCTCAAAGGAATTTGAATGTTTAATTCTGGCTGCTCGAAGTATTTTCTCTGTGACCTGGGAGCTCTGGAACTTAGATATAATATTCCTAGAAATTTCGATTTTGTGATCTCTTTCAGGAGCTGATTAGTGGATTCTTTCAATATCTATTTTGGTTAGCCATTGGTTCTAGAATATCAGTTAATTTTCCTTCACAATTTCTTGAAATATGCCAGAAGTTTTTTTTCTTTTCAATTAAACTGTTTGTATCTATGTGGGCTATTAGTTGGATTCCTGCCATCAAGCTAAAAATACTTTTTTAAAAAAAATTGTATTCCTAATTATTCCAGGCCCCTTTTGAAAATCACTTGAGACCAATTTTAGTTCTCTATACCTCTTATAGTTAGGTGAACGTTCTGGAATTTTCATTCAAAGTAGATTTTCTAAGTCTTCAAGTTTTTCATCTATAGGTAACTATGCAATTTCTGCTTTTATTTTGTCTATTCCAGGTTTAGGAATGAAGCTTACAATTGACTTTCTTTGTCATACAATAAATTGTTGTGTAACTTGGAACTAAGGATGTTTTTGACAAAAAGGAGTATAAAATCCTTGTCTGTAATTAGTAAGATGCCTGCATTTTTGCCATGATCTTTCCTCTTTCCAGTCTTCATTTATCCCACTACACATATTCTATCATCCAACAATACCAGTTTCCTTGCTGTTCTTCAGACATGATGCTGTATCTTCCAATACCGTGTTGTCCCACATCCCTGGAATCCTCTCTCTTATCATCTCTACCTTCTGACTTCCCTGGATTCCTTCAATATTGAGACAAAATCCCACTTTCTTCCAGAAGTCTAGTCTCTCTGCTATTCATGGTTTCCCTCAGATATGATATCTATTTTCCCCATTTGCAATGCATATACTTTTTATGTACATAGCTCTTTTCATGTTACCGCACTGATTAGAATATGACTTTCTTGAGGGCAGAAATTGCATTTTCCTTTGATATCCTCTAAACTTGGAACAATGCATGGTATATAGTGGTTAATGAATGTTTGTTGGTTGACTTATTTAATATATAAACATAATGAATGTTTCTACCGTCAGCTTATTTCGTGAATACTCAACATCAGCTGTCAGTAGGCAATGCAATTTGAGCAAGCAGGATATTGCTTTACATGTTGTGATTTGTTTTTGCAAAAGATGACTCAGAGACTGAAGGTTCAGAGAAGAATTTCCTTTAATAAAACGATATTCCATAACCTCCAAATAAAATAAACGTGCAGGACAGTAAAAAGGAATTCTACAGACAGGTAAAAGCTGATAAAAGCCACTGGCAAGGAGATTAAAAATAATGTAGTACCCTGGGGTCTCAGGAGCTCCTCTCCAAAGTTCTAAAATGCTTTTTTTCGATATAACATCTAGGTCCAAATCAAACTAACTGGTGGCAAAATCAGCTCAAACTGATCCAGGTCTGTTCCACATAGTCTTAGCTTATAATTACACTGACTGGTGGGGTGAAGGTATGAGGTTTAAATGGAAAAACCCCAATTCAATTAATTAGTTCACAACAATTTGTATTTCTTTATTAAATTAAAATTTACCTTTTATGATCAACAAGAATTTATTTTCTCTCCCTCCCATGTTCCCTAAACTATAAAACAACAACAACAAAAAAAAAACCTTGTAATAAACAAGCATTTTCAGGCAAAATAAATTCTTATATTGTCCACAACAAAAACATTTTGTCTCATTTTGCATGTTTAGCCTGTCATCTATTTCTGATTTGTTCTGATATATATTGGCCTCTTGTGGCCCTAAGCATAATAGAATAGCACTTGATTTTCTATACTCCATATTAAGCCAATCATCATAATGATTTCAAGTAGTTATCCTTAAATCTTATGCCAACCCACTGATTGCTGAGATTCATATAACTAGTTTAATCACCAGAGCCCAATTAATCAGTATTTCTAGCTTCCTTCCAGGTTTTTACAGCTACTGTTGCTATCATAGGCACATGAAGTCCACATCACTTCTGGTTTTCTTACCGAGAAAGTTCACTTTAACCTCACAACCACTTTCTCTGAAGAGTTAGTTGGTTCCTCCCAGAATCTCCCTTTTAAGAAAAGTACCTATGCCAGCAACGTCTTCATTCTGCTCTGGGCTCCACTACTGACTCTTTGTCCTTCCCCATCATGATCCCATACATGTACCTTCTCCCTGCAATTTCACACTACACTTTTGAATTCCCTTTCAGGCTTTGTCTTCTCATTTTAGAATTTAAGCCCTTTGTCCTTGAATAAGCTCTAACAGGCTTCTGGGAGTACAGTATTAAATTTTCAGTATGATCATTTACACCTCAGAAATAGTCACCTGCCATAAATTAGGATTCAATTTATTTTTACATGATTTTCTAGACTTAGCAAATATTAATAATGTAGATTAAACTTAAAATGCATGCATATCCATTTTATTTTCTGGAGAGCACAATTGTTAGACATTGTAGCATATGTAGGGCATGTATTGTCTTTCTGTTTGCATTTGTGTTCTCAGAATTGAGCAAAATACCTAGAAATTAATAAATACAGTTGTAAATCACCTTGTCTAGAATCTCCCTAATTTTCCATTACTCCCCTCACTTTATATTACAAATAAAAGTTTGCTTTGAGGAGAGGGTAGTAGACGTAGTTGTGGGTGATGGTGGTAGTGTTAGTAGTAATCCTCTTCCTTTTAGAAAAGAGGTTTAACAAAAGTAAGAATATGTAAGAAAAATAGCATGTTGATATGATTGGCTGAGAGGAATCTGTTACCATTTAGAAATTTATCTTTTCATTTTACTAATCCTACATTGCTAGTCCAAACTGTCAACATAAATCTCCTTAGGAGACAATGGTTAAGCACTTACTATGTTGCAAGTCATCGTGCTAAATACTTGAGAGACAATAACAAAAAATGAAATAGATTTTGCCTCTTTTAATAAGATGATACTGTACTTGGCAGCTATACCATGTACATAGCTATATAGCATTGGCACGTTATTCACAGTATGCTCCACTATAGTCCAATGCATTCTCAATATTGAAAGGAATATCAATAGGCTCCTTTCACTATTATACCAGTTAAAAACCATGTTCCAGCTCATTGCTCTCAGATGTGAAGCCCCACCGATTGAAAACACAAGGCCTTCATCCATAGAGTAAGGGGTTAAACTAAATCACCTTAGAATACTCTTCTAATTCATATGATTCTATATTGACCCAAGCAATAAAAATTTATCTCTACTTGGATTAGATTTAGTTCTGAACAGTCACAGAAGAAAAGGAAATAGTTGAGTGTCACTTTTTCAAAGTGAAAAATAAAAAACTACTGCAAAACACAATCAATTTTCAAGGTCCATTTACATTATATCATTGGGGGAGTATAGCTATGTAATAGATATGTATTTTCTGTGTTTTCATAGGTCTTATTTAAGAATGCTAATCTACACTAGGGAAAGTGTCTTCCAAAGACTTGCGTCTTTATTTCTAGTAGAAACATAGGCAAAGAAAAAAAATAATCACTTGCATCTTTAATAAGATTTAAGTGATTTTTATCCAAGAATGTTTTATCTTATAATGAAATATGACTAGACAGATGTGACAAATGTAAAAGCAATTATGTCTTTGGCAACCCATTTAACATTTCTGTGCCTCACTTTGATCATATGTTAAAAGGGAAAAAATCATGTCTGCTCTACTTTCATTATTCTATGATAATAGAAATAAGAGTAATGATGTGGAAGCTCAAACCTAGTTTAAACTGACATGTTAAAAAGAATATAGATGCAGGATAGAATACTGCCTTGGCTGATAGAGTTCTAGGATTGGATTCAGAAAGGAATGACTTTAAGCCCTCTGACAATTACTAGCTCTAATAATTGGCATGTCAGTTAGCATCTATGTGCTTTAAACAACTCCCATGGACTTATCTACTAAGAAGATAAAATTTGCTTCATAACATCTAATGTCACTTTCAGCTTTAAAACTATGATTACATGATTGTAAACTCATATACTAGAAATTCCCTGTGCTGACAAGGCCAAAGATGCTTTGCAAATTCACAAACAAGAAAGGAATTCACTATGAAATATGTATTATGAAGTTATAAATATATTCTAATACTGCAGAATAACATGTTTAATCACCAATTCCTTAATTATCCAGGTGTCCAAGTATACACATTTTGGTAATAATTATCAAAAGATTTATTGAGAAGATCAAATATATTCATCCTCAAATCTAGCTACTTATTCAGAAAAGATGTGACATACTCAATAGAGTCGGTCTAGAGTCACAAAGTCAACTTCAAATCCAACCTCAGATAGTTACTGATTGTGTGACCCAGAACCAATCACTTAACCTCTTTCTGTCTCAGTTTTTTCAACCATAAAATGTAGATAATAATAACACCTACCTTTCAGGGTTGTTGTGAGGATCAAATGTGATCAGATTTGTAAAGTGATTAGCACAGAGCCTGGCACATAATAAGTGCTAAATCAATACTTATTCCTTTTTCCTTTTCTTGTTCCCTTTCTGAGATATTTAAAAACTCAGTGACAGACCACATAACCTCTCTGTACATAGTGTTTCCTTCATTGTAAAATGACAGGGTGGACTCAATGGCTTCTAAGTATCCTTCCATCTCCAAATCTATGATTTTGATTTCTGTATGAAAAAAAAATAGATGAAACTAAGATAATCTTAGAAGCCCTGGATTTTTAAGTATATAATATTCCACTGTAATATTTAAAATTTATAAAAATATTTTGACCATTAAACATTTTAAACCCACACATTTCTTGAGTGATATAATTTATCACAACATGATAATGCTAGGGTAGCAGGTACAGGTAAATTATATATTACCTGCAAAACCTTACTTTCAAATTCTAAACTCATAAATAATAACAATTCATATCTCTACATTTTGGGAGTATAAAAAGAGATTTTTTAGGCAAAAGTTATTGTAATAAAATGAAATTATATTTCTGAAATGAATAGTAAGTCTGAAGTAATTTTAGTGAAGGATATATTTTTTTCAGTGCTGTCATTCTATGGTTTTGTGGGAAAAAGCAAAGCCCCTCCAAGATTATTCAGTTCTAAGTTGACTCTCATGTTTACCCCAGAAAGTTCGATGTAGTAAATGTTGGTAAAGTACCTCCTTTGAACTTTTTCTTCCTTTCTCTTTCTTTCTTCCTCTCTTTCTCTTTCTTTCTTCCTTCCTCTCTTTCTCTTTCTTTCTTGCTTCCTCTCTTTCTCTTTCTTTCTTCCTTCCTCCCTTCCTTCCTCTCTTTCTTTCTTTCTTCCTCTCTTTTCCTTCCATTTATAACAAAACCTATCACTTATTACCTTCTTCCCATTGTGTCTACTTCTGAGCTCTGAGTCAAAGCAGAAGAAAAACAAACTTTTTTTCCCCTCCTACATGACAAAGCTTAAAGTCTCATCTTTATTGTCTGATAATTCAAAATGAGTCTCAGCTTTTGAACTTTAATGTTCCTGATACTGTTATAACAACATGCTACTTTCAGTGTATTTACTTCTTGATTCTATCTTCTACATGTGCTTTATAAAAATGTAAAAACAAATTGTAGATGAATTTCTTCTTTTTTTTCAGGGTTAAGTGACTTTCCCAGGGTCATAGAGCTAGTAAGTATCATGTGTCTGAGGCCAGATTTGAACTCAGGTTCTCCTGACTCCAAGGCTGGAGTTATATCTACTGTGCCATCTAGCTACTCCTAGATGAGTTTTTTGTGAATCTATTTTGGTCTATAAACTTCCTTTTGAAACTCTTATGAAAATACTTTTTTTTCTTCTTGTGCCTTGGGAATTCCAATATTCAGAACTTCCTGGCCCTACTAGGCCATTTTCTCTTCAAGGATTTTGGCCATGAAATTAAAGAGAGAGAGAGAGAGAGAGAGAGAGAGAGAGAGAGAGATCAACACATACATACATACATACATACATACATACATATGTGATAGAAAAGCATTGAGGTCTGTTGGACCTCAGTGAAAGAGGAGCTTGGTCTGGTACAAGTCCCAGTGCAGCCCAGGGGTGGTGGCTGCTTCCAGAGCTCTCAGCCCACAGACAGAGGAGGGATTGAATGGCTTATCGGAGGGGGATTGCAGAGATATCTTTGCTGGTGCTGAGGCAGGATTCTCCTGCTTTGCTCTTGCTTGGATCTGGGTTGCAGTTTTGGGTGGCAGTTCTGGGGGTGCTGGCATGTTGGAGCTTGCAGTAGTGATGGAGAGGGAATCCTCCTCACAATTCAAAGGCAGAAAAGAATGCTCGTGCTCACTTATAGACCAGAGCACAGGCCAGGAAAGGAATAAAAACCTTGCCTTTCATCATACCACCTTGGAAGAACTGAAAATTAATAGGTACCTAGAAGTACCTCTGAAAACAGCTGCACAAAACCCCTCAAGCTTGGGACAGTAAGTTCTCAACACTGGAAGCAGACTCCTACCTTAACAAAGAGTTTAATAGTCAAGTAATTGGATGGGAACATCAGCAAACAGTGCAAAAAAAAATGTCTGACCATAGAAGCTTACTTTGGTGACAAAGAAGACCAAAACATAAAACCAGAAGAAGAAAATAAAGTCAAAGTTCTTTCATCCAAAGCCTGCAAGAAAAGTATGAAAGAGCTCAAAAAGAATTTTAAGAAGCAAGTAAGAGAAGTAAAGGAAAAACTGGGAAGAGAAATGAGAGTAATGTAAGAAAATCATGAAAAACAAGTCAACAGTTTGCTAAAGGAGACCTAAAAAAAAATACTGAAGAACAAACACCTTAAAAAATAGTCTAACCCAGATGGCAAAAGAACTCCAAAAAACCAATGAGGAGAAGAGGGCCTCAAGAAGCAAAACTGGCCAAATGGAAAAGGAAGTCCAAAGGCGTACTGAAGAAAATACTTCCTTAAAAATTAGAATGGAGCAAATGGAAGCTAATGGTTTCATGAGAAATCAAGACATTATAAAACAAAACCAAAAGAATGAAAAAAAAAAGAACACAATGTGAAATATCTTATTGGAAAAACAACTGACCTGGAAAATATATCAAGGAGAGATAATTTTAAAATTATTGGACTACCTGAAAGCCATGATCAAAAAAAGAGCCTAGACATTTTTCAAGAAATTATCAAGGAGGAGCAGCTAGGTGGCACAGTGGATAGAACCCCAACCCTAGAGTCAGGAGGACCTAAGTTCAAATCCGGCTTCAGACATATAATATTTTCTAGCTGTGTGACGCTGGGCAAGTCACTTCACCCCAATCACCTCACCCCCCCAAAAAAACCCCACCTAATCAAGGAAAACTGCCCTGATATGTTACAACCAGAAAGCAAAATAGAAATTGAAAGAATCTGCCAATCACCTTCTGAAAGAGATCCCCAAAGGAAAACTCCTAGGAATATTGTAGCAAAATTCCAGATTTCCCAAGTAAGGAGAAAATATTGCAAGTAGCCAGAAAGAAAAAAAAATTCAAGTATTATGGAAACACAATCAGGGTAACATAAGATCTATCAGCTTCTACATAAAAGGATCAGAGGGCTTGGAATATGATATTCCAAAGGGCAAGGGAGCTAGGATTACAACCAAGAATCAACTACCCAGCAAGACTGAGTATAATCTTTTAGGGGGAAAATGGATATTCAATGAGATAGAGGAATTTCATGCATTCTTGATGAAAAAACTAGAGCTGAATAGAAAATTTGACTTTCAAATAGAAGACTCTAGAGAAACATGAAAAGGTAAACAGGAAAAGAGAAATCATAAGGGATTCATTAAAGTTGAACTGTTTACATTCCTACATGGAAAGATGATGTTTTAACTCATGAGACCTTTTTCAGTATTAGGGTCATAAGAGGGAATATTTATAGACAGAGGGCACAGGGTGAATTGAATATGAAGGCATGCTATCTACAAAATAAAATTAAGGGATGAGAGAGGATTGTACTGGGAGAAGGAGATAGGGAGAGGTAAAATGGAGTAAATTATCTCACAGAAAAGATGTAAGAAAAAGCTTTTTTTTTTAGCTAGGCAATGAGATTAAGTGACTTGCCCAGGGTCACACAGCTAGTAAGTGCTATTTGTCTGAGGCCGGATTTGATCTCAGGTCCTCCTGAATCAAGTGCTGGTGCTCTATCCACTGTGCCAGCTAGCTGCCCCAAAAAAGCTTTTATTATAGAGGGGAAGAAGCAGGGAGATGAGAGGGAATGTGTGAATCTTATTCTCAGTGTATTTGGCTTAAGGAGGGAATAACATACACACTCAACTGGGTATGGAAATCTATCTTATACTATAGGAAAATAGGGGGGAAGAGATTAGGAGATGGGGGATGATAGAAGGAAGGACAGATCAGGGGAATATGCATTCAGAATGCATGCCATCTTGTGGTGGGGGAGGGAAGAAATGGGGAGAAAATTTGGAACCCAAGATCTTGTGAAAATGAATGTTGAAAACTAAAAATAAATTAATTTTAAAAAATGGGGGCAGCTAGGTGGCACAGTGGATAAAGCACCAGCCCTGGAGTCAGGAGGACCCGAGTTCAAATCTGGCCTCAGACACATAACACTTACTAGCTGAGTGAACCTGTGTAAGTCACTTAACCCCATTGCCTAACCCCCCCAAAAAAAATTGCACATTCAACACAAAGTTTTGGTATTCTTTTTTTCTAGGCTTCCTTACATTATATGTTTATAAATCAAGCCATAAATCTGTTAGTCTACCTTATACATTTACTAGTTTTATAACCATCAGATCTTGTACCATCTTTCAACCTCAATTTATTTACCTGTAAGATGAGAATAACAATACCTCATACTTCACAATATTTTTATGATGAAATGAGATGAAATATAGAGCACTTTGCTAACCTTAAAACACTTTGTAAATGCTATTTTTATCTCTTGCTCTCCCCACATGACATGTCTATCTTTTCTAGTCAGGCATCTCTGTGATAATATCTTTTACACTGCCCCTTTGAAAAACAAATTCATTTTCTTTATATATTTTGTTTTTATATTACATAAATTTCTCCTAACATACCTCATATAATGCTTCTTACAGACCATCAGTAAAATGCTACAGCCTAACTAAACCAAACATATCTCTTGATTGCTTTTTCGGTGCATCATAATTCTGATTCTTCAGAGATTATGATATTCCATATCTCCAATCTATATCACAGTAGTAGAAGATAATTGGTATTTTGTAAAATGTATTTTCATTTCAGGAAGAAGTCTGGTGGCATTAAAAATGCTTCACAATGCTATAAACAGAGATTGAAGCCATGGAATTAAAAGACATTTGTTCCTTGGAGAGAAATCTATGGCAAATCTTGACAGCGTACTCAAAAGCAGAAACATCACCTTACTAACTAAAGTGTATATAATCAAAGCTATTTTTTTTTCTTGCAGTAGCAATGCAAGACTTTGAGAGTTGCACTATATGAAAAGCTGAGCACCACAAGATTCTAAGTTTTAAGATCAAAATAATTTACACTCAAGTGAAAAAAAATGCTTTAAATCATTATTGATTAGAAAAAAACGCAAATTAAAACAACCTGTAGATCTCACTTTGTACCTATCAGATTGGCTAAAATGATGGAAGGGGAAAGTGACAAATGTTGGATTGGATGTGGAAAAATTGGGACACTAATTCATTATTGGTGAAATTGTGAACTATTCCAACCATTTTGGAGAGAAATCTGGAGTTATGTTCAAAGAGTTCTTAAACTACCTATACCCTTTTGCCTAGCAATACAATTACTTGGTCTATTTCTTAAGATAATTAGGGAAAAAAAGAAAAGAACCTATATGTACTAAAATGTTTATAGCAGCTCTCTTTGTAGTGGCAAAGACCTGGAAATTATAAGAGTGCCCATCAATTATGGAATGGTTGAACAAGTTGCAGTATATGATTATGATGGATTACTACTGTGCTATAAGAAATGATGAGCTCAATTGTTTTAGAAAAAAATGGAAAGATTTACATGAAATAATGAAGAGTGAAATGAGCAGAACCAAGAGAATATTGTATACGGTAATATCAATATTGTTTTTAAAAAAGACTTTGAATGAATAAGTTATTTTGACTATTATAAATACACAAATTAACTATGAAGGACATATGAAAAAAGACAGTATCTGCATTGAGAGTAAGAACTGAAATACAAGTATGTATAGAATAATTTCATACACACACACACACACACACACACACACACACACACCTATTTTTGTCTAATCAGAGCCATCTCTCAGGTGAGGGGTTTTGGAGGAAAGAAATTAAAAAGAAATTTACATGATAATTTTGTTGTGTAGCAAGTAATTCATAGTATATTTGAAGTTTCATATGCTATCATTTTTTTTATTGTACTATGTTATGGAAATGCTTGTTTTATTCCATAAATTGAAACTACAATTTAATAATGAAAAAAAGTGCTAGGATTATTTATGATGGAGAAAAGATGTTTTATCAATAAAAACAAGAATGAAATAAAGATTTTGTCAATAAAAGCAAGAATGAAATAAGGATTCTCATTGTCTCCACTATTATTTGTCATAGTAATAAAAATGGGAGCCAACTTCTTTCTCTATTCTATAACATATCTTTATACATACTGTTTAAACATCATTCTCTGACAACTTTTCTCCCCTATGTGGAAAAAAAAGTTACAACTCTAGATAATTCAAATTTAAGTAATACTGTGTAACCAAAACACTATTTGTAATAAAATAAGGGAAGATGTAAATAGTTGACAAGATAATATTAATTGCTAGATCATTATGAGATAATGTAAATAAAAATAATATGCAAATTAATCAACAGATTCATTGATGTGTTAATGAAATAGCAAAGTAGATACTTTATGGAATTAGAAAAATACTAAAATTCATGTGAAGGGAAAAATTCAAGAATATTAGAGGAAATAATGGAAAACAGGGATTAAGCAGTTTTTGGGTTTAATCTAGAACTAGATTAAAAAAATAGAAAAGTAGACAATGGGGATTCATTAGATAACCACCAACATAATGCTGTATAAGTCTAAGAAAACAAACTAATGGGGAAGGGATTGTTTCATTAAAATTTGCTGAGAAAAATATAAAGCACTTTGTCAGAAAACAGATTTAGACAAATAGCTAATATCATTCTCCATACCAATTCCAAATAGACACATGAGAAAATATAATGATATATAAGAAAAAAAGAGAGGGAAATGGATGAATAATCAGAGCATCTGTTGGTCCCTTACTTTGTGCTAGTCACTGCATTGAACATTGGGAACACAATTACAAGCAAAAAACAAAAACAAAGACAAAAATAAAAACACCAGGCACCAGTTGACAAGCAAAGAAGAACTAAAAAGTCTGCAGGGGTATTCAGCAGTAGAAGCAACAACTGGTTTGGGAAAGATAATGTGGAGGCTCACCTATTGCCATCTAAGGTAGTTCTATATAGAGTTCTATGTAGAGTTCAATTTTCAAATTCACATTTCAGATGATTAGGAGGAGGTTTGGAAGGTAAAAATGGAGAATTTATGATTTTGAGATGGCTAAGAATGGAGAAGATGTCAAATGAATTATTAATATTTTAATATATATTTAATAGTGAAAGTATTCATAAACAGATGTGAGGCTATGGAGATTATAAAAGAAAAATAGAAACTTTTGAGTATGTAATAATAAAATAGGCAACTAGGTGGCACAGTGTTGAAAGGCTGAAACTGGAGGAAAGAAGACAATTTTAAGTCTGCACTCTCCTTTGAATATCTATCAATATCTATCTAATTGTCTGTCTATCTATCTGTCTGCCTGTAGGTCTATTTCCCAGAGATAACACATTATTCCACTGTTACTCCATATATGCACATATTTCCTATATATTACTACATATATATCTTATTATATTGTGTATATGTGATATATTTGCTTTAATTTTATATTATATTATACTTTATGTTATTATGTGCATTATGTGTATATATAATAAAAATGTGATAATAGCATCTACTTCCCAGGGTTCCCATCTACTGCAATTAAATATTTGTAAAGTGCTTTACAAACTTTAGAGTTATATAAATGCTAGTTAAAATGATCCCTAGTAATAACTTTTAAAATTAAAAAAATCAATGCAACTAGAACTAGAGGGAAAAAAGATGCAGATTAAGGGGAAAGTGCTGCATCCCATACCTCTGGGGAGGGAGGGAATGCATCCAATAAATCTATAGGCAATTGACATGAAATTATATGAATAAAAGCCATTTACCAATTTAAAAAATGGTCAAATCATAGAAACGGTTTTCAAAATAAAAAATAGAATCAATAATCATCTGAAAAATTCACTAAATAAATTCGTAGGGGACTTTTCTGTCATTCTCTAAGAGTTCATTATGACCCAACCTCAGAGTAGAACTCCAGAAAAATATCTCTTAAACAAAGTATAGGAATGATTTATGTCTAAATTTCTCCCAAAAATGTAAGTCATTGTATACCCTAGACAAGTACTTAATGTACAAAGTATATCCAAAATGGAAAAGCTATTTATTCCTTCTATAAAAAAGAAAATGTTAAAAATACAAAAGACTCATAAGCATGCATTGATAAACAATGAAAACATAAACCAGTAATCCATAACTCCTACTATACTCTGGGAGGCAGGTACTTAAATCATTCAAATGTTGAACAATTTGAGGCATTTTATTTTTACCACAGATCTGCATTATCCAAGTAACTCACTCAAGACAAATCAATATCTGCTTTCAAGTCTCAAGTAATAGCTGGTGCTTTCTTAGAGCTCTTATCTACAGAATTCTCTTGAAAGTGATTATAGTCTACCCTAAAAAGTTATTGTGAAGATCCCCTCCCAGCAGTCAATTAGCTGCAGAACCCAGGAGCTTTTGTCTCTTGAATTTACAAGATTGGTTCCATGGGAAGTGTCCCTATTCCAGCAGATCAGCAGCACTCCTCTGATTATCACCATTACAATACATATTATCTCACTCTGTTATTCATATGATTACTGTCAATGCTTTCCTTTTGTTAATTCTGTTTATGAAGTGCAAAATAAAGGTACTAATTCACTGATTGATTAAATGAGCTGTCCTTCACTGGAGTACTTCAAGAAATTCATGTTAGCAAAAATTTCTTAAGCACCAGTTAAATGCCAGGCACTATGCTAAGTACTGGGGAAAGGGTGCAGAGAAGAGAGAGGGAAGGAAAAAAGCAAAAAAGCCCTACTTTTAAAAAGTTTATGCATCATTAAGAAAGAGTAAAACAAACTAAAATAAAAATTATTTTAGCAATCATACAAGTTCCTTAATCTCTGAACATTTTTATATTTTCAGATGTAAATTTCTCTGTCAGAGGCAATATCTTGGAGTGACACCTATGCAACAGATTTTTTAAAAAATATGATTACTATTCCCTTTGTGCTAAAAGGAAATTAGCATGAAATATAAATACTGTTCAATTGAATTCCTCTCAGAATTTTTGATTTTGATCTCTATTCCCATTTCCTCTCTTTGCTTTACATACCTTTTGGGGTGAAGGAGGTAGAGATGTTTCCCAGTAGAAGAATCATTTTTGTAGTATTTCAGCAGGGGTCTAGGCTTGCCTTTCAGTCTTTGTACAGGGTCTGGCCATCACACCACCGAATACCTCTCAGACATAAAAAGCTCTAAGACATTTCTGGCATCAAAGACAAATGTCCCTTTTGCCTTCTTTCCTTTCACCTGGCAAAGACTTTATATTTACTGAGTTAAAAAGGAAACAGTGAAATCTAGGAGAGGGTGAGAGAGATAAAATCAATGTAGGAGATGTACTCATCAGAAGAATTTTACCCCATTAGGAAATCTAACACTAAACAAACACAAACTTAGAATTTTGGGGAAATGAAAGATTTCCTTTCAGATTTGCTTCTGATATTATTTTATTTTATTTTTCCTCTAGTATTGTCTTTAGGTATAGCTGGTATTACTATTCTGGACCAATTTGGATCCATAGATATTGGATTTCCTTCACCAAGAAGACTTCAATGTCTATGGTTACCTATTGATTACATTGCACAATAGAATTAAGTGAAGAATGAGTTTTGAGTTTAGGTATACCTAGGCATATAGAAACTCACACAAAAAAATCAGAGATATGATTCAGTCTTCATAAAGTGTAGGCCTTGTTATGTAATATTGGGGTCCCCTTATCCAAATCCTTCAGTGACTGTACTTTATCTGTTCATTTGTTGACTGCTATATCTTAAACCATTGCATCTTCTATTATTATGAGCGAAATGAAAGCATGTGGAATATTTAGTTAGAAGACTTAAGTTTGAACCCCAGATCTGATATTTACTTCCTATGTGACATTGAAAAAGACATTAACTACTTTGGCCTTTATCCATAAAATGAGACACTTGGATTAAATGATCTTTATGATTCTAATTTAAAAGCCATAATCCCATAGTTTCTGAATATTTTCTCTTATTGGCCTAAATCAACCTGTCCCTTTTCAAAATTGTGGTTTCCACATGTTGATAGACAACTTTCTTTGATGTAAAGAAAGAGTTAAATGTTATTCTGGTGTTGAATAATGGGAAGCAGACTTCCCAGGATCTAGCAAGTGCCTAAAACATAGTAGACACATAAAAAATAAATTCTCCTTCATAGGATAATAGTTTTACAGGTTGAAGGACCTCAAAGGTTACCTAGGCATCCCCTCCACCCTTGTTTTACAGATAAAGAAAATGAAACCCAAAGAAGTTAAATGATTTGCCTGAGGTCACAAGGTTAGAGAACCATTTGAATGTGGGTCCTCTACCACAAAATTTCCCTTAAGGGCAATTTCCCTTATGGCCCACTGCTCACTGTTGATTGAAAAAAAGGGAAGAATATTAATTCCATAATCTCTCACTCATATGTCCCTTCCTTACTATTGTGACTCAACCCTTCTATGGACCATAATTCATGTCTCACTGGGCTATTATAGTCATCTTCTAAGTGATCTTCTTATCTCCATTTTCTGTCCTCTGCAACCCATCCTTGAAACTTAAAATCAAGTTTAAGTGACTTGTCCACGATCACATAGCTGGTAAGTGCCTAAGGCCAGACTTGATCTCGTGAAGATGAGTCTTTCTGACCCCAGGCCCAGTGCTCTCTACATTTATTTATTGGTAATTATGTATTAATACTTCTGTTGATATTATCTGGCCCTTTACAAACTGACTGTTACATATCATTTTGGTTTAATCTCATATTACTCCCCTTCACATATCCCATGGTTCAGTCAATTTACTTCTTTCCATCTCTATATCTTAGTGTCCCTAGAATGTACTTACTATTCTCCCTACACTTCTACTGGGATAACATTTTCCACTTTTTAAAGCCCTAATTAACATATTTCATTTTTATTTTTCTACTTTTAGTTATTTGTATACTTATTTATTTTTTGAAAATTCGTAATAATATTCTCTTCTTATGTATAAATTTATTACATTTCTAAAGATGGGAATATTTTTTTCCAGAGAGATAATCCTCCAATTTTATAATGAATATAAATGGAAAAACAGGATTCAAAATAGAAAAAAAATGCATTTATCTGTATATTTTCCAAGAATCAACTTATTCTTTTTTGCCTATTTGAGTGCCAAAGGCCAAGAAAGCCATTAGGCTTGATGTGGGAGTGAGACGGACTTGAAAACTTAGATCTATTAAAAATGGAATGGGATTCTATAGGAATCAGTTGGTTCCGCCTCAATAATAGTCTTTCACCAAAGTATGGGTTAACTGTTTATTAGATATGTTAAGGAGACAATTATTTGTGAAGGATTGTAGGTGGAATATATGGCCATTTCAAACCCTGAAATGTGACTTCAGCTTCATTTACCCAACCACATAGTAGGAAAAAAGAACATTTGTCTTTGATTTTGACTACTATTATAATTATTTCACATTTTCTAAGAGATGACAATTGAGAATACATAAAGGACATGGTCGCACAGTATATTATGATTTCTTGACTGCTCACTTAAGAAAAATGACAGGAATAAATTCAAATTTTAAGTTGACATCATTATATAAATATTTGGTAAATATAATTTAATATTAAGTCAACTTTAGATCTATCCAGCTCATAGCACTAACTCTGAGACTTATAACTGGAAATATTTTCTGTGCCTCCTAGAATAAACAGTTTTTACTATAACCCCCTATTTCAAAAACATAATTAGGCACTAGTTTATGAAAACGTCAAATACTATTAAAGCTAATCATAACTGGGAATATTGAAAATAATTGTTATTATTCTCATTAAAAACATGTTTCAATGATATAGAGAATATTCTAACCAACAAAGAGAAATCTCCAACTGAGGAACAGTCTCAATTCCAGAATCTTTTGATATAGATCACTATAATGATGTTGGAACACACTCAGAGTTGAACTAAGGAAAATGTAGTTAGTCATCACACAGCAACCGGTTTTTATATTTGTTTCTTTTAACATTACAATTTTAGCAGGAAAATGAGTTTTCTATTCAGTCACAAGGCACAAATTGTTCTAGGCAAAGTTGTTATTGTGTACATTCCCCTCACTTGTTAAGACTAACTTTAATGAAAGCTATAAGCCCAATACACTGGGATTATAAACAGCATGTTTTGACGTAGAGGCATTGAAAAGCCATGCTTTCTGAGCATATGTAAAACTATTCTTCCAACAAGTTTTATATGAAAGGTTCAGAAAAAACATATTCATGACTGTGATAATATAATCTCAGAGATATAAAGCTGAGCATGAATGAACAAGAGCCTCTAAGTTGGATTCAACACAAAACATCCCATCTTAGTCACAACAAGTATTATGTGGTTTGGTTTGTCCAGAAAAGTCAAAAGGCAATAGAGAATACTCATTAAGAATGACCCAGGAATAAAATTAAAAACAACCCCCAAAAAAACTATATTGAGCTCCTAAATGACATCAACTAAACTCTATAAATGAATATGAGAGACAACAGTTGATGCTAAATCTGTGCTCAGAATGAAAATGTATTTGTCTGAGTGCCAAATTAAAATTAACAAAAGCAAATGAACCATCACCTTAAAAGGTATGATATTCTCTTAAATATCAGTGTGAATGGATTTTTCCCCCTATTTTGGTTATTGCAGTTCTAAGGAAAAAATAAGACCTGGAGAAGGCTGTGGATCAGATGATGATGTTCTTATTGCAAAATATTGATTTAAATTGAAGACTTTAGGTTTGGCCTAAATAACTATTCATTATGAAGAGGTAGTAGAAGTGATTAATAAATTGAAGGGATTAAATATGTTAGATAGACTGCTTGAAATAACGTGGCCAGAGGTTTGCAATATTGTAATGAAAGCAGGAACAATAATAATTACAACAACAGCAAACAAAAAAGCAAGAAAGCAAAATGGCTATCTGATGAAGCTTGACAAATAGCTGAAGAAAGAATGAAAGTGAAAGGTAAAGGGGAAAAGGAAATATAAACCAAGCTGAATGCAAAATTCCAGAGAATTGCAAGGAGAGATAAAGTTTTCTTAAATGAGCAATGCAAAGAAGTAGAATAAAAAAAGAATGGGAAAGACAAGGCATCTCTTCAAGAAAATTAGAAATGTCAAGGGAAAGTTTCATGCAAAAATGGGCATAATAAAAGACAAAAATGGTAGGGATTTAACATAAGTGGAAGAAATTAAGAAGAGATGGAAAGACTAGGCAAAAAAGCTATGTGAAAAAAACTTAACATCACTTATTACAATGGTGTGGTTTCTGATCCAGAGCCAGACATTCTGAAGAGTGAAGTCAAATGGGCCTTAGGAAGCATTGCTAACAATAAAACTAGTGTAGGTGATGGAATTCCATCTGTGCTATTTAAAACCCCAAATGGTGATGCTGGTAAAGTGTTGCATTCAACATGCCAGCAAATTTGGAAAATACAACAGTGGTGACTGGATTGGAAAAGATCAGTTTACATCCCAAAACTTTTAAGGGAAATATCAAAGAATCTTCAAGTTCCTGAACATCTATGTTCATTTCACATGACAGCAAGCTCATGCTTATGATTCTGCAAGCTAGACTTCAACAATATGTGAACCAAGATTTACCAGAAAAAAAGGCTGGTTTTCAAAGAGGCAGAGGAACTAGAGACCAAATTGCCAACATTTTTTGGATTAGGGAAAAATCAAGGGGATTTCAGAAAACATGTACTGCTTCACTGACTACACTAAAGCCTTTGACTACAGGGATCACAACAGTATGTTAAGTCTTCAAAAAGATGGGAGTTCCAGATCATCTTACTTTTTTCTTGAGGAGCCTGTATATAGGTCAAAAAGCAGCAGTTATAACCAAACAGGAAACAACTGATTTGTTTAAGATTGGGAAAGGAGTACAACAGGGCATATATTTTGACCTTCTTTCTTTAACTTATATGCATAGTACATCCTGAAAACACCAGACTGGATGAAATAAAAACTGGAATTAAGTTTTCCAGGAGAAATATTGCTCTGATGGCAGAAAGTGAAAAGGAATTAAGAAGCTTCTTAATAAGGATAAAAGATAAAAATGTAAAAGCTGGCTTGAAACTTAACATTACCAACTACGTGACCTTTACTAAATCCTTCCCTGTGGTCCAGACATATTAACATATGAAGATGAGGCAGGCCATGTCTATTGTTGTTAAATCCTCTATTCTTCATATCCTATAGCTGAGAAAATTTCTTTTTTTTTTTTGTTAACTATTGAATGGTCATTGAGTGTACCATTCCTTTCTAATACTAGATCGAACTACCAAGGGCAGCTACATGGTGCAGAGGATAGAGAGGCAGGACTGGACTCAGGAAGACCTGAGCTCAATTTCAGTCTTAGATACTTACTAACTATGTGAGATCGGGCAAGTCACTTAACCCTGTTTGCCACAGTTTCCTCATCTGTAAAATGAGTTGGAGAAGGAAATGGCAAATGATTCCAGTATCATTGCCAAGAAAACAAAAAGTAAAGTCACAAAGAATCAGACACAACTGAAAAACAACTGAACAACAACTACAAACTACCAGGGGACTTGAAACATGCAATCCAACTCAAACTGTCTAATCCTGGAAAACATTTACTTATTAATATAGCTGAAGATGTTATAGCTGCTTTATCACACTCTTTCTCATGTTGAATTTATAATCCCTTGAAGACCTGCATATTCAGAGAAGCTGGCATTTAATGACTCCTTCAAGATATACTTGGGAAGTAAATTTTTTTGAACTCTAACATCATACATTAGATTTATCCTTATTAAACTAAACCTACAGAATGGAGCCAGGATGATAGAGTAAAGGAAGGGACTACCCTGAGCTCTTCTCCAAGGCCCTTCAAATACCTTTAAAAATGACTCAACACAAATTCTAGAGAAGCAGAACCCACAAAAAGTTGGAGTGAAACAAATTTCCAGCCCACAACAACTTGGAAGGTTGGTAGGAAAGGTCCGTTGCACCAAGGTGAGAGAGGGGTGCAGTCCAGTACAGGCTACACCAGCACAGCAAACAAGGAGTAGGCCTTGGGAGTGACTGAATCAGCAGTGGCAGCAGCTGCTTTGGGGGCTCAGGTAAGGTAAGGGAGATTGAACAACTTTTCAGAAGGAGATTACAGGGGTTTTTTTTTTCCCTAGCACTGAGGCAAACTCTGTTGCTTTTCCCATATTTGGATTCAGGTTGCATTCCTGCACGTCAGTCCCAGAGTGAGAAGGAGCATTAACAGAGCAGAGCTTGTGGTTTTAGATCATACCACCTTAGAAGAATTGAAAATTTGTAGATCCCTGTAAGTATCTCTGAAAACAGCTGCACAAAAGCCCTGAAGCTTGGGACAGTGTACCCTCTACCCTGGAAGCAGAGCTCTACCTTACCAAAGAGTTAAAAGTCAAGTAATAGGCTGGGAATATGAGCAAACAATGGGGAAAAAAAACCTGATTATTGAAAGTTACTATGGTGATAAGAAATATTGAAACACATACTCAGAAGAAAACAAAATCAAAGCTCCTACTACCAAAGCCTCAAAGAAAAATAGGAATTGGTCTCAGGCCATGGAAGATATCAAAAAGGATTTTGAAAATCAAGGAAGAGAGGTAGAGGAAAAATTGGGAAGAGAATGAGAGTGATGCAAGAAAATCTTCAAAAGTGAGTCAACTGCTTGGTAAAGGAAACACAAAAAAAATACCCAAGATAATACCTTAATAAATAGACCATGCCAGGTGGTAAAAGAGGTCTAAAAAAGCCAATGAGGAGAAGAATGCATTACAAAGCAGAATTGGCCAAATGGAAAAGGGGGTCCAAAATCACACTAAAGAAAATAATTCCTTAAAAATTAGAATGGAGTAAATGAGCTAATGACTTTATGAGAAATAAAAAAAAAACAATTTAAAAAACTGAAAGTTATGAAGAAATAGAAGATAATGTGAAATATCTCTTTGGAAAAATAACTGATCTAGAAAACAGATCCAAGAGAGAGAGACTTTAAAAATTGCTGGACTACCTGAAAGTGATGATGATTTAAAAAAAAGCCTAGACATCGTTTTTTAAAAAATTATCAAGGAAAACTGCCCTGATATTCTAGAACCAGAGGGTAACATACACATTGAAAGAATCTTCCAATCACCTGCTGAAAGAGATCCCAAAATGAAAACTCCCAGGAATATTATAGCCAAATTCCAGAGTTCCCAGGTCAAGTAGAAAACATTGCAAGAAGCCAGAAAGAAATAATTCAAGTATCAGGGAGACAATCAGGATAACATGATATTTACTGGATAACACAAGATTAGCAGTTTCTACATTAAAGGATCAGAGTGCTTGCAATATGATATTCCAGAAAGCAAAGGAGCTATGATAACAACCAAGAATCACCTACCCAGAAAAACTGAGTATAATCCTTTTTGGGAAAAAAAGCATATTCAATGAGATAGAGGACTCACAAATATTATTGATGAAAAGACCAGAGCTGAATTAAAAATTTGACTTTCAGATGCAAGACTCAAAAAAAGCATGAAAAGGTAAACAGGAAAGGGAAATCATAAGGGACTTAAAAAGACTGAAGTGTTACATTCCTATGTGAGAAAATGATATTTGTAACTCATGAGAATATTTTTAGGGTAGTTAGAGGAGTATATATAGACAGAGTGGTCAGGTGTAAGTTGAATATGAAGGAGTTAAGGGGTAGGAGAGGAATGTACTGGGACAAAGAGAAAGGGAGAAGTAGAATGGGGTAAATTATCTGACATAAAATAAGAAAGAAAAAGCTTTTACAGTAGAGGGGAAGAGGGGTAAAGTGAAGGGGAGAAAGTAGATATTACTCTCATCAGAATTGGTTCAAAGAGGGAATAACATACACACTCAGTTGGGTATAGAAATCTATCTTACCCTATCAGAAAATAGGAGGGGAAGGGGATAAGAGAAGGGGTGATGATAGAAAAGAGCAGATTTGGGAAGGGGGTAGTCAGAAGTAAAACACTTTTGAGAAGGGACAGGGTGAAAGGAAAGAAAGAATAGAATAAACAGGGTGGAGGGGAATAGGGTGAAGGGAAATATAGTTAGCAATGGTCTTTCAACAAAATTTTTTTGATAAAGGCTTCATTTCTCAAACATATAGAGAACTGAGTCAAATTTATAAAAATAAGAGCCATTCCCCAATTGATAAATGATCAAAAGATATAATCAGTTTTCAGATGAAGTAACTAAAGTTATCTATAGCCACATGAAAAATGCTTTAACTCTAGGGGCAGCTAGGTGGCACAGTGAATAGAGCTCTGGCCTTGGAGTCAGAAGGACCTGAGTTCAAAACCAGCCTCAGACACTTAACACTTACTAGCTGTATGACCTTGGGCAAGTCATTTAACCCCGATTGCCTCACCAAAAAGCAAAAAAAAATGCTTTTGCTCACTATTGATTGGAGAAATGTAAATTAAAACAATTCTGAGGCACTACCACATATATATATTAGATTGGCTAATAGGAGAGAAAAGGTGAAAGACAAATGTTGGATGGGATGTGGGAAAAATGAGACACTAATGCATTGTTGGTGGAGTTGTGAATTGATTCAACCATTCTGTAGAGCAATTTGGAACTATTCCTAAAAGGCTATTAAACCATTAGAACTGGATGCAGAGGGGTCACTGGAAATCCTCTACTTCAGTCCCACCCTAGCATATACAGTTGACTGTCATACTACTTTTTGACAACAACAGGTTCCTATAAAGATCGCAGAGATTCAGTGAAAAAGAAACAGTCTAGAGTACAGTCAAAGGTCCCAGTTTTGAATCTTAGCTCTACTACTTACTATCTGTGTAACTTGGTTGAACTGTTGTTGATCATCCTTTGTTCTCAAAGAAGACAACTGCTATCAGAAGAGTGATGTCTTGATTTGCACGTGACTTTGATTTAAGTGAGGCAGAGCTGCACAAAGTTTTCAGTCTTAATCTTTCCTCTAGAGTCATTGCAATTTCGATGGCAAGACAAAAGTCAAGACGACTGGTGATGGTCAGGGATGTAGTGGTTGACCTTGGCTTTTCTAAATTAGTCTTTCCCAGGTATCAGTTTGTCTGAGGCAATGTCCATTCAATGATTAAGGACTAGGTAAGAATTGAGAGAAAAGACAGCCGAATTATCATCAAAAATATCAATCGGAGGACAAGACCCTCAAAGCTTCTCTACAGAAGTTATTTATATGCATTTTGAGCCATCAAAACCTAACAATGAGCAGCTGAGGTTTGGAGTGGGAGCTATTATTAGCCATTCAATTAAAGCCAGAGTGATTTGGGTGTGAAGGCCTAGTCAAATAGTTCCATTTAAAACATGATGGGCTCTTCAAAAGCCTGGGTTTTTTCAGAGCTATATCAAGAAATCATAAATTAAAACTGCACAGGACAAAAAGGAAATTGTCCCAGTTTAAAAAAAAAATAAATGATTTGAAAAATCTAGTCCCCCAAATCCAAAATATTTTACAGAATATAAATACCCCAAATTTTATGGACAGAGCACCCACATATACTATATGGTGCCCCAAATGACAGAGGGACTACATGTGACAAAGAAAGAAGGAGAAGAAGAAGAAGGAGAGGAAAAGAGAAGAGAAGAAAGAAGAAGGAAGAAGGAAGAACAGAAGAAATAATAGCATTCCCCAACTTCTGCTTAAATTGGTAATTTGGTTCCCCAGAGGGCAGCTAATACAACTCTCAGGGGTCTAGAGATAACTCTCAGAAACTGCTTCTCTGCTGTAGGTTCTGAATGCCAAATACAATAGGCTTCTTTTTAATCATCCAATAGTCAAAATTAGTTTTTACCTAGGTTATTACCTCAGATAACATGGCAAAGACTGTTATTGAAAACTTTCCCCTAAAAACCTGGTTCCCTCCTTCCCACAAATATACACAGAATTCACAGAAAGAGTGAGCTTAAACTTAGGCCATAATAGCAATGAGGCACATGTGTATGATATATATCCTACAAATGTTTAATTTACAACATCTGCCCTGGAAATTCTCTCTACGTAGACACCTCCTGCAGATAAGACATATGGGTTGCCTGAGAGATACAATTGTGAGAAAACTCCCTTCATCAGTCTTTGAATCTGATTGAGCTTCAGTTCAGCATAGCCAAGATCCTTAGTTAAGGGTTTCTGAGCAATAGGTAGAGGAAGTCTAGCTTCCCAGTCTCACAGGACTAGTTTCAAATAATGCAGTAAAGTTTTCTCTCAATTCCCACAAGTGAATAAAGGTGGTTTTTTTTTTCCACAATGGATAAGGGCCCACAGATGTATACCCAAGAATGTCAGCAATAAACAACTGGCCTAAAGACTCCAACAACCAAGAAAAAGTCTCAGGCCCTATAGGGTCTAAAAAGCTATACAAATTGGTGTCTATCCAAACAACTAGAAAGGTGTCTAAAGCTAACCCTTGCTCACCTCTAGCAATTTAGGAATGCATCTGTCTGTCTTCCCAGAGGATTCAGGGGTATGATTTACTGATAGAACCTGTTATTAAAAGTGGTCAAATCCATTAGCATATAGCAGCCATCAAGGTGTCTCTAGATAAGATTCACACCAGCCATAACAATGGTCATTTAGTCCAATGACTAGGGCTATAAGGAGTGCCTCTAGCCCTTGAACTTAGCACTTAACAAGATATATTCATCTGTACTAACTCTTGGGCCACAGCCTTTGGCCTAGCCATATGGTCTTGTCAAGGGAAGCAAGTTAAAAAGCAAATTAAATCCAACTCAGTATAGGAGATATCCCTATGGTCCACATAACAACCAAACAAAAAAAACTGATGGCCATACACTGACTCATGTATCTGCCCACAAAAAGGGACACTTTTCTAAGAAATCCAAATGGAATTTCATGACTGATCAAGGCTGCCTCACAATGAATTCATGAACAACATGGCCATGGATATGAAGACCTTCTGTATGAGTAGACCAACAAGACAGGTTTCCACCACATCCAAAAGGAAGCCAAAAAACAAGGGCTATTTGTACTTCCTACCAATTTTATCACCATATAGAAAGGAAGGGGAATTCTAAGGAAGATCTAGAGAATTATGGTAAGTCAATCATGTAGGCCTTCTTCCATGATGCCAGAGCCTATCATATATGTAGCAATAAGTACTTATAGTGGGTATGTAGTAGCCATAACTGTCACCCATCTCAGCTATTGAAAGGAACATCTGAATTTGCTTTAGCAAAGATTTTATGGCATCTTGAATGGCCTCTTGAAATAAACCCTATGCTCCAATGACAATTGGCAATTTCTGGATGCTGTCCTGCCTGTCTCTCACAGTCTACACTTTGAACATCTCTATTTCAGCTAGGGCAACTCTCCACTATTTTATATTTTGCTGGCTCATTATCAAGGGATAAAGAGATAAGGGCCACAAGCTTATAACTTTTACATAACCCAACATCTTCATTGAAAGATTGAAAAACAGGCCAGATAAATAGGAATTAAAACTATATCATAGAAATAAATAAAATCTTGATCAGTGTCCTTTCTTAGGGGCCATACTTTCAGCCTGCCTCTCAAATCTGGATGAAATACTCAAATCTGTAATTTTGTAATAGAAATTTTCATCATCAACCATCTCAGCTTTTTTTTTCATTTTCAGAAGCCTCAATTCTGAAGAACCTGCCTAGTTGTACCTACAAATATCCCCCCCCCCCCGGAAACCAAATGACTCATTTGTATGCCATATTCTATATCACATCTTTCTGTTTTTATTACTCTCATAGGATCATAGATTTAGAAATGGAAATGAGTTTAGAATTCATCTAGTCCAAGTTCATATGCTATAGATCTGGAACTAACATAAAAAACAAAAAATTAAATAACTAGGTTCAATATCACACAGTAAGCATCTGAAACTGGATTTAAACCCAGAAATCCATGGCCCTTGATTCAGCACTGACTCCATTACACCATACTATTGTTCAATGGGTATCTTCCAGGGGTTGGCATATATATTTGAGGGGTAAAGCTATTAAAACACATTTAGCTGGCTCTGGCACTACTTTCATTCAACAGTGAACAAAGATTTATAAAGCACTTCCTCTGTGACAGGCACTGGGCCATCAGGTGTATAGAACTCGGACTACCTCAGTCCTACCTCATTCCCAGCTTCCTAAAAGGAGTACTGGAAGAGAATGAAAAGATAGGTATGTTCTCTGCTATTTAGGTTGGTTTAGTGAAGTGGTATTTTATATAGCTATATTATATCTCTGGTCTGTAAGGTTCACCTTCCTCAGCTGTGTGGTCCCACTTAATCATATATCCTTGAAAGCAAGTGATATTTCTTTTCTAAGTAGAAATCCTAATCTATACAATTATACAAGCTGCACAAGGAATTAATGAAAATGCAGGGACAAAATATGCATAAGGACAAATAAAATAACAGGAGACTGATAAAAAAAACAAAACAAGAAAAGGAATAAGCTAAAGAACTTCTAAGAAGTGAATAATAAAAGGTAGGAAATGTGTATTTTGAAAATGTATTTGTCCAACTGCTTATTGTCCTTCAGGCTCAAAGTGGACCACAATGACATTGCTATGTTGGGGTGAAGGTACAATGTATTCAACTGTGGCGGATCAGCCCAATATGAGCTGGGAAGACTCTACCACAGGTCAGGCACAAATAGTCCATAAGAATATTTGGCATGCATCTCATATTGCTTTTGAACTATCCCAATTCTGTTTTGCTCATAGAGCACAGTGCCTTCTTTGATGTGGGCATGCCATGCTGGGTGGCCAGTGTTTCTCATATCTTTAGCCAACTAAAGATAGCTAGGTGGAATAGTGCAGAGACTCCTTGACTAGCAGTGAAAAAGAATTGAATTCAAATGCTCCTTCAGAGAGTTGCTCGCTATGTGATCCTGGTCAACTAATTTTACTTTTACCAAGTTTACTTGCCATTATTGTTAGGAATAACAAATGAGGTGACATATGCAAACAGCTTTGCAAATCTTATAGTAGCTGTTGCTATTTTTATTATTATTATTACTTATCCATAGTGCCAACATGCAAAATTATACACACAAAATTACATACAAAAAAACACAGTGTGTTTGTTTAAAACAGCTCTACACATACTTCTATTTATCTCTTTTTTTTTCTTCTTGTTTTCCTTCATATGTTCTTTGTAGTTAATTTGCATGTTTATAATAGCAAAAATGACTTAGTTGCTCAAAGTTGTTTTTCTTAACAGTTGCCTAAACTGGAGAAAATAATTCAAAAGTCATATTTAAAAATGAATAATTTCTATCTGTATCCTACCATGATGAAGGTCAGAGTTGAAGTTGTAACATCCCCCAGAGTACTTTTTCTGGAGAGACTGATTTCCCTCTATCAAGAACCTTGGCTATTAGGATTTTCCTTGTTCAGCACTACTTGTCATAGTGCGATATTGAGCCCTTTTGCCTATAGGTATTTACCGTCAGAGCTTGGAGAAAGGAAATTTGTTGCAAGTATTTGAAAGGGTGTCATATGGAAAAGGGAACTGAGTTGTTCTGCTTAGCCCCAGAGGCCAGAAGCTGGAGCAATGGATGAAAGTTGTACAGAAATAAATTTGACCAGCATGTGAGGAGAAATAGTTCTTAATAATTTGAGTTAAGTAGAAGTTAGGAAACAGCTAAGTGGAAGAGTAGATAGAACTCTGTGCCTGGAGTCAAGAAGACCTGACTTCAAATGTGATGTCAGACACTTACTAGCTGTGTGAACCTAGGCAAGTCTCTTAACCTCTGTCTGCCTCAATTTCCTCAACTATAAATTAAGGATAATAATTTCACCTACTTTCCAGGATTGTTGTGAGAAAAAAATGAAATAATATTTGTAAATACTAAACACAGTGCCTGCCATATAGTAGGCATTATATAAATATTAACTTATCACCATTATCATTATCATTATCATTATTATTAAGGATGGGCTGACTTGTGAATTAGTGTTTTTTCCCCACTCTGTCCATTCATTGTATATGTTAAAAAGGATATTCTTGGTCAAAATCAGGTAGTAGTTGGATTAAATGGTCTCTGAGATCCCTTCCACTTTGAACTTCTGTAAGGTTTATGATGCAGAAACTTTGTTGTTTACAGTAGCCGGAACCTAGGTACAATTGTGATGTCTTGTTTTATTTTAATTTTGTTCAATATAAACTGACTAATGGTAAAGTTTGTCAACTTTCTGGCAAATCAATATTCTACCATGCAATCTTCTGGCTGTAAAATGCTCAATTATAGTAAGAAATTATACTGGAGAAGGAAGGAAGGAAGGAAGAAAAGAAGGAAGGATTTATTGAGCATCTGCTATATACCAGGTACTGTGCTAAGTGATTTATGAATATTACCTCATTCAATCCACACAACCATCCTGGGAGTAGATCCTATTATGATCTTCATTTTTCAGTTGAGGAAATGGAGAAAGAAGTTAAGTGACTTGCCCAGAATCACACAGCTAATAAATATTGGAGGCCAGATTCAAACTCTGGTCTTCCTGATTCCGGGCCTGGAATTTTAGATGCTGTGCCACTAAGCTTCCTAGTTTGAAGACTAAGTTCTTGAGATTGAAGCTTGGCTCTGCTTTATCTATATTATAGTGGAAAAGTCATACAACTCCACTTGGATCTTAGTTTTCTTACTTGTAAAAAGAGGAGATTGAATAAGAGAACAACTAAGGTCCTTTCAACTTCAAACCTATGATCATTTCTAGCTAATAGGGACCAGGTGAGGAAGCAGGATCTACTCATTGCTTTTTGTTTTAAAGCATTCATTTATCATCTGAATATTCATTTTTCTTCTTATTATGACTAAAATTTTAGTTAACTATATTTGTTCCTTATTCCCTTTCCAGACTATAAGTTACATTAAGGCTAGAGGGCCTGATTTATTTGTCAGAGTATCAGCACTTTCAGAGTGTTTTGTAAACTGTAGGTATTTAATAACTTGATATTTCTTGAATTGAATTGAATTTTCTTGGAATTCTCTTTGAAGTAATTTCTGCTAAGAAGTATTTCTGGCTTTTACTACGTCTGCTTCTTGGGGAGGCATTTAGATTTCATCACAGAACCAAGCCTGGGGGCATGGCCTTGGTTGATTTAGATAGAAATCATCTATTCTAAGAAGGCAAAGAAGTATGACTTGAAATAATTCCTGCAGGCCTTCTTAAGATTGATTTGTTCATTACCAAATAAGCTTCTATCCTTCCCTGACTTTTAATGCATGTATTGCTCTGGGATAAAGCTACTGTGCTGACACCAGGAAAAATGAGGGGCCCAGGCAAGATATTATTTCCCTTTTCTAGTTGATATGTCAAATTTTGAATAATTTTGGTGATGGTGCCTTCCTTAGCATTGTATTTCTGAATGACTTTCACAATAAGGGATATCGAAAGAGACTGAGCAACATTTTACACTATGATTGTGTTATGATAAAGCTTCTTAGAGAAGCTCCCTGGCTATTTTAGCTCTTATAAAACTTTCTGTCCAGTGAGGGAGTATTAAATAACAGACAGCATGTTAGATTTGGAGCCATAAAGAACTGAGTTCAAAGGCTGCCTCAGACACTAACTACCTATATGGGAATAAAAATAGCAACTACTTCACAGTATATTGAGGATCAAATAAAGTAATATATGCAGAGCACTTTGCAAATCTTAAAATACTTTATAAAAGCAAGCTAGGTGGTGCAGTAGATAAAATATATGACCTGAAGTCCGGGAGACCAAAGTTAAAATCCAGCCTTAGACACTTATTAGCTGTGTGACCCTGGGCAAATCACTTAACTGGGTTTTGTTTCAGTTTTCTCATCTGTAAAATGAGCTGGAAAAGGAAATGGCAAAACGTGTTAATAATCTTTGCCAAAAAAAAGAAATGAACAAAAAACTGTAAATGGGATGGTGAAGAATCTGACATGACTGAAACAACTAAAGTCATTTTATTTAGTTCCTTATCTCAAAAAATTGACTTTCACTTTCCAAACCCAGAGCTTATACATTTACTTGGGTTTGCTGAGTGCTTTCTAGAATGTCACTACACCCAACCTCATCTTTTTCTATCTGATTTATTTTATTTATTTCTTTATTTATTTTGCTTCTTGGGGAGGCAACCATGATTAAATGACTTACCTAGAGTGACACAGCTAGTGAATGCTATGTGTCTGAGGGCTGATTTGAATTCAGGTCCTCCTGACTCCAGGGCCCATGCTCTATCCATTGTACCACCCAGCTGCCTCCCCATTTTTTATTAAATAAAACATCTGACCACTCTAGTCTAAACTTATTTATAAACAAGTATTGATTCACTTAGTCCCAAGAAGATATACATCTATTAGTGAGTTTTCTAGATTCTGACCTCTGGTAAAATTATAGTTAAGTTAAAAATATTGTTAAGAATGGTCATTTTCTGATTCTTTGAATGAGAAGGAGCACCCAAAGGTAGATATAGTCCTCATATGAATCACAGGATTGAAAAAAAAATGACATGCTATGCTTAAATGGAGTACAAATCCCTTAACCCACACATGTGGTTAAAGAGTCACATTTTTAGGGACAGCTAGGTGGTACAGTAGATAAAGCAATGCACCTGGAGTTAAGAGGACCTGATTCAAACCCAGCCTTAGACATTTACTACCTGTGTGACTCTGGGCAAGTCACTTAAACCTGATTGCCTCCAAAAAAAATTAAACAAACAAAAAGTCATATGAACTGACTTAAGGGTGATAACATTCAGTTCATCAACTGGGGTTCAGAGTCCCCTCAATATAAACTGACTCCTTCCACTGGAAGTAGAATAAATTGTTATCCTTGGGAAGTAGACATCATGTATACCCTTGGGACCTATCAGAGAATGCTAATATAATGGTGGTAAAGGGGAATTGGCCAAAGAGGGTCGTCATCTTCAAAGCATGCTAAAATTTGCTTTTCCTTGTGAGGTATGCAGAGCATGCCCAAATGTTTCCTTCCTGGCTCCAATTTAACAATGAAACTTTGAGAACAGTTTTTCTGACCATGAATGATTGAAGGAATGATATGTTGTGATGAAAATAAAGTCTTCAAATTGGTTGTGAAACTGGGAAACTTGATAAATGGGAGGTCATCAACTGAGAGGTGATGAGGCAGAAATGAGTTCAATTTTAACAGAAGTGATGCCTGCTGTCTTAGACTCTTTTTCTTCATAGTAGCAAGTGAGGTGGAACTGTTTTGAACTGCTGCTTGTGATTGCAATCAATATAGAGATTATCTACATCTTGGAATTAACAGACCCTTGAAATATTTTCCTAGGGATATTGTCTTACCTTGGAGAGGGCCTTTATTACCCCAGTTGTTGTTGTTTTGGGGGATTTTTGGGGGGTGGTTGTTGTTGTTTTACAAAGTGGCTTCAGAAATTAGAAAACAGTTATACGGTGCCTTATTTCCATGGTAGCAAAGCCATTTCAAGATAATATTCATAATTCATGCCCCTCAATCAGTCTTTACCCTTTCTCTGTCCTCTGATTGTTTTTAGGTACTAGATTCCCCAGGGTGCCTTTGCATAAGGAATAAACTGATATTCCAGGCCCTAATATCTACATTCATTTAGCAAGATAGTATTAAAACATTTCTTATGGTTAAAGAAATGACTCCAATTTTTTGTATCATTACAAAGCTTCTTTGAAATGTTCTGCATCATTGAAGTTCTAAAATTATATTCAGTCATTTCCTAGAAACATGATAATGTGATATCCCTATAATCCTTTATATTTTATTTGCTTTATTCCTTTGCAATAAATTTTATTAATGTCCATTTACTACTGCTTGTCCTTCGTCATGTGATGTGGCCCACACAAATGTAACTTGCTGTTACAAATGAATTCTTCATTTCTATTATTTCATTCCAAAGATTTAAATCCATTGACTTCACACTTTCCAGTCCTCTACAACTTGAGTCCAACTCTATTTCTACTAATTCCTGACATGTATCCCCTGTTTTAGATGAATTGGCCTCCCAAACATAACTATATATATATTCCCTCTTCTGATAATTAGTTCACACCATCCATTCCTCCCAGGTAGAAGATATTTCCTTCTTCCCTCTGTCTATCCAAATCCTTTGAATCCTTCAAATTCCAATTTATTTCCCTCAAATTCTTTAAAGCCTGTTTGAATACCCTAGTCTTACAGTTTTGTCCCTTTTCTAAACATGTGTGATAGTATTTACTTTGCACTTACTCGTATGCTACCTAACTATAGGGCTTGAATAATTCTATTATTAAGATTAGAAGGACCAAACACATGGATTAAGCACAAAATGTGCTTGGTCTTTCGAGGTATTGTTAAATTCAGTCCTTCAGCCAATCATTTAACAAAGAATAAAGTCTAAAATGTGTACTTTATGTCAACATAAGAGTTGGAGGCAATATCAAAATAACAATGCATAGAGCATGTCCTCAGTGTGCTTACAATTAAGTAGTTCACTTTTCACGTATTTCTCACATCTCAGAATGGAAGGTAAGCTTCTCAAGCGTTAGAGTACTTTCATTTGTACACTTATTAGTTTTTTTTTTCACATTGGCCGTCAGTGTTACAAACATGTGGTAGCACTCAATATTTGTAGAATAAAAAGCGAACTTCATGGCATTTTTTTTTCTGTGCTCAAATAGTTGCACAACTGACTATTTAAACAATGGAAGATGATAAGTACCCAAATAAATGAAATTCACAAGTACCTATTAAAAAGTTCTCAATTTTATCAGACCTCCAAAGTATGAACAATAAAAATCCATGAGACAATTGATTGAATTTTATTAACTCTCTGTAGTTTAGATTAGATTGTAAACTCCTTGAGGGCAGAGACTGTTTTTTGCCTCTTTCTGTATCCACAGCACTTAACACAATGCCTGGCACATAGTAGGAACTTAATAAATTTTTGTTGATTGTTGATTGATTGATAGCTGTTTTCTCTGTGAACAGCTAGATGAAACAAAAGCATGAAAGATGAATGACATGTGAAAGTCTTAAGATTACTGTAATTATGAATCATCAGTCCCTAGATAATTAAGAGGCATAGCTATTTTTCTGTTTTTGCTAGACAGAGGAATGTTCCATTTCCTGACAAAAAATAAATCACTATGCCAAACAACATATATATTCTTGTTTATAATGGGCTATTTAATTAGTCAACATCAAATGTCAATAACTACTATGTTGAAAGTATACTACTAAGTGTTGTATGGGATACAAAAATGATACAAGCATTTGTTGTGCACATAAATAATAATAACAGAAAAATAGAATTTCAGATTTAAGCTTTATTTGAGAAGTCATATGCTCCACCCTATGCCAAAAAAAATGACTCTGAACCACAACATGATCAACAAGTAAAGAGAATAGGACTACATCCTGAAGCATATCATTTTATATTGGATTAGCTCTAACTATTAGGAGGCTATTCCTGACATCAAAATTTTTCTCTTTCTGCCCCTGAAGTCAAATAGAACAAGTCTGATCAATCTTCCATATTACATATTATTTTGAAGTATTTTGACAATTCTTATGATATTTCCTCTCTCAGTCTTTTCTCCCAAAAGGTAAAATAAAAATAATTCTTCCAACACTTCTTCCTGTGTCAAGGTCTCAAAACTCTTTCCCTTTCTGATTTTTCTTTCTGGATACTTTCCACTTTATTAATGTACTCCCTTAAAGATGGTTCCTATAACTGAACCCAACTCTACATGTATGATCTGACTATGGAAGAAAATAAAAAAGACTTTTGGCTTATTAAAGCTATCTTTATCTGTTAAGGCAAAGTGACATTTTTAGCTTTTTTGGTCTTCCATATCACACTGTTGGCACACATTGTCTTTTTTTTCCTCCAACAAACTGCCGTATAACTATGCTTTTTCATGTGAATTTTAGAAGCTGCTTTCTATAGTGTAACACTTTACATTTATCTCCATAAATTATCATCAGATTAGATTCTGATCAATGCTGTAGCCTGTCAATAATTTTGGTACATGAATTGTCAATAACAATGTCTTTCAGGTTTCTGCCATTTGTGTGTTTTAGAAGCCTTCTATTTATCCATGAAATTATAAACAACACAGAAATGTAGGCGTTCCAATGGGTTTTATTTACAATTTGACACTGAAACGTGAAATACCCATTTGAATCTAGTCATTCAACCACTTATGAAATTATTACATTTTGCTAGGGCATATTCCTTCATTTTGTCCACCTAATAACATGTAAGACTTTTATCACATGCTTTGCAGAATCCTTGTTAAATTATACTTACATCTTGCCCTTAATCTTCAAAGGAAATAATGTTAGACTAGCATGAACCATTCTTACATGAAGCCATGCTTTGTTGTTGCAATAACTCTCCCCTTGAATCACTGTTTACAAACCACAGCTCTTCTATTATTTCCCATGTGACCTTAGATAAGTCACTTAAACTCTTTGGATCTCAGTTTTCTTGACCGTAAAAGTAAGAAATTAAATTAGATGCCTTGGAAGATCCCTTTCATTTCTAAGTCTGTGATTTTAGGATCCTATTGAATATTCAATAATTTGTTTTACAATTTTGCTTGGAATAGAAATCAAGATCGCTGACCCAGAGTATGTAAATTCCAATTTCTTTTCCTTTTTGGAAAATTGGAATGCTATTTGTCCTTCTCCAGGCCTATGTTTCTTCTCCCATTCTCTGATATTTCTCATCATAGGAGTAGGAGCAGGACTATGAGGAGGAGGAGGAGGAGGAGTTATACTAGTATTTCAATCAGCAAAATATGTAGGAGGAGGAATAAAGTGATAAACACAGGTTGACAAATATATAAAAATACTTTATTTGTTATTATTCATTTTATTTTAATAATAAATAATTATTAATTATTCATTTTAAATGAAATTCCATAAAGTAATGAAGAAGCAAATTGTTAAATTAAGATTTATCCATGTAGCCATTGTGTCAGGGACTTTGAATATTCAACGGACTGATGGCCCTCTGACTGTTGTGGTTCATTGTTCTCATCTATATTGCCTGGGAATATTCTTTTTTTAAAATTAATTCATTTTTAGTTTTCAATATTCACTTCCACAAGATTTAGAGTTCTAAATTTTCTGCCATCTCTCCCCTCCCCCACCCCAAGACAGCATGCATTCTGAATACACTTTCCCCTAATCTGCCTTAATCCCTTTAATCACCCTTTTATCACCCCCACTTCTCTTTTCCCTTTCCCCTTCTATTTTCCTGTAGGGCAGGATAGATTTCCATACCTCACTGCCAGTGTATCTTATTTCCCAGTTACATGTAAAAACAATTTTTAATGTTTGTTTTTAAAATTTTGGGTTCCAAATTCTCCCTCTTCCTGCCTCCCCTCCCATCATCATTGAGAAGGCAAGCAACTCAATACAGGTTTTACATGTGTAGTCATGAAAAACACCTCCAATAGACATGTTGTGAAAAACTAACTATATTTCCCTTCATCCTATCCCATCATTCATTCTATTCTCTCCTTTGACCCTGTCTCTCCTCAAAAGTGTTTCATTCTAAGAAATACAGGAAATGGGGTATTGACATATATCCTGTCCTATAGGAAAATAGAAGGGGTAGGGGATAAGAGAAGGAGGGTAGAGATAGAAGGGAGGACAGATTAGGGGAAGGGGTATACATAATGCATGCCATCTTCAGATGGGGGGAGGGATGAGATGGGGAGATAATTTGGAACTCAAAATCTTGAGGAAGTGAATGTTGAAAACAAAAAAAATAAATTTTTAAAAGTGTTTGATTCTGATTACCCCCCCTCCAATCTGCCCTCCCTTCTATCATCCCCCCTTCTCTTATCCCCTTCTCCCCATTTTCCTGTAAGTTAAGATAGATTTTCATACCCAATTGAGTGTGTATGTTATTCCCTCCTTAAGCCAAGTCCAATTACAGTAAGATTCATTCATTTCCTTTCACTTCTCCCCTCTTCCCCTCCACTGTAAAAGGTTTTTCTTGCCTCTTTTATGTGAGATAATTTACCCCATTCTACCTCTCCCTTTCATGTTTTCCCATTACAATCTCTTCTCACCCCTTAATTTTATTTTTTAAATATGATCCCTTCATATTCAACTCACCCTGTGCCCTCTGTTTATATATGTTCCCTCCAACTACCCTAATACTGAGAAAGGTCTCGTGAGTTACAAATACCATCTTTCCATGTAGGAATGTATACAGTTCAACTTTAATAAGTCCCTTATGATTTCTCTTCCTGTTTTCCTTTTCGTGCTTTTTTTGAGTCTTGTATTTGAAAGTCAAATTTTCTATTCAGCTCTGGTCTTTTCATCAAGAATGCTTCAAAGCCCTCTATTTCACTAAATATCCATTTTTTTTTCTCCTGAAGAATTATACTCAGTTTTGCTGGGCAGTTGATTCTTGGTCGTAATCCTAGCTCCTTTGACCTCTGGAATATCATATTCCAAGCCCTCTGATCCTTGTATGTAGAAGCTGGTAAATCTTGTGTTATCCTAATTGTGTTTTCACAATACTTGAATTGTTTCATTCTGGCTGCTTGCAATATTTTCCCCTTGACCTGGGAACTCTGGAATTTGGCTATAATATTCCTAGGAGTTTTCCTTTGGGTATCTCTTTCAGGAAGAGATCTGTGGATTCTTTCAATTTCTATTTTGCCCTCTGGTTCTAGAATATCAGGGCAGTTTTCTTAACAATTTCTTTTTTTTTTTTTTGGCTTTTGGGGTTAAGTGACTTGCCCAAGGTTACACAGCTAGTAAGTGTCAAGTGTTTGGGCTGAGGCTCCTTGATAATTTCTTGAAAGATGATGTCTAGGTTCTTTTTCTTTCTTTCTTTCTTTTTTTTTTGATCATGGCTTTTATAGTCCAATAACATTTAAATTATCTCTCCTGGATCTAATTCCCAGGTCATTTGTTTTTGCAATGAGATATTTCACATTGTCTTCTATTCTGTTATTCTTTTGGTTTTCTTTTATAATTTCTTGATTTCTCATTAAGTTATTAGTTTCCATTTGCTTCATTCTAATTTTTAAGGAAATATTTTCTTCAATGACCTTTTGGACTTCCTTTTCCATTTGGGAATTTCCAATTCTGCTTTTTAAGGCATTCTTCTCCTCATTGGCTCTTTGGATCTCTTTTGCCATTTGGGGAAGTCTATTTTTTAAGGTGTTATTTTCTTCAGTACTTTTTGGCTCTCCTCTAGCAAGCTATTGATTTATTTTTCATGATTTTCATGCATCACTCTCCTTTCTCTTCCCAGTTTTTTCTCTACTTCTCTTACTTGCTTTTCAAAATCCCTTTTGAGCTCTTCCATGGCATGAGACTGATTCATATTTTTCTTAAATGCCTTGGATGTAAGAGCTTTGACTTTGTTGTCTTCTTCTGGTTGCATGTTTTGATCATCTTTGTCACCAAAGAAAGTTTCTATGGTCTGATGTTTTTGCACTGTTTGCTCATGTTCCCAGACAATTATTTGACTTTTAAACTCTTTGTTAAGGTAGGGATCTGCTTCCAGTGTCAAGGATGTATTGTCCCAAGCTTCAGAGGGCCATCTGTGGCCTTAGAGCTCTGAAAATAGCCACCACCCCAGGGATCCACCAGGCTCCTCTTTCACTCAGGTCTTACTGACCTTCTAAGCTGTCTTTAGCATTTTTTGAGTTGAGAAGTCTGGAAACTGGTACAATTGCTCCTTATTCAGTCCCCTGAGCTCTGCTTCAGGTTTACCGAGGGCTGGTCTTTGCTTCTGTGGCCCACACTGAACTGCGCTCTCCAAGCCTGGCACAACAGACCTTTGCCATCAACCATCCAGGTTTTCTTGGGCTGGAAATTTGTTTCACTATGTCTTTTGCTGGGTTCTGCTCCTTTAGAATTTGTTCAGAGCCATTTTATACAGGTATTTGGAGGGGTTAAGGGGAGAACTCAAACAAGTCACTGCTTTTACTCTGTCATTTTGGCTCTTCTCCCTCTCTTGGGAACATTCTTATACTGTCTGAAAGTAGCCTACAGATCATTTTATTAACATGCTCTTCAAAAGTCTCAAAACACTAAGAATTTTATTTGTGACTTAATATAAACAGATAGCATTAGCACCTGAATGAAAAGGAAGTAACAGTGTCCCCCAGTAAAGAACCCTTCCCCAAAGACCTACATATTAACCATATTATTTACAATATTGCAATAAATGGGACTCTTGTTGGGAGTGGTCTGACCTCTCTCATAGTTTCTCTCAATAACTAGTCTACTTTTGCCAAAATGTTTACCCTTTCAAATCCTCCTTGATTCCCAAATAGGTGTCACTAATTCCTTTTCCATGTCAGCATGCTTGTCCTTTCCTCTGTCCTCCAATTCACCACTGCTGCTATCCTCTAGTCCTGAGAAGCCCCAGGTATTTTCTAGCTGAGTGATGATGAGCAAATTGTATAATCTAAGAGACTCAGTTTTCCACGTCTGTAAAATTAGGACAATAATACTTACATTATCTACATACAGGCTTGATGCTATATAAATATTAGTCATAATAACTGTAGCCTGTAGTCCTCTGAATGTATTTACTACCAGGTTCAAGGTACTATTTGTGTTCTTGATTACTCAAAGTCTCAAGTCCAAACTTCCACTGATGTATATCTGCAACCAGACCAAGCCAGACAAGTATGAATTTGAAGTACAGACATTTAATTAAAATGGAATGTGAAGGTAATAGCAAGAAATTAAATTAAGTATTAAATGTCTCAGTGATTATTCTCAATAGACTCATCAAAATACCTCCAGGGAAGGGTAGACAATTTTCTATTAAACTTTCTGTTTCCCTAACAGAGTTAGAAGAGGAACATTTTGTTTGGTCACAGAAAGATGTCAGGAACCGGTATTCAAGAAAGATTCTAATCGTTTTAAATTTCACCACAGCAGCAACCTTGGGAATGTTAGTATACTGGTCCAGCACCTACAGAGCATTGTTTATTTTTGTACAGGAGTTGTTTTGGGAGTGCCTTTGATTTCTCTTGGAAATTGAAGGTAGAGAGTCTTTCTGCATCTCTCCACCTCTCTGCCAAATTAACCTGTCCATTCCCCTCACTAATAGGTCTCAACAGCCTTCATGGGACCTCAATCTGGTCTAGTCACAGGTATCATTTCTTATCTCTGCAGCCTTTTCTGTCTGCATTGATGGCCTTCAAATATTTTTCTCAGTTTCACCACAACCAATGAGAACCCTCTATTCCTTTGTCTGAACAATATGCAATATAATTACATCTCTCCAAGTAGAGACCTTGATAGGTGGGCTTCTGTTTTGTATAGTCTCCTTACCCATTAGATTAAAACCTTTTTGAGGGCAGGTATCCCAAGAGCTTTTACTGGCATATGGTGCTTAATAAATGTTTATTGTCTGACTGATTCAGGCTATTAATCCATACACTGGCTTCTGGGAGATACAGTTCAAAAAGAATTTAAAAAAAACCAGTAAAGTATTGTCAGCCTCAAGTTCTCTGTGAAAAGAATGTATATAAAATTTCTGTGTACAGAAATATACCCTCTATATTGTTATACTCCTCTAATACCAAGCCATGTGTTCCACTTTGACAACAGCTCCCCCTCCCTCTTGGTGAGAAATCTCCTCTTTTCTCTCCCTATTTGACTTTCAGTTACCTAGGCTTCCTAGGGCATTATTAATAAAATTAAGTCTAGACAAGTTTTATTAAATATCTTGGAAAAGATGGGAAGGAGTGGAGCTCCTGCTCCCATCCTGAAAGTTTATGCCTGAAAAGAAGAAACTTTGCAATGCCACTACATATGCAGAAACGTTAAAAGGAAAGTTGCATATGAGAATACATGTAGTGAGCTGGACAATTGAAAAGAGAAGAGGAATTAGAATAGGACCTTTGATAATATTAAGATTTGAGCATGGAAAGGACTAGAGACAGTCCAGCAACACACTTTTTAAACACCTACTTTGAAACAGGTACTTTATTAAGTGCTCAGGGAAACAATGAAAGGCAAAAACAAACAAACAAAAATGTTCCTTTCTCTCAATGAGTTCATAGCCTAATGGAGGATACATATGTATCTGTATAAATGAAACATATGTATAAATGTATAAATACATACGTATACATAAAATGTATATGGGAAAAACGAGGATAATCAACAGAGGGAAAACTACTACCATAATATTTGTGTATTAAGATAGAAAGTCTCAGAGAAATAAGGTGAGCAACAGTATGATGTAGTTTCAAAGAAGACAAGAAAAGAAGCAGTAGAAGGAAGGGATAGTCATTAATGTGAAATTTTGGTTAATATCAAAGCATCTGGAAAAAGAAAAATACATGAAAATTTCAGGATAAGGCAATCATAACTCTAGGACAGAAGAATAATATTAGAGTGATAGGGAGCATCAGCTGTCCAAGTGCCTGCTAGAGCTTTACCTCAGCCAAAAATAGCAACAAAAAATTATTGACTTCCCTTACTGAACAGTTCATTTCTTAGAAAGGAAGAACATGGGGAAAAACCTTTATGATAGAAGCTATTGTTTAGAGGTAGAAATGTGGAAAAACTTGTAGAAAATTGACCAATCCTCCAAGTTTTTGAGCAAAAGAGATGAAAATTGACCTAAGTAGACATGCATTCTATGTTTGGGGAATGCATATTTCAAATAGTTGAAAGGTATGATAGTTAAAATCATGTGGGCAAAAATTCTACAGGGTAAGTCAGCCCAGGAGAAACAAGCAACTCTCAAAGTGAAATTCTGAATATAAAAAGAGAAATAGTTTTAATAAGAAGAAAAGTTAGTACATTCTGAAAGGATTCATATGGACAACAATGAAATCATTAACCAAATTGATTTTGTTTAAAGTTACATACAGAAGGGGTACACTAAAGATGGTGAAGAAAAGTTAGAGACTCACCTGAGTTCTCCCCCAAAACCCTGCATACAACTTTAAATAATGCCCACAAATACATTTTAGAACAGCAGAACCCACAAAAGGTTGCAGTGAAACAATTTTCCAGCTCAAGACAACTTAGAAGGTTAGCAGTAAAAGTTTGTTTCACCAGGGTCAGAGTAGGGGGAAGGCACCACCAGCAAGACCAGAACCTAGCAAACCAGGAGCAGGTCTTCAGAGCAACTGAATCAGTAGTGGCAGTATCCGCCTCTAGAGCTCTCAGCTCATGGATGGTAAGGGGGTCAAAAAACATCAGAAGGAGATTAGAGGGGTCTCTTTGCTGGCACTAGCGTCAGAAGTCTGTTTCTTTGCCTATACTCAGATCAAGGTCATACTCCTTGGTGGCAGTCCCAGGAACAGGAGTGCATCAGAGTTTGTGGCCACAAGGGAGCAGGGACCATCCTCATAGTTCCAGGGCAGAAAAGGGTGCATAGGGAGGGAAAGCTAAGATGTCAGAATAAAGGCAGGGACTTACTTGAACTCTCCCCCAAACCCTCCAAATACCTTTCAAAAATGACTCTAAAAATTCTAGAGAAGCAGAAACCACAAAAAGTAAGAGTGAAACAAATTTCCAGGACAAGACAATTTGAAAAGTCAACAGGAAAGGTCTGTTGCACCAGGGTGATAGAAGGCTCCAGCTGAGGCCTTGCCAGCCAGCCCAGGATCCAGCACAGCAAGAGTAGGCCTTGGTACAACTGAATCACTAGAAGTGGCAATTTCCAGACCTCTCAGCCAACAGATGCCAAAGAAAGTCAGCAGGAAAGGTCTGCTGAATCTGGGTGAGAGTGGGGCACAATCCAGCACAGGTCCCAGCACAGCCCCGGGGCAGGTCTTGGGAGTGAGTGAATCAGCAACAACAGGGGCAGTGGCAATGACTGTTTCCAGAGTCTCAGCCCACAGACAGTAAGGTGGTTGAACAACTGGTCAGATGGAGATTACAGGAGTCTTTTTGATACGACTGAGACAGGACTTTGTTGCATTGCACATCCTCAGATCAGGGTCCCAGTCCTGGGTGACAGTCCCAGGATGAGGAGGAGCACTAGCATAGCCAAGTTTGTGGAAGCAGTGGAGGGGGGGACCGTCTTCACAGTTCCAGGGCAAAAAAGAGTATTTGAAGTTGCTCATGGAGCAGAGCACAGGCCAGGAGAGGAGTAAACACTTTTCCTTAGGTCAAACCACCTTGGAAGAACTGAAAACCCATAAGTGCCTCAAAACATCTCTGTAAACAGCTTTACAAAACTCCTAAAACTTCTAACAGTGGGCCCTCCACCCTGGAAACAGAGCTTTAGTTTAACAAAGAGGTAAAAGTCAACTAATAGACTGGGAAAATGAGCAAACAATGGAAAAAATAAAAACTTTGACTTTTAAAGTTACTATGGTGACAAGGAAGATCAAAACACATACTCAGAAGAAGATAAAAAAGTCAAAGATTGTACATCCAAAGCCTCCAAGAAAAATATGAATTGGTCTTAGACCATGGAGGAGCCCAACAAGGATTCCGAAAATAAAGTAAGAAAGGTAGAAGAAAAATTGGGAAGAAAAATGAGGGTGATGAAAGAAAATCATGAAAAAAAAATGAGTCAACAGTTTGGTAAAGGAGACACAAAAAGTACTGAAGACAATAACAAATTACAAAATAGAATAAGGCAAATGGTAAAAGAGGTCTAAAAAGCCAATGAGGAGAATAAGGCCTTAAAAAAAAAGAATTGGCCAAATGGAAAAGGAAGTCCAGAAACTGACTGAAGAAAATAATTCCTTAAAAATTAGAATAGAGCAAATGAAAGCTAATGACTTTATGAGAAATCAAGAAACAATAAAACAAAATCAAAGAAATGGAAAAGTAGAAGAGAATGTGAAATAAGTCATTGAAAAAAATGATTACCTAGAAAATATATTCAGGAGAGATAGTTTAAAAATTATTGGACTTACAGAATTCCATGATAAAAAAAGAACCTAGACATGATCTTTCAAGAAATTATCAAGGAAAACTGCCCTTATATTCTAGCACCACAGGGTAAAATAGAAATTGAAAAAAAAACTGCCAATCACCTGCTGAAAGAGATCCCAAAATGAAAACTCCAAGAGATATTATAGCCAAATTCCAGAGTTCCCAGGCCAAGGAGAAAATATTGCAAGGACCCAGAAAGAAATAATTCAAATGTGGTGGATCCACATTCAGGATAAAACAAGATTTAGCAATTTCTATGTTAAGGGATTAGAGGGCTTGGAATATGATTTTCCAGAGGGCAAAGAAGCTGGGATTACAAACAAGAATCACCTACCCAGCAAAACTGAGTATAATCCATCAGGAGAAAAAAAAATAGATATTCAATGAGACAGAGGACTTTCAAACATTCTTGATGAATAGAAGAGACTTGAATAGAAAATTTGACTTTCAGAGACAAGACTCAAGAGAAGCATAAAAGGGTAAAGAGGAAGAAGAAATCATAAGGGACTTAATAATTTTAAACAATTTAAATCACTGCATGGGAAGATGATACAACTCATAAGATTTTTCTCATTATGAGGGTAATTAGAAGGAGTGTATATAGACAGAGGTCACAGCTGTGAGCTAAATATGAAGGTATAATGGTTAAAAATAAAATTAAAAGATGAGAGAGGAATATAACTGGGAGAAGAAGAAAGGGAGAAGCAGAATGGGGTAAACTATCTCACATAAAAGAGGCAAGAAAAATATTTTGCCCTGGAGGAGAAGAGGGGGGAGCTGAGGGAGAGAAAATGAACATTAATCTAATCAGAACTGTCTCAAAGAGGGAATAACATACACACTCAATTGGTTACAGAAATCTGTTTTCTCTATATAAAAGTAGAAGGGGAAGGGGATAACAGAAGTGAGGGTGAGAGAAGGGAGGTCAGATTAGGGGGTGGGGATAGTCAGAAGCAAAACACTTTTGTGGAGAGACAGGGTGAAAAGAGAGAGAAAATAGAATAAATAAGGGGGAATAGAATGGAGAGAAATATAGTTAGCTATAGTAATTGTGAAAAAAATTGAAACAAGTTTGTCTGATGAAAGGCTCAAACATATAGATAAATGAGTCAAATTTATAAAAATAAGAGCCATTCCCCAAGTTATCACTCAAAGTTTTAAAAACAAATGATGAAAATTATTTTTACATGGATGAGATATATAAGCAATGGAGTATAGAAATCTATCTTGTCATACAGGAAAATAGAAAGGGAAGGGGATAAGTGGGGGATAAGAGAAGGGAGGGCAGATTGGAAGAAGTGGTATTCTGAATCCATGCTGTCTTGGGGTGGTGGGAGGGGAAGATGGGGTGAAATTTTGGAACTCAAATCTTATGGAAGTGAATGTTGAAAACTAAAAATAAATTAATATAAAAAAAGAAAATTTACAGGTCCCTTGAAATATGTCTAAAAACAACTGCACAAAACTCCTGAAGGTTGGAAAAATAAGCCCTCCACCCTGAAAGCAGAGCCTCACTTAAGAATTAAAAGTCAAGAAATAGGATAGAAAAATTAGCAAACAGAAAAAAAATGGCTAAAATGTTACTATGGTGACAAGGAACAGAAAAACACACTCAGAAGACAACATTTAACAAAAAAAACTTCAGCATCCAAAGCCTCAAAGAAATAAATGAATTAGTCTCAGGCCATGGTTAAGCTCAAAAATAATTTTAAAATTCAAGTAATAGAGGCAGAAGAAAAATTTGAAAGAGACATGAGTTAAAAAGAATCACAAAAAGGATCAACATCTTGGTAAAGGAGACACAAAAAAATATTGAAGAAAATAATACTTTAAAAAACAGAATAGGTCAAATGGTAAAAAGGTACAAAAGTCTAATGAGGAGAAGAAAGCCTTGAAAAGCAGCATTGGCAAAGTGATAAAAGAAGCACAAAAATTCACTGAAAACTCCTTAAAAAATTAAATTGGCCAAATGGAAAAAGAGGTACAAAATCTCACTGAACAAAATAATTCCTTAAAAATTAGAATTAAGCAAGTGTAAGCTAATGACTTTATGAGACATCAAGGAACAATAAAACAAAACCAAAAGAATAAAAAAAAATAGAACACAATATGAAATATCTTATTGTGAAAACAACTGACTTGGAAAATAAATCCAGGAGAGATAATTTAAAAATTCCTGAGCCATTTGAAAGCCATGATCAAAAAAAAGAGCCCAGGAATCATCTTGCAAAAAATAAGCAATGAAAACTTCCAAGATGTTGTAGAGCTGTAGGATAAGATAGAAACTGAAATAACACACTGATCGCGTCCTGAACAAAATCCCAAAATAAGAACACCCAGAAATATTATAGCCAAATTCTTGATCTGCTAGATCAAATAGAAAATACTTCAAACAGACAGAAAAAAAAAACAATTCAAATATGGTGGAGCCACAATCAGGGTAACAAGATTTAGCCACTTCTAAATTAAAGTATCAGAGGGCTTGGGATACAACATTCTGGAGAGCAAAACAAGAGTGACCCAACCAGCAAAATTGAGCATAATCCTTTGGAGGGAGGAGGGAATTGACATTCAACAAAATAGAGGACTTTCAAGCATTCCTTATTTAAAGAATAAAGCTGAAGAGAAATTTTGAATTTCAAATGTAAGACTCAAGAGAAGTATAAAAAGGTAAGGAAGACAGGGAAACCATAAAGGGCTTCATAAGGTTAAACTGTTTACATTCCTACATGGGAAGATGATACTTGTAACTCATAAGAACTATCTCAGTATTAGGGCAGTTAGAGGAAGTATATACAGACAGAGGGCACAGGTATGAGTTGACTATGAAGGGATGATATGTAAAAAAACTAAATTATGTGATGCCAGAAGGATGCACCAGGAAAAAGGAAAGGGAGAGGTAGAATGGAGTAAATTATCTCACATAAAAGAGGCAAGAAAGGAGCAGCTAGGTGGTGCAGTGGATAGAGCACCAGCCATGGAGTCAGGGGCAATCTGAGTTCAAATCTGGCCTAAGACCAGACATTCAATATTGACTGGCTGTGTGACCCCGGGCAAGTCACTTAACCCCAATTGCTTAAAAACAAAACAAACAAAAAAAAGAGGCAAGAAAGACTTTTACAGTGGAGGAAAAGATAGAGGAGGCTGTGGGAAAACTTGAAACTTACTCTCATCTGAATTGGCTTAAAGAGTAATAACATACACCATCAGTTGGGTGTAAAAATCAATCTTACCCTATAGGAAAGTAGGAAGGGGATGGGACAAGAGAAGAGGGCAGTGTAGCTATAGGAGAAGATGGATTGGGGGATGCAGTAGTCAGAAGCAAAATACTTTTGAGGAGACAGATGGTGATAGGATAGAGATAATAGAATAAAAAGAATAGAAATAGAATGGAGGGAAATACAGTTAGCAATTAATAACTGTAAAGAAATTGAATCATTTTTCTCTGATAAAGGCATCATTTCTCAAATATGTAGAGAACTGAGTCCAATTTATAAAAACAAAACATTACCAATTGATAAATTATCAAAAGGATGAAGTATCAATGCTATCTCTAGCAGCATGAAAAAATGCCCTAAATCACTATTAGAGAAATGAAATTTTTAAAATTCTGAGGTATGAGCTTGTACCTATTAGATTGGCTAATAGGACAGAAAAGGAAAATGACAAATGTTGGAGGGAACATGGGAAAATTGAGACACCAATGTACTGTTGGTGGAGATGTGAACTTATTCAACCATGATATAGAGCAATTGGGAACTATGCTCAAAAGCCTATTTAAAAAATCATGAAAAAAATAAAAAAATAAAAAATCATGCATACCTTTTGACCAAGAAATACCACTATTAAATTTGTATCCCAAAAGAGATTTTTTAAAAAAGGAAAATCACACACACATACACACACACACACACACACTTTATATTTATAGATAGATAGATATAACAATAATATATGTGTGTGTATACATATATATGTATATATACACACACACACAAATATCTATAGCAACTCCTTTCTAGTACCAAAGAACTGGAAATTGAGGAGGTGCCCATCAATTGGGAAATGGCTGAATAAGTTGAGATGAAATACTATTGTATTATAAGACAAGCAGGATGCTCTCAGAAAAACCTGGAAAGACTTACATAAACTGATGCAAAGTGGAATGAGTAGAACCAGGAGGACATTGTACACAGTAACAGCAATATTGTCATATGAACAACTGTGAATGACTTAGCTCTTCTCAGCAACACAATGACTCAGGGCAAATCTGAAGAATTTATGGTGAAAAATTTTATCCATCCCCAAAGAACGAACTGATAGTTTCTGAATACAGATTGAAACATTGTTTTTTACTTTCTTTTTCTTTTTTTTTTGTCCATGTTTTCTTTTTACAACATGACTTATGTGGAAATATGTTTTGCATGACTACACATATATTACTTATATCAAACTGCTTGCCTTCTCAATGAGGGGGGTGAAAAGGGAGGGAGAGAATTTGTAACTCAAAATTTTAAAAAATGTTAAAAATTGTTTTTAATCTAATTGTGGAAAAATACTAATTTTTAAAATTATATACCAAAGAGGAATAAAAGTGTATGTAATTGGCCATGTATATAAGAATATGGTGAATTCTTGCAAAAGGGTTCAGGGATGTAAGAATGTGATGAAGCTGGTAAGGACACTTAAGGACAACAGAAAAATGAGTTTTGTTTATTTCTAATGGAGAAAAGAGGAGTCTCAAAGAAGGGATACAATTGTTCTTCGAGCTGGCTAAGGAACAATTGATATATTGGGGTTACACACTGGCAGATTCCAGATTCAGGTCACGAGGAAGACCCCGAAATTGTGGCAGCATTATGGCAACTCCAAAAATGATTTCTCAGTTTTCCTTTTTTGTATAGAAATAGAGTCTCATCTCTAACTTGGGTGTTAAAAATACTACCCCCTTTCAGGGGTTGAGGACAGTCATTGACAGAGCAAAGCGTTATCTTCTTTATACACTTTTGTATCTATATTTTGGTGGTCTATGAGTATAATAATTTGTTAAGAGCAATGAGAGTATGTGAACAAAATGATCTCTGATTTATACTAGGTTGAAGACAAGTAGGATGGATGATATTATCAATGATGGTGGCTACTGTAAGGCATTTTGGGCCTAGATGAATATTTAGGTAGAAAGTTATTTGCCAAAGAAATAGGTATCTTATTAATTGGTTTGATGGGTGAAAGCAAAACCAAAAGGTCATCAACATTTATAAGATAAATGCCAATTATCTGGTAAGTTCCAAAACAATGGCCTTGGAGTTTTTCTCACAAGTGAGAAGATAAAGCCTTCATAGAGGAGCTTAGATTTTTTTTTTTTGGCTTTGATTCCCTTATGATGCTATGTATAAAATACTAGCTTGACCCCTACAAAGATATAGGAATAAACTGATTTACAAAGGTCTTAGAAGCATAAAATCTTTACTTATTAATATAGTTATATGCATATTCATTGTAAGCTATATTGATTCATTTATATTTCCCAAGTGAGGAGGGATGACACTTGCAATTACAAAATTCAAAGAAGCAAATTCAACATCCTATTAAATGCAAGAATTTCAGAGCACACATCCTTGAATAACATTGCCTAAAGTCAAAGATTTGTTACCTCTTTTACAGTTGGATTCATATGGTATGAGACGAGATAGGGACACAAACGTGAGACTATCTCCATAGTCCAGATGATCAATGATGAGTTCAGATCTAGAGTATAAGCTATATGAGTGCAGAAAATGTCATAGATGTGAAAGAGATTGGTGAAGTAGAATTGACAAAATTTGATGGATATTTGAATAAGCTGGTGAGGTAGAGGAAGAAGTAAGAGATGAATCTGATGTTATGAACATGGATACCTGCATGGATGATATTGTCTGTCATTAAATGAAAAAGAATGATTGAAGGAGTGGGGTCATGAGGAGTTACTGTTGCAAGTGCTGCTGTGGTTGTCATTAATTTTTGTTGATGTTTATGTTGCTACAAATATTATTGTCGTTGCTGTTGTTGTTGGCACTTCCCTAGAAACCTCTTGCTAAGCATGACATTGAATAACCTACAACTCTGTCATCCAATGAGCCAATTGAAAGTCCATCTAATTATATATCCATCTAGTTCACATTTCTACACTTTTTTCTCAGTAATATTTTTAGACATTGTATGCATAATTTTGAGAAAATTCAAACAAACTATAATTACAAAATTCTTCTAGCTGTTAAGTTAGTAACATTCTCAAATATATAAGTAGAACATCCTTTGCTATTGATCATGTAATGCTGGCTTTTTTTGTAATTACCATTTTTTCCCCCAGATGTTTGTCAACTACATCTTTTTTTTTTAGTCAATTGGGGTTAAGTGACTTGACCAAGGTCACACAGCTAGTAAGTGTCAAATTTTTGTTCTCAGGCCAGATTTGAACTCAGGTCCTCCTGACTTCAGGGCCAGTGCTCTATCCACTGTACCACCTAGCTGCCCCATGTCAACTACATCTTCAAAAATAATATGAAAAGGTTTCCAATAACTGAAGTTAAAATCAATTATTTATTATATATAGACTCTATTTTCCTCTATTAAAAATGAGAAGATATTTTATCTCCAGTTCTTTAGTACCCTTGAAATCTTTCAAAGATCATTGACAATTTGTCTTGGCCTAAGTAGAACTGAATTCCTCATGGGCAGCCATTTTCTTACTATCACCTTATGTATCATCTCCATGTAATCCATTGTTCTACTATAATTTCTTACAAAAAGGTGAGTACAAGATAATCAGAAAGTGAGGCCTTGAGTTCTTGTCATATGGGGATCACTTAAAGGAACCAGGAATATTTGTAGCCTAGAAAAAAGAGTACTGAAGAGAAATATATATAACAGCAACCTTCCTTTGAAAGTCTATCAATATTACCACATGGAGGAATTAGACTTTTTGTTTAGCCTTAGAATGTAGAAAAAAGAATAATGGATGGAATTTAAGATTGGCATCAGGGAAAAGTTTTCCTAACAATCAGAATTATTCAAAATAAAAGTAAGTGTCCTTGGGAAATATCTGTCAATCAGTTCCTCAATAATCATTTATTAAGTAAATACTATGAACTAGGTACTGGGTTTAGCTCTAAGGTAGCAAGTTTCCCTTCATTGGAGCAGAGATTAGATGACCAATTATTTGGTATGGTAATGTGATGCTTCCTTTCCAGGTATGGATTGGATTGGATGTACATCTGAAATCTAATATTCTGTGATTTTGTACTTCTGTGAAATGATACTTGGAGGGCTGAAATGATTAGGACTGAGATGGGGGGAAGCTACTAAATGTGAATGAATATTTGAAAGATACTTATAGTCTTCCCAATAATCATTTTATGAGCTGGTGATAGAAACTACAAATGATAGAGTGTTAATGTATAAGTAGATGGAAAGTCGGGGGTGGGGAGGCAGGTTGACATTATGGAAAGAAGTTTAGTGGTGAAAGGAAGTTTCCCCTTCCCCCAGGGCACATATCGTCTCTTATCATCCTCATTATATTTTCAGGCTCATGACTCTTTTGGTCCTATTCAAATGTAATTAAAGCATGGATAACTCTCCTGTGCTTTTCTCTAGTTATAGTGTCATTTGAATACATTGACATAGTTCTGTAAATTCCTAGTATGAGTGTTGGAAAGTAAACTACTCTTTTGTCATGGTAATGGTTTTATTCTTATGGAGCCAGTGCCTCAGTTGGCCACCTGGTTACCTCAACCTGGTCCTTGTTAATTTTATTCTTCTCAGGGCTTTGCTGATATCTAGAAAATCCTGTCTCTTCCATCTCCTATTATATAATTTTATATAAAATGTTTGAGAAAGTGAGATAATATTTCCAAGTGATAAAACTGAACTAAGTATCATTTCTAAATAAAAACTAATCTTTTGATTTGTGTAGTCCCCTAACAAAGCCACTCCATACTATTTTCCCTTTTCTGAAAAAACAAACACAAAACAAACAAATAAAACCCTTAGTCAACAGCATAGCATGTGTTTGATATATGAGTGTGGCTTTCAATTCTGTGTTCCTATGATTTTATGATTCTTTGGGGAAACCAGTTCCAATACAAAATTTTATCCATTAATTAGAACAAATGGACACAAATGTAGACCCATGGGAAATTTACCCTTTTCAGTGGGTCCCAAAAAGTATTCAGATATTTGATATCTATAAGCCCTCAAGCTACTAGTCAGTCAGGAAGCTGTATCAGTCTCTAACATCCAACAGAAAAGGGAGATGGGAGGTAGCTTATCACAGGCAAGTCAAACCACTACCACTATTTTGGACACCATTTCCTCTCAAACACTAATGACACAAGACAAGAGCCTTGAGAATACCAATGTTCTCCAAACAACTAAACATTCTTTCAACCCAACCTCCAGGTTCATCACTGAGAGGAGACATCAATGTGAGGAAGTGGTTTATCTTTCCTATCTCACCAGCACCAACTGCCAACTGCTGCCAACAGACAGGCACAAGAGCCCTGGGAGTGGCAGCACCCTGTAGAACACAAATACTGCTACTAGCTCAGCCTAACAGCCGTAGCCTGGGAAGGCAACTCCTGTGGAGAAGTATCCAGACATTTCCACCAACTCCTGTGAAGACATAGCCTGGAAATTGCTCCAGCAGGTTCTATAGGCATACCTTGTGAAATCCTGTGGAAAAAAAAATGTTCTCATCACCAAAGTCTTAAGCACTGCCAAAAGGTTCAGTATCAGAAAGTAACATTTTCTTTTTTCAGAAATGACATTAAAGAAGGTTTAGCATCTGTTTCGCAACTGCACTCCAATGATTATGGGACTTTTCCTTCTGACTTATAACTATAACCTTTCTTATTTGTTGTCTCTCTTGTTAGAATTTGAGCTCCTTCAGAGAAGGGACTGTCTTGTTTTTCTCTTTGTATCTCCAGGGCTCAGCACAGTGCATTGCAAATAGTAAATGTTTAATACATGTTTCATTAATTCATTAATTCTAGAGCCATATTCTAGTTGTCTCATCTCATCATGAATAAATACTAATACCAGTACCAATGATACTGAATTAGTTGCTTGAATTATGGGTTGTTACCCATGAGAGTGTGTGTGTGTGTGTGTGTGTGTGTGTGTGTTGTTATAAATGGAAGTCAAGAGTTTCGCTTAGTTACAATATTCCTCAGGGCTTGAAGTACATAACTTCTTGCTGAACAAGATCAATCCTGTTTCATTTTCTAAAGAAATAATGTTTTTTAATTTCTAATCAATAGTCTTTAATATGGCTTGTTCTGCTCCCTATGGACTTCCCATTGAGCAGTTTAAGTGCAAATTAATATTAACTGTTTCTTCTTATCATAGCCACTTTTTGAATAAAATGACTAGATTTTAATCAGATGTGGATATGATATAACCCACAAGCTATGTGAACTGATTACAGTCACCACTGGACAAATCACGAATTCCTGGCCCAATACTAGGCATAGATTTTTCATTGATCTGTCACAGCCAGGAACAACTGGGAGTGATGAGAAGTGATGGAAGGATTATGTCTTACTCTGTTCTAGTGATGGAGGAAATAAAAGGATTTGGGAGTAAATGATTCTTTCCATGTTCTTAGGTAATCTTTGGTGAGTGTATATCCTCATCTGTTACAAAAACAAAAATTATTAGAAAGAGATGTTTAAAAAGCAAAGACTTTACCTTACTTATTTTCCCTTATTTCAATTTTGATATAAAGCTTCATTTTTTTACTGAAGCTCTTTGCCTAGGAAATTTGACCAAATGCCTAACATCTTTTTTACATAAAATATTTCCCATAGTTGTATTCCTATATGACAAGCATATATAGCTTGTAACAACAGAAAAAAAAAGAACTATGCTATCTTTTTCTTGGAGGTTTAGTGTTAGAATAGTTATGGAGATACAGTTTTCTTCCAATCTTAATCCTTGACTATAATTCTGCCAAGTAAACTCAATCAATGCACCTAAGTTATGTTGAGGCATACGTATCAGACCCAAGGCTAATTAAAAGTATGAAGTACTTCAGATCATTCTTAGAATCAAAAGATGTACTACATATATGTTAAAACTAAAGTCCAAACACTGGCTAATTCAACATTATCAGAGGAGATTAGTTAATTTTGCATCTTAGTAAGAACAAATAATGAAATGTTTTGTGTGTTAATTGCGTTAGGTATCAACTTCCCACTGAACTGCCAAAAATTCCTAGCTATTAATGGTGTCCATTTAATGATATCACAATAAGAAATTTATTTCCAGCACTCTCTGGAAGATTTAAAGACTAGTTGAATTGTCCTGCTATTGTTAGAATTTAGATTGTATTTATCAGAACACAAAAATGTCTGACCCTGCCCCTCAAAAAAAAAATAACCAAACTCATGTTCTACCTTCATAATCTGTTGAGTAATATTTTTCATGACAAGATCACATCTTCCACTGGAGTATCCCTTTTTTAACCAACTCTATTGATTTTAATCCTTCAGTCTCTTCCTCATGTATTCCCTCCTTATTATTCCCATTGATAGAATTTTAATTCAGGCCCTGATTATCCCTTGCCTACATCATTGCAGTAGACTTTTACTACATCTCTTTGTCCCAAACCTCCTTATCTCATTCCTATCCAACATTGCCAAACTGCTCTTTCTGGCACACAAGTATGATCATTCCATTCCTCAAAAGAACCTTCATTGGCTTCACAGTATTTATTTAAAACCAAACACTTTAAAGTTATATTCAAGGCCTTCAGTAATCTCCAATCTACAAGGTCATATATTGTACTACACAAAAACAAAAACCTGGCACCAAAATTGGAGTTAATACATCTGGGTTTCAATACTACTGATACTCACTGATATGAGGCTCATTTTCCTCATCTGTAAATATAGAGTTTTTATGCCATTTTTTAAAGATTCCTTCTGTGTCAAAGCCCTATTTGTTTAGTCTTATATCACTATAAAATAAGTCTAAACAATTTGTTATCTTTCAAAACTCTTTCTTCAAAAATCTTTTTTTTGTGAGATATAAGTGAAAACTGCTTCATCAAACAATAAGATCATATTATCTCATTTTTCTATCTTCTCCAGCTTTTCTGCCTCCAGGAAAAGAAACAGTTTCATCACTAAACTCAGTCCAAATTGATCTTGATAGGTCAAAAGTTCCCTAGCTCCACAGGAAGAAGTACCTCATAGTCAGGCATTTTAAAACAATAATTCTATAATTTCCAATAAAAACTGCCTTTTCTATAATATTCCACTTACCTCTTAAAGATACAGTAATAATACTTATAGTGTTTTGGGGCTAGCCAAGTGAGCTATGTGTTATACATTATTTCCTTAGGATAAAAATGGTCATTTATCACCTTATATTACTACCATTAACATTATATCCATTCCAACTGAATTGAATTATTCACTGTTTTCTGAATTTTTCTCATTATTTTCAGTTTTATGCTTTTTCTTGAACTGTTTTATATGGCTGGAATGACCCTCCAGTATCTTTATATTATGTTTTCTATACTTCAAAATGTAGATTAAATATAATATTCTTATTTTTGATATTTTTAGTATTTTATTTTCCCCAGTTACATGTAAAAACAATTTTTAACATTCATTTTTAAAACTTGGAATTCCGAAGAATTCCACTCCCTTCCTCCCTCCTTCCCCATCCCCCATTGACAATGCAAGTAATTCAATACAGGTTACACATGTGCATAATATACACATGTTAAACAAATCCATAAGAGTTATGCTGTGAAAGAAAACATGGATAAAATAAATCAAGAAAAAGAAAGTTAAAAAGACAGTATGCTTCATTCTGTATTCAGACACCATTAGTTCTTTCTCTGGGGATGGGTAGCATTTTTCATCATAAGGCCTTCTGACTTGTATTGGATCTTTGTATTGCTGAGAATAGCTAAATCATTCAGAGCTCATCATCTCACAATATTGCTGTTACCCTAAACACAGTACATTTCACTTTGTATCAGCACATGTAAGTCCAAGTTTTTTCTGAAAGCATCTTGCTCATCATGTCTTAAAGCACAGTAGCATTCCATCATAATCACATACCACAATTTGTTTAGCCATTCTCCAATTCATAGTTGTCTCCTCAATTTCTAATTCTTTGCCCCCAGAAAAAAGCCACTATATATGTGTGTACATATGTGCATACATACATGGATGCATACATACATACACACCCATATACATACATACACACACACACACATACACATACACACACACATATGTCTTTTAGGTTATAAACTTAGTAGTGATACTGCTAGGTCAAAAGGTATGCATGGGTTTATAGACCTTTGGACATAGTTCCAAATTGCTCTACAGATTGGTTGAATCAGTTCACAACTCCACCACCAGTTCATTAAAGTCTCATTTTCCCTATATCCCCTCCAACATTTTTCATTTACCTTTGCTGCCCTATTAGCCAATCCAATGGGTATGAGATAGTACCTCAGAATTATTTTAATTTGCATTTCTCCAATCAATACTGAGAGTGCTTTTAATTTTGATACTGAACATATGGTTTTCTTCTTTCTTTTTTTAAAAATTCATCAATATGTTCTATATTAATATACATTAATTCTCCTTCCCTTATACCACTCCTCCTTTTTCTTTCCCTTTTCCCTTACTACTTCTTCCTTCCCTTCTATCCCCTCTTCTCTGTTCTTTCCCCATTGCCCTCCTATTCCCTATATGGTAAGTTAAAGTTCTATACTTGAGTAACTTATTCACTCCTTGAGCCAAATCAGATGAGAATAATATTAATAAATATTAATATATTCTAATTAATTTTTAAATTAACTGCAGATTTACCTATTTTGTTGGGTTTCTTTCATTAAACCAGCAGTTTTATTTATTCATTCAGTAATTTTCTTAATTTTAATTTTATCAATCTCTCCTTTGGTTTTCAGCATTTCTAATTTATTTAATTGGAGATTTTTAATTTGTTATTTTTTAGTTTTTTTTAGTTGTATGCCCAATTCATTGATTTCCTCTCTCTCTATTTTATTCATGTAAGCATTTAGAGATAAGATAACTGTTCCTAAGAACAGTTTTTCCTACACTCCATAAGTTTTGGTAAGTTGTCTCATTATTATCATTCTCTTAGATTAAGTTATTGATAGTATCTATGATTTGTTGTTTGATCCACTCATTCTTTAGGACGAGATCATTTAATTTCCAATTATTATTGGAATTGGAATTTTTCCAATTAGCATTCCAATTAAGTCTGTCTTTCCATGACCCTTCATTATAGATAATTTTCATTGTATCATGACCTGAAAAGGATGCATTTAATAGTTCTGCCTTTCTGCATTGGATTGTGAGGTTTTTATGCCCTAGTATCTGGCCAATTCTTGTGTAGATGCTATGCACCACTGAGAAAAAAGTATATTCCTTGCTATCTCTATGCAATTTTCTCAGGGATCAACCAAATCTAACTTTTCTAAATTCTTTTCACCTCCTTAACTTCTTTTTATTTTGTGGTTCGATTTATCTAGTTTAGAGAGGAAGAGGTTGAGGTCCTAGTATAGTTTTGTTGTCTGTTTCTTTAACTGCCTGAACTTAACTTCTAAGGATTTGGATGCTATGTCAATTGGTGCATATATGTTTAGTAATGATATTACTTCATGATCTACGGTGCATTTTAGCAGGATGTAGTTTCCTTTCTTATCTCCTTTAATTAGATCTATTTTTGCTTTTGCTTTGTCTGAGATCAGTATTGCTACTCCTGCTTTTTTTTTAACTCCACCTGAAGCAAAATATATTCTCCTTCACCTTTTTACTTTTACCCTGTGTGTATCCCTCACTTTCAAATGTTTTTTTTGTAAAAACATATTGTAGGATTATGTTTTTTAATCCATTCTGCTATCTACTTCCATTTTATGGACAGTTCATCCCATTCACATTCACTGTTATGATTACTATCTGTGTCTCTTTGTCTTATTCCTCTCACATTTATGATTTTCTTTCTCATTTTCTCCCTTTACCTCCTCATTAGAGTTTTGCTTTTGATCACTGTCTCCCTCACTCTGCCCTCCTTTCTATCAGCCCTCTCCCTTTTCTTTCCTTTTTCCTTACAACTTCTTCCCTCTCTTCTATTCCCTCTTTAGCTTTTCTTTCCCCTTTCCCCTCCTGCCTATATGGCAAGTTAAATTTCTATAACAGTATGTTATTCCTTTCTTGAGCCAAATTCAATGAAAGTAAAGTTCAAACAATGCTCATCTCCCTCCCTTCTTTCCCTCTAATATGCCTTTGTGCCTCTTCATGTGATGTAATTTACCTTTTCTGCCTCCTCCTTTCCTCTTCTCCCATTACAATTCCTTTTCGCTACTTCATTAGGTTTTTAATAATTACTTCAAAGTCAACTTAAACCCAACTCCTCTGTCTATGTATATCCCTTTTCAATGTCCTAATAAAGAGACAGTTATCAAGAGTTATAATATCAGCTTTCCTTGTAGGGATATAAAAAGTTTTACCCTTACTGAATAACGTTTTTCCCCTTTCCTGTTTACCTTTTTAAGATTATCTTGAGTCTTGTATCTGAAGATCAGATTTTCTGTTGAGCTCTGTTCTTTACATCAGGAATGTCTGGAAGTCCCCTATTTCATTGAATATTCATCTCCTCCTCTGAAAGATTATGCTCAATTTCACTGGGTAGTTGATCCTTGGTTATAATCCAAGCTCCTTTGCTTTATGGAATATCATATTCCAAGCCCTCCAATCTTTCAATGCAGAAGCTGCAAGACCCTCCACAATCCTGACTGTGGTTCCATGATATTTAAATTGTTTCTTTCTGGCTGTTTGCAGGATTGTCTCCTTGACCTGATAATTCTGGAATTTGGCTAAATATTTCTTGGCATTTTCAATTTAGGATCTCTTTCAGGAGGTGATTAGTGGATTCTGTCAATGATTATTTTACTCTCTGGTTCTAGTGCCTCAGAACAGTTTTCCTTGATGATCTCCTGAAAGACGCTATCCAGGCTCTTTTATTTATCATGGCTTTTAGTTAAACCAATAATTCCTAAGTTTTCTTTCCTGCATCTATTTTCCGGGTCAGTTGTTTTTCCAATGAGGTATTTTTTTTCATTCTTTTGATTTTGTTTGACTGATTCTTGATGTCTTATACAGTCATTAGCTTCCAATTGTCCAATTCTGAATGTTAATGAATTGTTTTCTTCAGTTAGCCTTTGTACCTTCTTTTCTACTTGGCGTCATTTTACTTCTTAGGGAGTTGTTTTCTTCAATGTACTTTTTCCATTTTCTCAACTCTATTTTTAAAGGATTTGTTCAGTTTCCCTTCTATCTCTCTTATTTGACTTTTAAAATCCTTCTTTAGCTCTTCTAAGAATTTTTTTTGGGATCATATTCCCCTCTGAGGTTTCAGATGTGTTTATATTGACAATATTGTCCTCTCCTGAATTTGTATTTTGATCTTCCCTGTAACCAAGATACTTCTCTATGATCATTGGTTTTCTTTTTTAAAAACTTTTTAATTAATTTATTTTGATTTATCAAGAATCACTTCCATATGCTTTTGAGTTTAAAACTTTTCTCTCCCTTCCTCCCTACCACCTTCCCCAAGATGGCACACAATCTGATATAGGCTATACATATACATTCCTATTAAACATATTTTTACATTAGTGATATTGTAAGTAAGAATTAGAACCAATAGGAGGAACAATTAGAAAGAGGAAACAAAACTCAATAGAAGAGAAAAAAATAGCAAATATTATGCTTTGATCTGCATTCAAATTCCATATTCTTTCTTTGGATGTGGATAGCATTTTTCATCACGAGGACTTTGGGAAGGGTTAAATTTATCAATATTAGTCATCGTACAATGTAGCTTTTATTGTGTACAACATTCTCTTGGTTCTGCTCATTTCACTCAGCATCAGATCATACAAGTCTTTCCAGGTTTTTCTGAAGCCTGCCTGTTCATCATTTCTTATAGCACAATAGTATTCCATTACATTCATATACCACAACTTGCTCAGCCATTCCTCAATTGTTGGGCATCCTCTCAATTTCCAATTCTTTGCCACCACAAAAAGAGCTGCTATGAATATTTTTGTACATGTGGGTCCTTTTCCCATTTGTATGATCTCTTTGGGATATAGCCCTAGAAGTGCTATTGCTGGGTCAAAGGGTATGCACATTTTTGTAGCCCTTTGGCCATAGTTCCAAATTGTTCTCCAAAATGGTTGGATCATTTCACAACTCCACAACAATGTATTAATGTTCCAATTTTCCCATGTCTTCTCCAACATTTATCATTGTCCTGTTTTGTCATGTTGGCCAATCTGATAGGTGTGATGTGGTACCTCAGAGTTGTTTTGATTTGCATTTCTCTAATCAATAGTGATTCAGAGCATTTTTTTTTCATATGACTATAGAAGGCTTTAATTTCTTCATCTGAAAACTGCCTGTTCAAATCCTTTGATCATTTATCAATTGGGGAAGATCATTGTTTTTCTATCTTGCTTTTTGCTTCTGTTGTTTGGCTTTTTTCTGGCTTTTAAAGTTGATCTCTGCTTCTGCAGCATAGGGGGCACTGTTCCAGGCTTCTTGTGCTTGGGGTAGGGTCCTTGTGACTGGTTTGCTGAGGTGTGTCTTGCCACTGGCTTGCTGGGATGCCTCCCTTCCTGTAGTGGTCCCTTCAGCCACAGCAAAGGGGATCTTTCTCATTAATCCTCCTAGCTTCATGAGCTAAAAGACTGCTGTATCTTGTCTTTCTGCTGACTTCACTATTTCAGGATTTTTACTGGGGCAATGTTCTCTGGGTTTTTCAAGGTCAGTAAGGGAGGATAAGAATGGACTTACTGCTTCCTCCAACCATCTTGGCTCCCAAAAGTTGAAATAAGTGACTTTCAAACACTCAGTCTGTGGGCCTAATAGCTCCTGGAGCAGTTAGTGCTGCTGCTGCTGCCTCCACTAGTGTAGTTTCTGCTATACTATTTTTGATTTTTCCCAGCAGTTTTGTCAAATAGTGAGTTCTTATCCCAGAAACCTGGAGTCATTATGTTTATCCAACAGTAGTCATTGACTACTGTGTCTTATGTACCTAACATATTCTGCTAATCCACCATTCTATTTCTTAGCTAATAATAAGCAGTTTTGATAATTGCTGCTTTATAATACAATATAAGATCTGGAATGTCTAGGCCACCTTCCCCTGCCTTTCTTTTCATTAGTTCCCTTGTTATTCTGGACCTTTTGCCATCCTAAATGCATCTTGTTATTATTTCTTTCTAACTCTATAAAATAATTTTTGTAGTTTGATTGGTATGGCACTGAATAAGTAAATTAGCTTAGGTAGAATTGTCATTTTTATTATATTAGCTCGGTCCTACCCATGAGCAACTAATGTTTATCCAATTATTTAGATCTGACTTCATTGGTGTGAAAAGTGCTTTGTAATTGTGTTCATATAATTCCTGGGTCTGCTCATCATTTCTTACTGAACAATAGTATTACATTACATTCATATATCACCACTTGTTCAGCCATTCCCCAATTGATGGGCATCCTCTCAATTTCCAATTCTTGGCCACCACAAAAAGAGCTGCTATGAATATTTTTGTACGTGTGAGTCCTTTTCCCATTTTTATGATCTCTTTGGGATACAGACATAGAAGTGATATTGCTGGTTCAAGGGTATGCACAATTTTATAGCTATTTGGGCATAGTTCCAAATTGCTCTCCAAAATGTTTGGATCGGCTGGATCCACCAACAATCTATTAAAGTTCCAATTTTCTCACATCTCCAACATTTATTATTTTCCTGTTTTGTCATGTTAGTCAATCTTATAGGTGTGATGTGGTACCTCAGAGTTGTTTTGATTTGAATTTCTCTAATCAATAGTGATTTAGAATATTTTTGCATTTTAGTTTCTTCCTGTGAGTACTGCCTATTCATATCCTTTGACCTTTTATCAGTAAATTTGACTTAATTCTCTACATATTTTAGAAATAAGGCCTTTATCAGACACATTGGATGTAAAAATTCTTTCCCAGTTTTCTGCTTCCCTCCTAATCTTGAATGCATTGCCTTTATTTGTGCAAAAACTTTTAGATTTAATGTAATCATTTTACATTTCATAATGTTCTCTAAATTCTTCCCTTCTCCATAGATCTGAAAGGTAAACTATTCCTTGGTCTTGTAGTTTCTTTATAGTATCAGTCTTTAAATCTAAATCATGTATCCATTTTGACTTTACCTTGATATAGGGTGTAAGATGTTGGTCTATCCCCAGTTTCTGCCATACATTTTTCCAGTTATGCTATCAGTGTTTGCTAAATAGTGATTTCTTATCCCAGAAGCTGAAGTCTTTGTATTTATCAAATAGTAAATTAGTGCAGTCATTGACTGTTGTGTCTTGCATACCCAATCTATTCCACTAATCTACCACTCTATTTCTTAGCTAGTATCAAGTAGTTTTGATGATTGTTGCTTTATAATACAATTTAAGATCAGGTACAGCTAGGTCACCTTCTCTTGCATTTCTATTCATAAGTTCCTTTGATATTCTGACTATATATGTTCCCATTGACCTTCTAAGTTGTCTCTGGGTCTGTGGGCTGAGAAGACTGGAAACTGCCACTGCTGCTGGTAATTCAGTCTGCTGAGGCTTGCTATGGCTTTGCTTAAGCCAGGTCTGTGCTGTGCCATGCTCACTGGATACTCCTCTCTCAGGCTGGTGCAATAGACCTTTCCTAACACTTTCCAGGTTGTCTTAGGCTAGAAATCTGACTCACTCTGTCTCCTTTTGGGTTCTGCCAGTTTTGAATTTGTTCCAAGTCAATTTAGGTATTTGAAGAGAATTGGGAGAGAGCTCAGGTGAATTCCTGCTTTCACTCAGCCATGTTGGCTCTGCCTCCTTGTTTAGAGTAATTTTAAACGTATTTACAGTATTCTGGGTAGAGCCCAAGGAGGCTCTGCCTTTACTCCGCCATCTTGGCTCCACCTATATTTTTTTTAGAAATTTTTTCATGATTATTGTCTTCTTACCTTACACATGATCGGCTTTCTTTATTTCTCTTTTTATGTTATACTCAAGTAGATCTCTGATGTCATAGATACTGATATTTCTTCTTCTTCTTCTTCTTTTTCTTCTTCTTCTTCTTCTTCTTCTTCTTCTTCTTCTTCTTCTGCCCTTGGGGTTCTCTCTTTCTTGCCTTTCTCTACATTGAGCATAATCTCCTCTCACTGAGGCTTTGCTTCTTTGCCATCTGTCTTCTTCTCCTTCTTCCCATATGACCTTAGTAGTATTTTATTTTTTCCCCAGTTACATGTCAATAAAAATTTTAGCATTCATTTTTAGTAGTGAGGATTGTAGGATCAAGTGAGGGTTGCATTTGTTTATATTTTAGCAACCACAATTCGTGTGATAATGTAACAAATAGCAAAAACCAATGAAATGGAATAAGAATTTATGAAGTATCTACCATGTGCCAGATACTTTGTTTACCACTTTACAAACATTATCTCATTTGAAACTCAAACCAGATTTGGAATACAGATGCTATTATATTCCATATTTCACATTTGGGGAACTAGATATGAACTTAGGTCTTCTTGATGCCACTGCCAGTACTCTTTTCATTCCACTTAGATGCCTCAAATAAAGCATCATTAGAAAATATGTTACGACAATTACATAGATTTACAGGTACAGTTGTGATTGCTAACAATAATAGCTATCATTTCTATAGCATTTTGAGATGTGGAAAGTCCTTTATAAATATTATCTCATTTGGTCCTCACAGGAAAACATTTCTAATTATAAATCAAAAACATGGTTCTTGTGAGGATCAAATGAGATAATAATTGTAAAGTGCTCAGCATAATATCTGACACATATATAACTCTTAGCATTTGTTTATTGCTATTATTATTATTACTATACTAGTATTAGTATTATGTTATAGCTCACAAAAAATCTCAATAGTCTCTACATAAAAGGAAATATATTTATGTTGATTCAATACTGAATCAGGGTCTCAAAAAAGAAAAAGAAAATTTTAAATCCCAGTAAAATCTCTCACTAAACATATTATTTTATATGACTTGATACAAGTAATTGTCACTCACTCATGACTCTTCATTTTATTGTGATCCCAGGCATTTTTTTTATCAAAGAATAACTGTTAATTATAATTGATCCTTCATTGGCTTAGTCCCCACCCACCTGCCACTCCTACTCTTGTAATTTCCATGGCATTATTTCTCACTCTTTACTATTATTTTTCTGTATTGTAACCTTCAAATAAACTACAAATACTTTTAATATAATAAGAAATTTATATAAAACTTTGAAAATATGCTTAATTTGTCCATTTTTTTAAAGTATGTGAACAAGTGAATAGCCCATAGATATGCTGAGATGTTGTTACAGAAGAATAGAATAATTATATACTCCTTGGATTATTTACTTTCCTTAGACCTGAATGTGCACAAAGCACTATAAAGAGAGACCAAGAAGAAGAGTAATGCAGTACATACCTTTGAGAATTTAAATTAGGTTGGGTAGAAAGAAAGTAGGAATAAACACAGAACATATAAGTACATATCAGAAAAATATGGAATTTAGAACTGATTACAAAGAAAAGCACTATGGGTATCTTGGCATTTCTGTGAAGGGAATGAAATTAAGGAAAAGTTTACAGAAAATGGGAGTTATCAGGCTTTTGATGGAGCATGAAAAAGTAGCTGAAGAGTTATTGTTGAGAGTATATGGACTGCTACAAATTTCATGCATTTAGAAATGGAAGGGACCTTAGGCAATCCAGTTTATGTGCAGACTTAGGCGCAAGGTCATCATCATAGGGACTCTAGATAGCACTAGAAGGGCCCTTAGGGAGAATGTTGTCTAAATACCTTCTTTTAGAGATGAACAGAGCCAGATAAAGTAAATGATCTGCTTATAGTCACACAGGTAAGAAATTAAACTGGTTTTTGAATATGTCTTCTGATTAGATCTAGAATTCTACTTTTTTTCATATTGTGTATACATTCTATACTCTCCTTACAAAATATTCATAATGGCAAAATGAGTGATGAGAATATGGGAGCAAAAAGAGTTGGTTCAGCATGGCTTAGCTGCCCTTTATTCCCAATCAAAGCTTTCTTTTTTTTCCCTCTATGATCCCTCTAATTCCAAGGGAAAATAGAACAAATTATATGTATTAATCTGTCAAAATTCTTGTACCTTTTAGGAAAATTGCATTTATTCATAGTTCCCCTGAATTTTATTGACAATTTGATATGATCCATTAAGTATTTTAAGCACTTTTATTTTACAAACTTTGAAGGAATGAAACTCAATGTTTCTGCAAATTTTGATTCATGGTTGGTATCTTAAAACTGCTTTAGAGTGTGATTTTTCATCTGTATCTGCAGTAATAAACTTTTTGATCCTTTAAAAATTTTTAATGTGGTCTTTTAATATTAATCCAGCTCTTAAAACTGAAATTCCAATAAGGGTAATATCTGTTTAACACTTTTTTAGATGAGAAAATTATCATATAATATTCATAAATTAATGATATTGGTTAATAATATACTTTAAGAAGTTTTCATTCTTTGGCTGAAGCTTGTTGGAGAAAGAACTTTATCTAGTTTGTTTCAGAAGTTTGGCTACAACATGGACTTTAAGATTACCAGAGATAGCTTATAATCTCTATTATCAAAGGTGAGGTGTTGAGGAGAGGGTATTTTGGTTGATAAACTTCAAATTAAATTGAATTCTAAAAACTGCATTATGAGGTAGAAATACCTCAATGAACATTTATATGTAATAAATATTCTAGGAAGAATAGTATAGTATAGAGGCATCTGAATTTCATGGTAGTAGACTATATGATCAGATATTCACATATTTTAGAAACATACTCATTCAATTTTATAGGCATATTTATTCAACAATGATTATTATTGACCCAAATTATCTAGCATGACATCTAACAGCAGTTAATTACTCAACAGGAGTGGTCAGACTCATTCATACATGCCAATTAGGCAAAAATTTTTTGCTAAAAATCTCAAGCAGGTTGCATCTGAGGTTCAAGTAGATTGACCCTCTGGTCAATATATTAGAAGGGCATGAAATAAGGTCATGAGGAGAATGGGACCAGAATTCCTGAGTCTGAGACCAATTAAATGTATGACCTTTGAATAGTCTTTTAACCTTTGTAGGTCTTCTTTTCCTCATTGATAAAATGAGAGGGATGGATGAGATATATACTAAACTTTTAGGATTTCTAGAGACTTTTAAATATCCTAAAAATATTTTCTTTAGCCCATAAGAGCATAGGCATATAGAATATTTTATTGTAATTGTGAGGTGTTCAGGGAGGACTAGCAACTCTTGTGTGAAGGTTTACTGATTCCTTTGGGGTCTGTTCATCCAATTTTGGGGTCCACCTTCACCCAAATCTCACTTGTGGTTCCAAGAAGCTGTATGATATGTAGTAGTCACACTCCAGTAACCTATCTTGGCAAGAAGGCTAAACCAGGTTGAAGGTAACCTAAGGCCTCAAACCCATTGGTAAGTGAGGGGGATGTCCACCCCAAGTATATGAAGACCTCCCCTGATGGAATGGGCAAACGAGAACAACTTGTTCCAACACCCATGAAGGTGGCAGAAGAAGGTGCTGTGAAGTGCTCTTGGTCAGACATTGAATAAGCCAAAGTCATCCACTGCATCTCAGGCCATCATCAGCTTTCCTGTCTTTATTTTGCCATTGGACTTCGAAGACTCTGGAAGAGAGAGTAAGGCTAACAATTTTGTGCAACTCTGCCTAACTTAAATCCAATTAACACACAAGTCAAGACATCACCCTGTAATGTCATTGGTCCTCCTTGAAACAAAGGACAAATGAGAGTATAGGCTTAATTTACTAATTTATGACATGTAAAAAGTATGTTGTGGGAACCCTTTAGTGACTGAATGGCAAAATATATATGCTACTGTAAGGTTTATATAGTATAGGATCATTTTCAAGTAACATACCTGATTAATAAAAATTTTCTTCAAGGTCATTATATTTTGTTTTTCCCACTTGAAAGGGAACTAGTTTCAAGTATTCTGAGCTTTTAATATTCTCTTGTCATGTGTGACTATGGGCATCTTTTTGTTTCATAAAATTCCAAAGAATAAAATCATTGAATTTCTAAATTACCATAAAGATGTGTATAATTGAAAGTGCTCCTTGCATTCTTAGTTAACTTTAAATGGTGAATGTTAAATAGTATTGTCTTCAGGAAATACTCAAAGGAATTGGTGAGCTAAGGAATTCCCAAAGGTCAATGATTTTGTAGCTAATCATTTGATAGGCTTTTGTTTGTCTCTTGCAGCTCATTATTTTATAACTAGGGTCAATGCAGTGATTTCAATAGCCCAATCCCCTCAGAACACTTCAACTAATTATTTCTTATTTTGTAAAATTATGGTTGAAGTGATTTAGAAAAAATGGTTCTCTATAGTCATAAAGGAGTATTTTCCCAGAAAAGGCTTATGGACATTATCTCTAGGGTATCAAAATGTGGTCACAATGAAGTCATAGTATCAATTTCACTTTCATCATATTTGGTTTATAGGATGCCAAAAAAACAGTGATTAATTGGTGTTGGAGGTTATTTGTGCCAAATTAACCATCTTGTTTAGTGATTATAATAGTTTGCATTTATGAAGTACTTTAAAAGATATGATTTCATTTGATATGGTTGTGTTGGTAAACACATTCTCAGGAAAAAAGTAAATGGAAATCAAAGGAATTTTAATCCGATTCCAATTATACCAAGAGTTTGTTGTATTTCTCATTACGTTGAAATGAAAGAAGCTAGATATTGCCTGCGGTCATTGGGTCAGGAAGATAGGCTATCCAGTTAATAAAAACAAAAGAGATTCAATATGTTCACCAAAAGACAACATACTGACCTTGTTCTCTTTTACAATCCCTAAGCCTTGAGTGTGCTTTGTACAGTCATGAACATGTTAATTTTCATGGGTATTTTATTCAATTGGTAAGATAATCACAGTTACAGAATGTCTTATTTTTTGAGTATCGTTATGAAAATCTTTCCTTTAGTATTTTCTTTCTTCCCTACTATATTTACAAACCACTACAGATCTCATGAGATCTACTAGGTAGGCAATAAAATAGCAGGTTCTAATTATTTGAAAAGGGATTTGGTAAGCAAATATTTTAAGTAACTTACTAGTATGCCTGGATCATTCCTTTTTTTTTTTTAGTTTTTAGACAACTGGGGTTAAATGACTTATCCAGGGTCACACAGCTAGTAAGACAAGTGTTTGGTCTGAAGCCAAATTTGAACTCAGGTCCTCCTGACTTCAGGGCCGTGCTCTATCCACTGTGCCACCTAGCTGCCTCAAAATGAATTTTTTTTTTTGTGAGGCAATTGGGGTTAAATGACTTGCCCAGGGTAAGTAAGTATCAAGTGTCTGAGGCTGGATTTGAACTCAGTTATTCTTGACTCCAGAGCCGGTGCTCTATCCAGTGAGCCACCTAGCTGCCCCTACATGGATCATTCTTAAGCTCTTTCTGAATAATACTCATAACAACCCTGGGATTTAGGTGCTAATATTATACCATATTCCATGGAAACAAAGATAAAATGATATATTTCGAACACAAAAATACTTAATGATAATATAGAAGAGGATGGGGGAGGCAATAATGTTAAATGATGACATCATCTCTAAATAAACCATGGCTATTGACCTCATCAGCAAGATGCAGACATTATTGAGAATCATGGGTCTGGAATTAGGGGTGCATCGAGAGCCAAGATGGAAAAAAGGCAGGGACACTCCTGAACTCTCCCAAACTCCCCCCCAAATAACTTTAATTAACGTCTCAATACAAATTCTGAAGGGGTAGAACCTAGAAAAAGACAGTGAAACAATTTTCCATCCTAAGACAACTTACATGTTTGCCAGGAAAAGTCTGTTGTACCAAGGTGAGAGTGGCAGAAAGTACAGTGGAGGGCATTTCTGCATAGATCAGAACCCAGAAAAACATCAAGAGGCCTCAGGAGTAACTAAATCAGGAGCAGTACTAGCTGCTTCCAGAGTTCTCAGCCCACTGATGATAAGAGGATCAGACAACAAATCAGAAGGAGATAATATGGGTCCCTTTGCTGCCACTGGGGGAAGGTCTCTGTTGCATTGCCTGTACTCAGATCCAAATCATGGTACTGGTTGGCAATCCAGGGAAAGGAGGAGCACTAGCACACCAGAGCTTGCAGTTGCAGTGGAGTGGGGACCTACTTTAAAATGGAGTTAAAGGTCAGGAAATAGGATGGAAAAATAATCAAACAGAGAAAAGTCTAGCTATAGAAAGTCATTATGATGATAAGGAAAATCAAAACATACACTCAGAAGAAGACTCCAAGGTCAAAACTGCTATATCCAGAGCCTCAGAAAAAAAAATGAATTGGTGTCAGGTCATCGAAGAGTTCAAAAAGGATTTTAAAACTCAAGTAAGAGAGGTAGAGGAAAAATGGGAAGAGAAATGAGAGTGATAAAAGAAATTCATGAAAAAAGAGTCAAAAACCTGGTAAAGAAGGCATAAACATACTGAAGAAAATAACACCTTAAAATTAGAGGAAGGAAAATTATTTTTAAAAAAATAAGGTGCAAAAATCCAATGAGGTAGAAGTATACCTTGAAAAGTAGAATTGGTCAAATGGAGAAATATATACAAAAATTCACTGAAAAATAGAACTCTTTAAAAAAAAGTAGAAATGATTAATGGAAAAGGAAGTAAAAAAAGTTCACAGAAGAAAATAATCGCTTAAAAATTAGAACTGGGCAAGTGGAAGCTAATGACTTTATGTGACATAAAGAAACAATAAAAGTAAATTAAAAAATAAAAAATAGAAGAAAATATGAAATATCTCATTGGAAAAACAACTGACTTGAAAAATAGATCTGGGAGAGCTAATTGAAAACTTGTTGAAGTTACTGAAAGCCATGATTAAAAAAAAGATCCCAGATACGATCTTTCAAGAAATTGTCAAGGAAGACAGCCATAATATCCTAGAACCAGAGGGTAAAATAGAAATTAAAAGAATCCACCAAGAACCTCATGAAAGAGATTCCAAAATGAAAACTCCAAGGAATATTATAGCCAAATTCCTGAGCTCCTAGGTCAAGGAAAAAAATATTGCAAGCAGCCAGAAAGAAACAATTCATATATCATGTAGCTACAGTCAAGATTACACAATATTTAGCAGCTTCTAAAACAAATGATCTACATTAAAGGAATATGACATTCCAGAGTGCAAAGGAACTAGGATTACAACCAAGAATCATCTATCCAGCAAAACTGAGAATAATCCTGCAGGGAAAAAGTGGAAATTCACTGAAATAGAAGACTTTTAGGCATTCCTGATGAAAAGACCAGAAATGAATAGAAAATTTGACTTTCAAATACAAAATGCAAGAGAAGAATTAACAGGTAAACATCCCTCCCTCTCTCTCTCTATCACACACACACACACACATACACACACACAAACATACATACATACATATATACATACATACATACATACATACATACATACTTTTTTCTGGATCAGTAGGCAGGAATAAGGCAAATTTTGTTAGGCTGATGCCCTTCTTACCAACAATTCTCCATGCCCACTTCTCCTGGCTAATACCTGCTCCTGCTCAATATTACAAGTCTAGTCCTGTCCTTAACTGGCAATCTAATCAACTACCCTATTCTCTGCTCCTTCCCATTCTTTGTGAATACTTCATTGTCTTTCCTCAAGCCACCTCCAATGGTTTCCTCCAAATACTGAGAAGTCTATTAAAAGGCAAGGGAAGGATGCCAATCACCTCAGAAACTCTGGGTAGCTTCCCTAACTAAAAAGCATGCCTTGACTCCCCCACAGTTGTCACTGAAGTATCTCTATAGATTGGGATAAGCCAGATCCATACAATATTGGAAGCAAAAGTTGACCCCCAAAAAATACCCTCTTAGTTAGTGGCATGACTTGGCAATGTAGGAAAAAAATATTCCCACTGTATGGCTCTTTTTCTGGGAAAAGACTTTCATATTTATATTCCTTGGCCAAATAAAGGGCCAAATGCAAAATTTATGTAAATTATTTTTCACATTTGGGTTTCATTTATAGAACTAAGGTATTTCCTCATCAAAAAATATGAGAATAAATTAAATATATTTAAGTTTATGAAACCACAGAAAATAAGATGCTTCAGAAACCTCAGATTAAGATTCACCTATGATTGAGTATATTTATTTCTAGGCCAAAGATTTGTAATACAGAAGAAATAGTAATATGTACAAATTATGTATACTAAATAATGTACTTTAAGATGAGGAAGAATAATAAATGTATAATAAAATGCAAATATGCAGCCAAGCAAGAGGAAATTTTGGCAATAACTTTGCACTGAGAACTCAAGTGGCTATGTGATTTCCCTTCCAGAACAAACCATTAAGTCGTTAGTCTTCTCCTCAGTGGTTGAGGATAAGGAGAAGAGAATTCATCAGAATGAATTCCTTATTTTTGAAGAGCAAGCCGCTTTCAATATTTTAGTCCTACAGTTTGCATACACCCCTTGGGTTGACATTTTTGTTGTGCTTCTATCAGAAACAGGAGCTTTGGCAGTCACTTCTACATGGATTTGATGCCACAATAAAAATATTTTTATTAAGCTAAGGACCCCTGACACTACTAATTAAAGGCACATGGTCTTCTGCCTAAGAATAGCAACCTAGGAATTAGATGTATAATTCAGTATAAACAATACAAACCTGTGAATTGCATATAAAATATAAAAGAAATAGTAGAGTTCAATGTTAACCTGTTAATGAAAATTTAGATAGATAGACAGACAGACAGACAGACAGATAGATAGATAGATAGATAGATCGATTGACAGAATGAACATGAAAAGAAGTATCATGAAGTGGGGGCAGTGATCCTTATTTTAAATAAAAACAATTTTTAAGCTATGGAGTGCAATTTCTTTTTTGTTTGAGGTATGACTTTGTAGGACATTTGGATATTTCAGGCACTAGAGGAAAATGTGATGGAAGATTAATATTTTTTTTAACTTTGACAATACATCATAAATGACTTTTGTGAGGGAGGAATGGACCTGTGATTTTATTGATATGGAAAACTTATGGTGAGCAAACTCTACTAATGGAATTTATGGTTTCAAAGGATTGTCACAAATAGTGGGGTTTTCCTGGGAAACACAGGAAATCACATTAAGGGCAATTGACTCAATGATATTTTACCTGGATTTAACCAGTATATAAGCATTCCAGATGTATAAGAATATTGTGTCCTGTATAGTTTGTGTACGGAAAACTAGCATATGTACTTTAGGGTCAGCATTGTGGGAAAATTGTGAAGTTAACAAAGTGTGTCTGTTGACCACACTTCCCCTTTCTGCACACCTCTTATCCATCTCTTCCTTCTCTCCCATCTAATATCGTATCTTTAATACATTTAGAACAGTCTTTGCTGTAAGGTAAATGCCAACAAGTTCTACCAAGGAATTAAGTCATAAAACTTGAGGAGGAATCCAAAAACTTTGCTTTGAATAAAAGAGTCAGTCCCCAAATTTAGAAGGCAGGTGAATTCTTCAAACATCAAAGAAAGAAAAGGAAAAAGACAGCATATTGAAATCAGACTTTAATGCATTAGGTCAAGTTGATATGCAAATTAGAACTATCAAGGTACTACATAAAGTCTTTGAAGGCATTCTGTTTAAAATCTTAGAAAATATGATAATAAATAAATAATTCCTTATGTAATGGAGATAAACTAGAATTCCTTCCAGTAAAATAGGGGTGAAAGGAAGACATTCATTATCATCACTACTGTTTAACAGTACATGAAATGCTAACTATAGCAGTAAAAGGAAAAAAAGAGGTAATAAGTATACTTATAGAATAAACAAAATTATCACTTTGGGGCAGATCATATTATGGTATTCATAAAGAACCGTAGAGAAACCACTAACAATTAATTGAAAAAATAACATCAGTAAAATCACAGAAAACAAAATATATCCACACAAATCTTTAGCATTTCTATATAATAGAAATAAAATCTAGCAGGAAGAGACAGAAAGAGAAATTCAATTTAAAATAGGTACAAACTATATAAAACGCTAGGAGCCTATTAAAGAGATCCAAATAGAATTATATAAGTACAATAAAAAAATACTATTTAAGAAAAAAGAGGTACTTCAAAGTTTGGAAAACTTAATTTTTCATAGGTAAGATGAGTCAATTTAATAAGAATCACAATAACACTTAAATGAATTTGCTTATTCAGTGATATACCAAATCAAAATAACAAAGGTTGCTTTATAGAACTAGAAAATAAAAATAAAACCATGTGTAGGACAATAAATCAAGACTATAAGAAGATTTTTTTAAAAGTAGGAATGGAGATTAGCAGTACCAGATTTCAAACTATACTACAAAGTATCAATTCTATTTTTTGATGTTTTTTTCTTTAAATTTCTTATTTCTTTTTAATATTTTTTTTAAAAAAATTTAAGTAATGAATACTTTCTCCTACTCACTCACCCATGCAGAAGGCAAAAAATGAGATGTTAATTATAGATGTGCAATCATGTAAAACATATTTCCATATTAGCCACCCAACAAAAAAAAAAGCTAGAAATTAAAGAAAGTGAAAAAAAAACTATGCTTTAAACTACATTCAAACTCCATCAGTTCTTTCTCTGCTATGAATAACATTTTTCATCATATCTCCTTTGGAATTGTCCTGGATCATTATTTTGCTGAGAATAACTAAGTCGTTCACAGATGATAAACATACAACATTTTTATTAGCATATATTATACTTTCCTTGCTTTGCCCATTTTACTTTTCATCGATTTATGTGTCTTCCAAAGTTTTTGTGAAACCATTATACTCATCATTTCTTTTGGCACAGTAGTATTCAATCACTATCATATACCACAACTTGTTTAGCCATTCCTCAATTGATGGACATCCACTCAATTTCCAATTCTTTACTACCCCCACACACACAACGAATATTTTTGTACATATACATCCTTTTCTTTTTTCTTTCAACTTTGAAATATAGACCTAGGAGTGGTAGTTCTGGGTCAAAGGTTATCCACAGCTTTTAACCCTTTGGCCATAGTTCCAAATTACTCTACAGAATGCTTGAATCAGTTCACAACTCCACTAGCAGTGCATTTGTGTCCCAATTTTTCCACATCTCCCTCAGTATTTGTCATTTTCCTTTTCTGTCTTATTAGTCAACATGATAGATATGAGGCAGCACCTCGGAGTTATTTTAACTTGAATTTTTCTAATAAATAAAGAATTTTTCAAAAAATGGCTAGAGATATCTTTGATTTCTTCTTCTGAAAACTGCCTGTTCATGTCCTCTATGTTGTTATTGTTGCTACTGCTACTGTCAAGTTACTTTTCAGTCATGTCTGACTCTGTGACTATATTTTTTTTTAAACAAGGATAATGGAATGGTTTGCCATTTCCTTCTCCAATTCATTTAACAGTAGAGGAAATCGAGGAAAACAGGGGTAAGTGACTTATTTACCCAGGTTCACACAGCTGGTAGGTATTTGAACTCAGAAAGGTAAACCTTCTTGACTCCAGGTCTGGCACTCTATCCTACCTAGCTTCCCCTCATGTCCTTTGATTATCTATCCATTGGGGAACAACTCATGTTTTTATAAATTTGACTCCGATTTCCATATATTTGAGAAATAAGGCTTTTATCAAAGAAACTTCCTGTAATTTTTCCTTCTTTTCCTCTTTTTCTTCTAATTTTGTTCTGTTTATGCAAAACCTTGTTAATTTCATGAAATCAAAATTATCCAGTTTATATCCCATAATGCTCTCTATATCATTTGGTCATAAATTCTTCCCTTATCTATAGATTTGACAGGTAAACTTTTCCATGGTTCCCTAATTTGCTTATGATAGGATACTTTGTGACAAATAGTTTAACCTTATCTTGGTAAATGGTGTGAGATGTTTATCTATACCAACTTCCTGCCAAATTATTTTTGAGTTTTCCCAGACATTTTTGTCAAATGTTGAGGTCTTGCTCCAAAAGTTTGTATCTTTGGGTTAAAAAAAAACACACACACTAGTTTACAATGGCCATTTACTACTGTGTACTGTTCAGGTAATCATGATATTCTATGTAATAGCCAATACCATAATATTTTGATGATTATAGTTTTTTTAATATTATTGGAAATCTGGTACTTGAATTTGGCTATAATATTCATGGGAATTTTAATTTTAAATCTCTTTCGGGAGATGACTGGCAGTTTCTTCAATTTCTATTTTATCCCCTGGTTCTAAGATATTAAGGCAGTTACCCTTTATAATTACTTGAACTATGATGAATAGGCTCTTTTTTTGATCAATGCTGTCACATAGTACAATAATTTATAAATTATTTCTCATTGTTCTATTTTCCAGGTCACATTTTTTCACATATTTCACATTTTCTTCTATTTTTTTATTCTTTTTGTTTTACTGGTTCTACATGTCGCATAGAGTCATTAGCTTTCACTTGCTGAAATCTAATTTTTAAGAAATTATTTCCTTCAGTGAGCTTTTGTCCCTTTTCCCATTTAACTAATTCTGTTTTTTAAGAACTTCATCTCTTCAATAGATTTTTGTACCTCTTTTACCATTTAGTCAATTCTGTTTTTAAGGTGTTACTTTCTTTAGTATTTTTGTGTCTGTTTTACCAAGCTGTTAATTCTCTTTCATGATTTTTTTTGGCATCAGTCTCATTTCTTTTCCCAATTTTTCCCCTTTACCTCCCTTTTTTATAATTTGAAAATCATTTTTATCTCTTCCAGGAAGGGACATTGTTCCCCTGCAGCCAAAAGTGTAAGCATCCCTCCTGTCCCTGTTGTGACCAGTCCCCTATTCTCCTACAGCTTCAATCACTGGTGCTCCTTTCTGTCTTAAAACTGAGATCAGGACCCTTCCTTTTTTGTAAGTGATCACAAGAACTCTTCTCTGTCCTCAAACTGTGCCCAGGGCTCCTGCTCCCCTGTGGCCACAAGTGTTAGTATTGCTCTCTACCCTAGAACTGTGATCTGCAACTGAGCATGGATAATATGATGAAATAAGCAGAATGAAAACAATTAACACAATGACCACAAGTTATAAAAACAAACCACTTTGAAAGCTAAAAGAACCATATCAAGGTAATGACATGCCTAGATTTCAAAGGACCAATGATACAGCATGTTATCCAACTCTCTATAAAGAGGTAGTCATTTGAAGTTATAGAATGAGACATGGGTAAATAGAAGGATGGATAGATGGACAGATAGATATTTTAACATTGTGATTAAGGGAATTGCTTCAATTGACTATGCATATTTGTTGGAAGATTTTTTTTCCCTCCTAATTTGGGGAAAAGGAGACAAAAGAGATTTTTATTACTTGAAAATAATATTTTTAAATATCTCAAATAAAAGGATAAGATTATCTAAACAGAGTAATTCCTAAGGCATATATGAGTAAAATTTTAGAGCCAATGGCACCTTTTCTGACTCACTAATTTTAATCCTCCATTTCTCCTGCTATTCTAATTTTTAGGTGAAATGGCAGATAAAAAGCTATTGAGGTCTCCTGCAGTGGGTGCAGCCTAGCACTATTCCTTTTTATGGGCATTATCTTTTTGAGCGGTCAGAGGGAAAAATGTGAACATAGATACATTATATGAGCAATATTTACTTTTATAATTTTAGGAAAAATTGTGACCCAAATTTTGGACTCCATAATTCAATTTAATAATTGTTTTGCTTTGCACTGACTTTAAATGTGGGACTGAGTTCTGGCTTAATAGTTTATACCTCTCATAGCTACATGAATTTATTTTTTGCTTTTTGGTGAGGCAATTGGGGTTAAATGACTTGTCCAGGGTCACACAGCTAGTAAGTGTCAAGTGTCTGAGGCTGGATTTGAACTCAGGTCTTCCTGACTCCAAGGCTAGAGCTCTATCCACTGTGCCACTTAGCTTCCTCAACTACATGGATTTTTCATGGGATTCATAGAACCAAAAGTTTTTTTTAATATGCAAAAGGATAGGGACATAATGTTTAAATTATAAACATTGTGGTAAGTGGTTAATAAGACAATACAGAATCATCCATTTCTGACAACCTTTGGCTCATAAAAATACCTATTTTTAAAAACAGTAATGTATTCACAAAATAAATTCCTACTTTAGAGAACATATAAAGAATATTGTACCTTAATGTCTAACTTTCTTTCTACAAGTAATCTTGCATCATTCCCAAATTCAATCCTTTATGATAATACCTTTTTCCAACAGAGAATCTATAATTATCTTCTTCTATCTATTTTTTAAGTTGATTAGTCATCCATCATATGCTCCTTTCTCAGTATAAAAATAATCCTGTTTTTAAAAACCATTACTCATTGAATTCCTTTATCATATGTGAAAACATTTAATAATTATACAACTTTTTAATGGTTAAAAATATTTTGCTATTTAGGCTCCGAGGGAAAGTTAATGTCATATAAGTAAAACATAGAAACTCATGGACTTCAGTTAAAGTGAACATGCCATTAGCAGTTTCTGAAGGTAAAGGTTAGAGATATTTGTACCTAGTGGATACATTAATTTATAATTACAATCATTTATGAATGCATTTATAATGGTCTGAGAGTTCAGCTAAAGAAGGAATTGTGGAAAAAACTCTCACAGCCTCTCACTTGAAATTGAGGGGTTTAGTTTTGATGGCATTTAAGGTTGTATACAGCTCTGAAATAATAATCTTAATGAAATGTAATGAATAGTTTACTAATATTGTCTAGTAACTTTGAGACTGAAGGCTGACACCTTTCTCCTCTTCAAGAGGAAAATAATTACCAAAAAGGAGAAGTGCTACTGAGAACCTTGCCTCATATTTTATGGGGAAAAAATGAGGCCATTCACTGTAAGGTCCTTTTTCTACCCTTTTCCTCATCTCTAATCATTCAGTCTTCTACCACTATCTCATCTTTTCTCTCTGTCTCACACGATGAGGTGGCCTTGATTCTTATCAAAGTTAATTCCCTACTTGCTCAAGTGATCTCATCTCCTCCAACCAATTGTTTCCTGTATGACTGTCACTCTTTCACTTATTTTCAATCTCTCTCACTCTACTGGCTCAATCCCTACTATCTACAAACATGCCCAATTTAAAATAAAAGCAAAAAAAACCTCACTCAATCCTTACAGCCTTGCTTTTACGCGTTATCTCTTTTGTCCTTTGTAGACTTCTAGAAAAAGCAAAGTCATCTACATTAGCTGCCTCCACACTCTCTCCTCCCAATCTCTTCTTAACCCCTTATAATCCAGCTTCCAACTTTATCGTTCCATCAAAAAGAATGTTTTTTCTCTGGCTGCCTCCCATGTCTGAAATGCTCTTTCTTCTGTTCAGCCTACTGTCCTCCCTGGCTTCCTTTAAGTCCTAGCTAAAATGCCATCTTTTACTGGAGCTTTCCGCAACTCTTGTTAATTCCAGTGTCTTCCCTCTGTTAATTGTTTCTTTTTTATATTATATATAAATCTTGCTTTGTATCTCTTTGTTTGCATATTCTCTCCTTCATTAGATTATAAACTCTTTGTGGGCAGGGGCTATCTTTCGTGTATTTTTGAATGTTCTGAATTTACTGATGTTCTCTTAGTTGCCAAATCCAATGGTCTTTTCTTTAGCCTCACTCTCCCTGACCCTATTGGTCACTCTCCTTACTACACTCTTCTTTCTAGGTTTTTAGGACACCACTCTCTTCTAGTTCTTCTTTTATCTGACCACTCCATCTCTATGTTCTTTGAGCTATCCTCTTCCAAAACATGCTCTCTAACTATTGCTGTCTCTCAGGGTTATGTTCTGGACCCTCTTCTTCTTCTACACTACTTCACTTAGTGATCACAGATTAAATCTGTGGATTTAATTACCATCTCTATGATGATGACTTTCCAATGTATCTTGGTCCAAACTCTGCTGACTTTCATTTTCACATCTCCAACAATTCTTTCAGATATGTTGAATTAAATGTCCAGTAGATATCTTAAGCTCATTGTATCCAAAACACAATCATCTTTCCTCCTAAATTCTGCACAACTCCTATTTCTCTTATTACTGTAGAGAGCAACAACATCTTTTATCCTCTCAGGCTCACTATTTAGGAGTTATCCTTGACTCTTCACTATCTCTCACCCAACATTTTCAATCTGTTGCCAATGCCTAATGATTTCACCTTTGTGATGTCTTTTCTGTATGCTCCCTTTTTCCCCATCACCACTCTAGTGCAGGCTTTCATTACCTCATGCCTGGACTGTCATTATATGCTACTGGTGAGTCTTCCTGCCTCAATTCTCTCCCCACTCCAACCATCCTCTTTTCAATCTTTGTAGTGATTTTTCCAAAGTGCAATTCTGATCCTTTCACATAAACCCATACTGAGTAAACTCTAATGGCAACATATTTCCTCTAGGAGCAAACATGAAAATATTCTGTTTCACATTCAAAGCCCTTCAGAACCTTTCCCTCTCCTACATTTTCAGTGTCTTATACCTTACTCCTCAGTGTACTCTTCCATTCAGTGACACTGGTATCCTGGCTGTTTTACAAACAAGATCCTCCATCTTAATTCTACCCCTCTTAATTATCTCATCTTTCTTCTGTTAATTATTTGCTATTTATCCTGTATATAGCTTGCTTTGTATTTATTTGTTTGCATGTTCTTTACCTCATTTTATTATAAACTCTTTGAGGGCAGAGACTGTCTATTGCCTCTTTTAGAATCCCTAGCACTTAGACAAGAACTTGGCACATAGTAGGCATTTAGTAAATGTTTATTCATTGATTGGAGAGAACAACTAACATTGCTCTAGAGAACATTTACTTCTTAATCTCTTCAATGAGCTCATATTTGTTTGTTCATGTTTATTATGTAATGCCACAATTCCTTTTTTTTTACAACTATATTCATTTTTGGAGTATGGTGAAATAAAAGAAACATTTCTCATCTTTTAAAAATCCAATTAATCATCTTTACATGTAACTGGGAAAAATAAAATACCAAATAAAAGTGCCAATATTAATTGAAAAAATCCAATTAAAATGATTTCTGTGATGTCTTAAGATTATTTATTTTCCAAAGTTTGCATTTCCTCTTGCCAAGTAAGCTTTCTAGTACTTTTTTTATTTAAATAATTTAATTTGGCCTCCAAGTATATAATTTACAAATACTTAATATTATTTAGAATAACTGCATCATCTCTTTCAAACTGAAATTTGATTTTGTTGATTTTATATGTCTATATGACTATATAAATGCATATATTACTGAAACTATATTTATATCTATATCTACCTATGTGTGTATATACAGAGATAGATACAGATACATAACCACATCAACAAAGATCAAATTTCATACACATATGCATGGATACATACATACATATATATATATGTACTATATACAATATGTGTGTATACATACATATATATATATATAATATATGTATATACATGCATGTATATATTATATTGTTACAGTGAGTCCTCAAGATTTTACCTTGATTTCTTTAGGGGAGTGAAGGCATTACCCTTGTAGGCCATAAAGGTAAACATTTTCAAACCAGAAAGCAGTAGATTTTTTTTCTTTTTCTTTTTCTTTTACCAGTATACACAATTTCATTTTTCTTGATTGAAGACCCAACACAAATACAAGGTAGGGTTATCATCAGAACATAAGTCTTAAGTGGATGGATAGGTAGGTAATTATTAGCCATTGGAGAAGATCAGAAAGCAAACTCAACTTTTGGGCATCATCCATGTGTACTAAAGCCTAAACTCTCAATCAATCAATTAATCAACATTTATTAAGCACCTGCCACATGCCAGGCAAGGATGGAACTGATTAATTCAAAGATCTGTTTAGCTGTTTATCCCCTACCTCCCTCCCCTTTTTAGCTTCCTTTTTTAAAATGTATTTATAGTTTTCAACATTCGCTTCCACAAGATTTTGAGTTCAAAATTTTCTCCCCATCTCATCCCTCCACCCACCCGAAGGTGGCATGCATTGTGAATACCCCTTCTCCTAATCTACCCTCCTTCTATCACTCCCCCCTTTCCCTTATAACCTTCCCCATCTGTTTTCCTGTAGATCAGGGTAGATCTGTATACCCCATTTCCTGTATTTCTTATTTCCCAGTTGCATGTGAAAACATTTTTTTAACATGTGTTTTTAAAACTTTGGGTTCCAAATTTTCTTCCTTCCTCCTTCCTCATCTACCCTCAATGAAAAGGCAAGCAACTCAATACAGGTTATACATGTGTAGTTATGCAAAACACTTCCACAATAGTCATGTTGTGAAAAACTAACTGTATTTCCCTTAATCCTATCCCACATTTATTCAATTCTCTCTTTTGACCCTGTCCCTCCTTAGAAGTGTTTGCTTCTGATTACCCCACCCCCAAATCTGCCCTCCCTGCTATCATCCTCCTGCTCTCTTGTCTCCTTCTGCCCCTATTTTCCTCCAGGGTAAGATAGATTTCCATACCCAATTGAGCCAAATCTGAGTAGAATAAGATTCACTCGTTCTCTCTCACTTCCGCCATTTCCATTCCACTGTAAAAGCCTTTTCTTGCCTGCTTCATGTGAGATAATTTACCCCATTGTATCTCTCCCTTTCTCCTTCTCCCACTATAATTTTCTTTCACCCTTAATTTTATTCTCCAAATATCACCCTTTCATCTTCAACTCACCCTGTGCCATCTATCTATCTATCTATCTGTCTATCTATCTATCTACATAAGTATATTTTTTTCCCCTCCAACTACCCTAATACTGACAAAGGTCTCATGAGTTACAAATATCATCTTTCCATGCAGGAATGTAAACACTTCAACCTTAATAACTCTCTTATGATTTCTCTTTCCTGTTTACCTCTTCATGTTTCACTTGAATCTTATATTTGAAAGCCAAACTTTCTATTCAGCTCTGATCTTTTCACCAAGAATGCTTGAACACCCTCTATTTCACTGAATGTCCATTTTTTTCCTGAAAGATTGTACTCAGTTTTGTTGGGTAGATGATTCTTGGTTGTAATCCTATCTCTTTGACCTCCAGAATATTATATTCCAAGCCCTGCTGTCCCTTAATGTAGAAGCTGCTAAATCTTGTGTTATCCTGATTGTGCTTCCACAGCACTTGAATTGTTTCTCTCTGGCTACTTGCAAAATTATCTCATTGATCTGGGAACTCTGGAATTTGGCTACAATATTCCTAGGAGTTTTCTTTTGAGGATCTTTTCCAAGAGGTGACCGGTGGATTCTTTCAATTTCTATTTTGCCCTCTGGTTCTAAAATATCTGGGCAGTTTTTCCTTTACAATTTATTGAACAATGATGTCTAGGCTCTTTTCTTGATCATGGCTTTCAGATATTCCAATGATTTTTAAATTCTCTCTCCTGGAATTATTTTCCAGGTCAGTTATTCTTCCAATGAGATATTGCACATTCTCTTCTATTTTTTTCATTCTTTTGTATTTGTTTTACGATGTCTTGATTTCTCATAAAGTCACTTGCTCTATTCTAATTTTTAAGAAAGTGTTTTCTTCAGTAAGCTTTTGGACTTTCTTTTCCATTTGGCCAATTTTGCTTTTTAGGACATTCTTCTCCTCATTGGCTTTTTGGACCTCTTTTGCCATTTGGGTTAGTCTAGTTTTTAAGGTGTTACTTTCTTCAGTATTTTTTGGGGGTCTCCTTTAGCAAGCTGTTGACTTGTTTTTCATGATTTTCTTGCATCACTCTCATTTCTCTGCCCAGTTTTTCCTCTACTTCTGTTACGTGTTTCTCAAAATCCTTTTTGAGCTCTTCTATGGCCTGAGACTGATTCATATTTTTCTTAGAGGCTTTGGATGTAGGAGCTTTGACTTTGTTGTCTTCTGCTGGTTGTACGTTTTGATCTTTTTTACCAAAGAAAAATTCTATGGTCTGATTTTTTTTGTACTTTTGTTTGCTCATGATTTCAGCCAAATACTTGAATTTTAAATTCTTTGTTAAGGTAGGGGTCTGCTTCCAGTGTGGAGAATGTACTGTCCCATGCTTTTGGGGTTTTGTGCAGCTCTTTTCAGAGATACTTCTAGGAACCTGTAAATTTTCAGTTCTTCCAAGGTGGTATGATAAGGGGCAAAGTGTTCACTCCTTTCCTGGCCTGTGCTCTGGTCTATGAGTTACCACAAGCACTCTTTTCTGCCTTGGAACTGTGAGGAGGATTTCTTATCTACCACCACTACAAGCTCCACCATGTCAGCACACCTCCTCTCCCCAGGACTGCCACCCAGAACTGTGACCTAGACACAAGCAGGGCAAAGTAAGAGATTCCCGCCTCAGCACTCACAAGGAAATCTATGCAATCCCCCTCTGATCAGCCACTCAATTCCCCCTCAATCTGTCAGCTGTGAGCTCAGGAGGCTGCTGCCACCCTGGGGCTAGAGCCAGGGCTGGGACTGGGACAATGCTTCTCTCTCTCACTGCAGTCACAGACTTTTCCCACTGACCTTCTAAGTTGTCTTTGGCATTTGCGGGTTGAGAAGTCAGGAAACCACCATAGCTGCCCACGATTCACTCCTCTGAGGGCTGCTCCATGTTCACTGAGTCCTGTTTTGTCTGTATACCCACACAGAACTGTGCTTTTCTCTGTGCCCGGCATGATATACTTTTCATATCAACCATCCAGGTGGTCTTGGGCTGGAAATTTGTCTCATTCTGTCTTTTTGCTGCTTCAGAATTTGTTTAGAGCCATTTTTTATAGGTATTTGAAGGGGTTTGGGGGAAAGCTCAAGCAAGTCACTGCTTTTTCTCTGCCATCTTGACTCCACCATCAGTAAACTATATTTAAAATTTCTTGGCTCTGCTAGTATACTTTTTACATTTAGAGACAAGGATCTTAACACACTTTCCAGAGTTAACATTTACACATGACTATACCTCCAACTGACAGAAAACCGAAGGATAGAAATATTCATTCAACTTGAATAGGAAAAAAAAATACATATGTATTTACATTAACCTTTGGTTTCCTTTATAATCTTTGGTGTGTTTTTTTTTAATTCATTAAAATCATTATTCTGAGAATGGGGTCCATAAGCTTCACCACACTGTCAGAAGGGATCATGACAAAAAAGGGTAAAAATTCTTGGTACAGGAAATTATTCCTCTCCATTCAGAGGAGCAGCAGCACTAACTGTAGTGATCTAGAAGGCTTTATGAGGAGACAGATTATTTCCAGTACAGAAAAAGACAAAAAAAAATATTGATCAATGGGATAGATGCAAAAAGGTATATTTGAGAAAGAAATGTAATTGATAATTTTATTGTCATCTTGTGAAAATGAACAATTGCATAATTTGTAGTCTTTGCATTATAAAATGTAAGTCTAAGAAAGCACTAACCAGAAATGTAAAGAGCCTATGAGTAGCTATATATTTAAATCATTCCATGTTTATTGAATACATCCCATAGACCTAACATTGAAATAGGAAATATGATAAACTAAAAAAAAAATAAATAGAAAACCTTTCCCTAAGGTAAATTTCTGAGGATATGCTCCTCTGGACACATGACTGATTTTTCCTTTTGGAATGAACCAAGAATTTTGAGGTGGTAGATGATTGTGTTAGGAAAATCTATGTGATTTGATGACTATTGAAAGTCAACACCATTATGTGTGGAACAGTGATAGCAATTTTTATTTTAACTGGGTAGTCATTTTTGAAAGGTTAAGGATGATTGCCAAACTCCTCAATCTGTGTTTTAGAATCTTCCAAATTATGCACACATTAGCCAGACAGCCTATCACTTCTTAGCTCATACTTTTGTCCTGAGCCCTCATCATTATCCTAAGATTCAGAGAGATAAAGTCACTTGCTTGTGGTCATAACTTGGGAAAGGTAGAGACAGGATTTGAACCCAGGTCTTTTCTGACTTCAAGTACAGTACTCTTCCTATTATACCATATTGCCTCTCTCACACCATCTAGACTGTTTCCTTGAGATCAGGGATCATGAGATAAAACTTGTCATGTATTTCCTATATTTATAGGTATAGCTAGTACTGGTGGTCCCTAGAGCAAAGAGTAGAGCATCATTAACTTTCAAATTAACTGTGCAATTCAAGATCTGATAATAATATGAGAACCATTTGAATAAATTCACTTGAAGGAAGAGAAGAGGAACACAAAGTAGGGAGAAATTTTGTTTGGCCCTCATAGGAGATTGCCCAGCACATTGACAAGTTTCTGTGGCCACTAGGAGGAGGTTGAAAACTGGATGAAGAGGAGCAGAGAGAAGTGGAAGATTAGAAAAAAAGGATCTTACCTGGGGTGATGGTGATAAGGTAGGCAGAGGAAAGATGCTGTCTCTTAGCTTCTTATTTTAAAAATACTATCATTGCTCCCTATGTACTAATATCAATTATTTCTACTTTGCCGAAGGAGTAAAATTTTTGCCAAAATTAAAATTTAACACAAATTTTAAATTCCACAATCTTTTAAAATAATTATATAATTATATAAACCTGAATCTCAAAGCCAATTTATATGAGACTCTCTTCTCATTAGTGGGGTGCTCTCCTGCTCTCACCATCTCTGCCCCATCCCTCACACAAACACAGCATTGACATACACCAGTGAGGATAGGTTCCCATGTCAAGGGCTTTGGGATTTGGGTTATATTCACTATCAGTTTTTGTACCTTCTAGATGTAAATGCCACTTATAAAAGCTCATATTACCTTGCCCTAGTTACAGCTCTGCCTATAGCATCTAACATTCAGCTAGTTACATTATAGGTGTTAAATAATAAATCTTTATTGAGTTAAACTAAAGTAAAATGCCTCTTAAGTATTTACAAATCAACTTAAGTAGACTATTTGGCAATTTTTTTATTCATGAATTCCCATATTTCATTTTATTAAGTTTTCATAAGAGAACATCATGTAAATCTTGTATCCTGATCAGAATTTAATATGTAAAACAATTGAATTTGAGAAAGAACAAAACCACAGAATTGAACATAAAATGTATGCACAAAATTCAATAAGATTATAGTGAAATTCTTTAGTTTCTGGACTATTCTTGTCCCTTAGCTTCTATAGAAAAGTTCTTGCTTTAGAAGTTAAGTGAAGGGAAGGTGTTACAGACTGCAGAACATCTTCATTAATATTAATCACCTTTAAGTAGGAAATTATATACATTTTGATGCTTCATCTGATCAGAACAATGAAAATATTTCTTGTTCTTACATACTCTCATGACATCAGCGCAGCCATTGCTGTGTTGCAAGTATAGAGCAAATAGGAATTGACACTAATTATAGTTTCTAATCTACCAACCTAAGTGGAACATCTAAGAAAATGCTTATCTTTTTGAAATAGAGCTATCAGCTCCTATATTTACTTACATGATTTTCCTCTCTTTATTGATAATCTCCTGCTAAAAAGGGAAAAAAGCAATAAATTTACTAGTAGATTTCTAGTGCTAATGAGCAGCCCCAAGCAAACATTTCCTTCTTTCAAACATAGCTTTGTTTTCTCTATCTAGAACATCACTTCTCTCCTGAGCCATGCATCAGAAGGCTCAGTGAGAGTGATGGAGGTGCTCCACATAGGAGCTGAATCTTCATTTTCAGCAAACCAAGTTTAATTCAATATAATACATATTCCTTCTTACTATAGTTTCAGAGGATCATAATCCCTATACTTACTAAGACTACAAAGGAGGGAGGAAAAGTTTAGTTTTACTTCTGAAAATTGGAGGGAAGAAGGAAAAAGGATAAAAAATATATTTACTAGTCTAAAGTATAAGTAGTGAGTCTTGCATTATTGAGAGCTTTGGTTAATTGCAATTCATTAAAAATCATTTCACTTTCCTTTAACCAACTGAGCACTTTTACTATTTTCCATGCAAACTTTCAATATATTCATTTTGTGGAGTCTTTTCACATACACCTCTTTGTGTACGTATCTACTTTGTTGGATATAGAATTCTTGCACTGCTTAAGGAAACAGCAAGATCATTAGCAGGTCCCAATTTGTAATGGCTGTGTAACCGCCCATTTTTAATAAAGAATATATTTTTATTGTTTGCATCAAATAAAACCATGTGCTGTCACAACTCTATTGAGAACTTGACTTCTCATTTTCTTCACTTATCAAATTGTAACCAGTTATTCTTTGAATCTATTGGACCTAATCCTTTCTTTCTGATGCTCATTCTCCATATCTGAGATCCTTGGAAATACTTCCTGGATGATTTCCTAGATTAAAATTTGAAATCCATTTGTTCTTTCATCTTTTATTTTTGGAGAGAATTGTTTTTATTTCTCTGGCAGCTTTTTGACAGCACATTATTCTTTTTCCTATCATTCTCTGAAACTCAGTGAGATTTCTCCCTTTTTTTCAACTGTTTGACTAATCTTTTGTCACAACAGTCAACTTCTGATTCAATTACTCTGGCTGCCTCCTGCTGTACTTCTTCAGCCTTTCTGGTTTCCTCTCTTCCCTTTTGCAAATTATAGCCTATAATCATGTTAACTTGAGAACTGTACCTGGTGTTTCAAAGGAAAGCCAAGTTTTGTTTTACATAACATCAGTGCTGATTTCAGCCTACACTAACGTTGACAAATTCTGCTGATGTCTTCCTTCCTTATCCCTTTTACTGTGTGCTTCACGTACCAAAAAAAAAGAAAATGGAAAATGTGTTACAATGATAAGAACAGAAAATGCTTTCTTAAAAAAAAATACAGTGCTATTTCTGCCCTTATAAAACTCTGCTATGCCTTACCCCAGGATCTCGCTAATACTGGCTTGAACTAAAATAACTTTCTTCTCAAGGAATTCTTGGTTATCATTATTCTCTGTCCCCTTCACAAAGTAATGTACCTAAATCATGGATACAACATTATGCTTTTTATATTTCTAAATTCTTCTTGACCATGGATATCCATTATAAGTTAATAACCTCAGTCTTATAAAATTTAAAAATATGCATATTTAATAATTGTATTTCAATACAAATGATTTGTAACCATATATATTTTATTTTAATCATTTAAAAGCATTATCATGAGGAGTCCATGGACTTTATCAGGCTACCAACAGGATCCATCTCTCTGTGTGTCTCTCTCTGTGCCTCTGTGTCTCTGTCTCTTTCTCTCTCTCTCTCTCTCTCCCTCTTTCTCACACACACACACACACACACACACACACACACACAAACACAAACACACAGTTAAGATTTTCTAGTATAGAGATATTTACTTTTCTTGCTATCTACCATAACACTATCTGACATTCCCCCCTTACCACCTAATTGCTTTACTGCAAGAGAAACAGCTTAAATGTTTGAGATAAAACTAGTAATCTTCACACCCTGGGCAAGCAGCCCAAAACATCTCCACAAAAGTGACAAAACAGAATAAAATAAAACAAGGCGGCAACAACAACAAAGCTTGAGGTAGATAAGGCAGACCTCATGGACAGGGAATCTGATGTATCATGAGGTCATGAGGACGTTGTTAAGGGAAGGTAGCACAGATGCTCTAGCATGGAAAGGTAATTAAGCCTAGTCATGAAGGCACTCACCTAACTAATAATTCTTGCTTACGAATCTAGTTGTTTCAATGCTGTAGAAAGGATATCACATACTAATAGAACCATAAAAAATTCAGCACCCTAAGAGAAAAGTCTAGTCAGCCTACCCTAGTTATAGTTTTGTGTAGAACTTCCTCAATTGATTCCACATGCCTATGGTTATTGTCCTTCATCGTCACAAATTTCTACTATATCAATTTAGAATTCAACTTATGCCTTAAAGAAAAACTTCCCCTAATGACACAGAAGAACTTTTAGAAAACAATTAAACTATCTTCTCCTACTTGGGAGGTACATATTTGTCCCATTGCATACACAGATTTTTATCACCTCACTATGCAAGTTTGGTCCTGAGCAAAACTATGAATTATCATTTTTTAAATCAAAATTATGTTTTGTCCTACTTTCTCCCCTACCATACTGTTCCTTGGTTATCCAAGACATCTGTACACTACATCATCTTAATATGACCTGCCCACAAGAGATTCATGTTTCTGACCTTCAGATTTGAACCCAGAAAATGTGGGTTCTATCACCAGTATGGCCTTGGGCCAGATACTTACCTCTCTGGGCCTCAGCATTCTCATCAATAAACGCAAAGTTTAAACTAAATGACCTTCAAAGACCTTCCCAGCTCCACATTTATGACACTAATACCCCTTTTTTTATAAACAATAATCAATAAACTAAGTTTTATAATAACCAGCTAATTTGATATTCTTTGGCTAAGTCACATAAGTTCTCTGGGGTTTCTTTTCCTATTTGATATAACAAATGTAAAATGTTTTACAAACCTTATGCTACTCTACACATTTGTTATTTTTTTTAATATTCATCACCTTATCAATTTATTATTCCAATGACACTAATACATCTGTAGATATTCATGATGACAATCACACTGCATAAGACTTTCTTGTCTTCTAATTTTTGGCCAACTAGAAAATATCTCCTTAATTTTCCGCTTTACCCTCTTGAAAATCTACTATGTGCCCTTTACTGAAGCAAAATCTCTTAATGAACTTACTTGCAACTTTGGGGGCACTATGTTTCCTTTTGAGAAATTAAAACAAGAAATGTGAGGTAGGCATCCCAGACCACCACTCTGGCCAAATAAATATATCCTGTAGAAAGAACATTTTTCTCCCTCTTTTTAGTGTTGAATGAATATAGAAACAGGGAACTCAAGTTGCATCAAGTAAAAATGTGTCAAGTTATGACACCTAGTGAGCCTCAAATATGTCATGTGCAACACAGAAACTTCTAAGGTTGAATATCAATGTGTTTTGAAAGTCTCAAGTTCTTTAGAACTGATTAAGACGTCACTGCAGTTCTAACAATTTGCTGCATTGGTGTTATGCTAGAGTCTAGCAGGAATTTGAACCAATGTTGGAGAGATATCTTGTCCAGAAAGTTGTTCAGGCCTGGGATACCTTCCTTCAGCCCTTTGCATTTTGGGGTATCTACCACAATTTGGCAAGGGCAGCTAGTGTTGTCAAAGCTGATTCCAGGCAGGATCTGCCAGTGGTCAAATATACATTGAAAGAAGGCTTGGCCACCTGAATTAGACCTCAAGTCAGCTGTGAAGCCAAAAAAATTCATTGACAGGCACATAGACTCTCACAACAAACATGGGGATACTGACAACCTGAGACTCCTCAAAAAGATGCCCTTACTTCCTATTGAGGATACCATAAGTGCCCCCAACCACTTATTCTGTACACTAAATGACAAGTGGATTCCATAAAGTAGGGCTGAGCATTCAGTACATGGGCATAAAGGCAGCAATGAGTTGTAGGGATGATTTAGGCACCTTCGTGGTGATTGGCCAAAAGTAAGTAGGTGGCTCAGTGGATAGTGCTGGGCCTGGAATCAGGAAGACTAATATTCCTGAATTAAAATCTGGCCTCAGACACTTACTAGCTATGTTGTCCTGGGCAAGTCATTTAATGCCTCAGACACTTACTAGCTATGCTGTCCTGGGCAAAGTCAGTTTTCTCATCTGTAAAATGAGCTGGAGGAGGAAATGGGAAACCACTCCAGTATCTTTGCCAAGAAAAACCCTAAAGAGGGTCATGAAGAGTCAAACGCAACTCAAATGACCGAGCAGCAACAACAGTCAATGGCAACAGCATGCAGGGTCACATCATTCACCTTAAAACAGACAGGCTGCATGTTGTACTCACACAGTGCTCCCTCTTTGGTAGCCCACCAGAATCCATCCACCACACTGTATTTGATTTCAGTAAGGTATCATACTCTTTTAGTGATATCTGTGAGAATATTGAGCTCAGTTCCATCGGAGTCAAAGCACTAGATCACATGGTCCTTAGTCAAATCCCACTCATATTTTTTTGACCTCCTGACAGGAAGAGATTTTGCCTTTGTCAATACCATCAGCCAGCATATCAGGGAAGGACCAAGTTTTCATGTAAAGCCTATTGTGCTTATTTAGATATTTGGAAGAACATAGAACATTTGACTCCTCATTGAGTGTCTCATGGTAGAAGATAAAAGGGTCCCAATTTTTTTTTTATGGTAATGCATGTATGATCTTCCTCATGATCGTGCAGGAAAATATCCAGATATAACTCCCCTATACCAGCAATAATGTGTTTTCTAGAGTCTTCAGTGATATACAGGTCAGACTAGGCCAGATGCTTCAGTCCATCCACTAGTTTCAGCTGAGTTCTTGTCTTCAACAGCTATTCATATCATAGGGCTAATACTAAGCTTCATCACTCTTGTCTTATGGACATGCTCAAAGGTAGTGATGGTAAATGTTTTCACAAGGAACTGATCCACCCAAATCAGACCAACAATGTTAGGATAGAAACTGCCTTTGTCTAAGGTTGGCAAATTTTTGGAGATGCATTTCATCAGGGGACTTTTGTTGTTATAGCTTTTACTATAGCAGCCTTATCATCAAGGGGGCCATCATATAACTGTTCATAGTAGTATTTCTGAGCAATTAAAGGGAAAGTCATGTGGATTGTTATCATCTGGAGAAGAGCATCTCTAAAAGGCAGTCAGCCTCTTATCATAGCCTTCAGAAGTGATTTTTCCTCTTTGTCTTTATCCTCATTGTCCAATTTGATGTCAAGCTTTTCAATCAGTTTTGAATCTCCTCCTTCTTGAGGTTTATAACTGTGTCAAATACCTACAAAATTGGATCTAAGATGAGTTGGCAGAAAGTTCTAGGAAACTTCTTTCCTTTGGGACTAGTAGCAAATTTCATAAACTTCTCATTGGAAGAATCAAAGACACTGGTCCACTTTCTTGGCCCATTCAGCTAGTTCTGGCTGACCTTTACCCTTGGTGATGAATTTTGCCACATATTTCTCATTTGGACCTTCTCTGATGTCCTTACTGTAGCAAACTGCTTCAGAGTATAAGAACAACCATTAAGCCCAGAGTCAAACCCAACATTATCAAGGACTGAGACAATCAGGATCTTTTCCATAGGGCCGCTCTTACCCTCTTCAAAGGTGGAGATGAAAAGTAAATGTGTCCAGGCAAGTCAATGAGGTTGATAAGAAAGCCAGAACCATTTTCGCTCTGCTTCACAAAGTTCAGATCACTTTCTGATGGTGCATAGAAGAGGGTGATGGCAGTGATATATCTTTCCTGTTTATCTTTTCTTGTATCAGTTAACTGGATCTCACCAACATGGGCTAAAGCAAAGACAAAGAGGGAATCCATCAGAGTGGATTCACCAGGATCCACAGGAGCTATTACAAGCATGTTTCTGATATTGGCCTTTTTGTACGTGATGGCCCAGATCTGGCCTACTGAATCAGTTCACCATCATAGTGGATGGTGGTAGATTCTCTGGCTTAAGATCTTACAGATTAAAGTCATGTCAAGAATGGTGGAGTTAATGGAAGAAAGAGCTGTTGTCAATTTTGTAAATTATTTGGAAAAATGGGAGTGCAGATTTCATGATTCTTTAAGACCCCTTTCAGTTTCATCTGAGTTATGATCTTGTGGATTTCATTTTCCTATTAACAACTCTCATGGTAATACTTTGACTCTGGAGTACTACGTCAGTCCCTAAGGAAGTTAGGTTATACCAAAGGTTCAAGTTACTTGAGTCTCTAAACAAAGTACTCTCTGAGTACTCTCTTCTTTCAATGAATCCTCAAACTTAAGATAGTGATCTAAGGCTATATAATTCCATGGCTTCCAGAGGAAGTTGGAGACCTGGAAAGTGAAGGACAATTATCTTAACTGTTTATGGATTTAAGTCCATATTGTTTTGCTTTAAAATTTTGGCAAATTGAAAACTTTCTTCCTTTTATTCAATATATTCAAAACAACAGCACAGTTGTGGTGTGGAGAACAGGACCTTTTTACACTTGTTGTGAAGATGTATACATATCAAATTCTTTTGTTCCATATAAGAACCTTGAGTTTTTCACAAGTTGAGAGAATATGGTCTTTCAGAGGCACTAAAGATTTCAACTGATTTGGGTAAGCTGAGAGTGGGTCTAGGGCTGAAGTTTCAATAAAAATCAATTGAAGAACCTGGAAAGAATTAACATAATATTATAACTCTGGTGCCTTTGGGACATAGTCTTCATGGATCCCTGTAAGTTAATATCACCTAGTGTTGTTGCTCTGCCTTCACTATATTAGGATTGATGACTCCCTTGCTTCTTGACTATACTTTGAAGCTCTCTGTCTTAGGATCAGGCTTATCAACTGGCTCTTTAACAATCTGTTACTGCTTTAGTTGAGTCACAGGATATATGACCTGGAAGAGACTACTTACTCCAAGCCATCTCAGAATGAAAATCCAGATTTAGCTTAATAAATAAATGTTCTGTGACCAACACATTTTATCTCCTTTTCCCTAAAACCATAATGGAAGGAAATCAGGGGAAAACACATGTCTTTTAGCTGTATTCACACAAGCATCTATGGGTATAGGGGACAAGAACTGGTTGGACATGAAATCTCATTTTATGGGGGCTCCTGATGAGCAACCTCTCTTACTAAGGCAGGTCAACATCTTTTGTGCTTTATATAGACTTAGGGAGTTACCAAGAGTTTGAAGGGTTAAGTGACTTGCCCAAAGACTCACAGTTAGTATGTATCAGAAGTAGAAACTGAACCCAAGTCTGCCTGGCTTCCATCCACTATGCCATGCTTTCTCTCAATGGCTATAAATACACTTAAAAATTGCCTCAGACAAATTCCCTAGAATGACTTGACAAATCCCTGAGATGGCGGTTATTTTGGGAGAACATGAAGTAAAAGTTTGTGATCATACATAAAACTTGCTTCCCTGAAGGCTTAGGACTCTGAAGACCCTGCTCACTGATACATACATGATAATTATGCAAGTTTTGTTATTAGCCTTAAATTCACACTTTTTTTAGTTCTTCATTCATATAACAAAAATATTTTTCCCTAGGGACAAAAAGGTATGAAAATCATCCTGAGGCAAAGTGAAAAAAAAAGATTCCTTGCAATCTTCCTTAATTTTACTGCAAGATTCATTTTTTTTCCTTAAATTTAGATTGCTGATGAGTAAGAACACAAATTCACATATCAAATTTTCTTGTTCTCTGTTTATTTCAGTTTATCATTATTTTTTAAGTCAATTAAGAGATTGCGGCACGTAACTGTATTTACTGACCCTCTGTAATTCTTTTCAATTTTGCTCAATGTCTGTCTATTTTACCTGTCCATCTTGCTTCATGGAAGAGATCGTAACAGAAAAGCTACAGTGTTTTTCTATGAGAACAATTAATAATACTGGATGATGATGATGATGATGATGATGATGATGATGTTGATGATGATGATGATGATGATGACGACCATACTCCCAGTTCCACAAACTAGCAATCTAGGAGTTACCCTCAACTCTTCACTATCTTTCACCCCCCACACCTGAATCTCCAATCCATTGCTGTGGATTATAGATTTTCATATTTCCAACATCTCTTGAATATACCCTTCTTCTCTCTTCTGAACTGCAAACACTTTGTGGAGGCACTCATTACCTCACTTCTAGATTATTGAAGTATCTTACCTGTGGATCTTTCCGCATCAAGTCTCTTCCCCATCCAATCCATTCTCCATTTACTCCATTCAGCCACCAACACGATTTTTGTAAAGCACAGATCTGACCATCTCTCTCTCTCTCTCTCTCTCTCTCTCTCTCTCTCTCTCTCTCTCTCTCTCACTCACACACACACACACACACACACACACACACAAAACTCATGTGGCTCCCTGTTGCCTCCCAGATCAAACACAAAACCCTCTGCTTGTCTTTAAAAGGGCTTCACAATTTAAAATGCTTTTACCTTTCTAGTCTTATACTTCAATCTTCAACTCAGTGACACTGGCCTTCTTTTTGTTCCAAGAACAAGACACCCCATATCTCAGCTCCAGGCATTTTCTCTGGAAAAGGCTGTGTTCTCTATGCTCATAATGTATTCTTTTTGTCGTGTGTGTGTGTGTGTGTGTGTGTGTGTGTGTGTGTGTGTGTGAAGTGACTAGGCCAGGGTCACTGGGGCTAAACAGAAATGTCTAATCCCTCATCTACATAGTAAGCCTATAAAGAGTTAAACCAAGCTATCAAGTTCCTTCTGAGTATTGTCTTCCTTATGCTAAACATTCTATAAACTAATCCTTGTAGAGCATGATCTTGAAGCCTCCTACCCCCATTGGCCCTTCTTTGAAAACCCTCTAGTCAATATTCTTCCTCATACGTAATACAAAAAATTAAACATGATACTCTACTTGTGGTATGGCTAGACTAGCAAAATACAAGAGAATCACTTCCCTAGGCACTATATCTTCCATATAACATTTTAAAATCAAATTATCTTCTTTGGCTTCTCTGTCATATGAGGTATTAGAATAACCAAAATTTGAATGATAGCTGACATTTACATATGGCTCTGTGTATTTTACAAAGTTCTTTGCATTTTATTTCATTTTGATACTCAATAATAGCCATGTGAGGTGGACATGGTAAGCATTATTACCTCTGCTTTCCAGATAAAGAAAGTGAGCCTCAGAAACCTCAAGTAATTTGTCTAAGATAATAAAGTAACAATAATAGTTAACATTTATATCGTGTTTTGAGGTTGCAAAAGTATTTTACATACGTTATCTCATCTTATTCTTACAACAACCCTTTGAGGTTGACATTGCTGTTGTCCCATTTTACAAGTGAGGGAATTGGTACTGAAAGAGGTAGATCAAAGAGGTAGATTTCTTTAGTATAAAGAACTCTCAGGTAAAGAAATTATATCTCTCAATGGAAGTCAGCACATTATCTGTACTTAATAATCTTAAAGAGTTGTTTAGAACAACGATAGATTAAGTGATTTGCCCAGGGTCACACAGTATGTATAAGTCAGAGGTTAGACAAATCTAGAACTTCCTTGCTTTGACACCAGCTCTCCTTCAACTATACCATGCTGTTATAATTTAGTATTTCTTTTTTTTAGAGGAGAAATATCATTATCAAGTAAAATTACTCATGAAGCCTCAAGGTTCTATAGAAAACAATTTGAAATACAATGCCCCCTCCTCATCTCCTCTTAATCTGTTTGTAACAACGTGGTCGTTCCTCAAATGTGGGCCCATTTTTCCTGTTGGTGGGAAACATTTTCCTTTTGTCGAATCAGAAGTATTGCCAAGCATACATTTCAACTTGAGAGAACTCTTACCCTGTGCACTTTAAAAAGTCTAATATTCCCACAATCATTTTTAGCCTATAAGAACATTGTTTCAGCTTCTTAAAGATCTTCACAATATAGAATCCTTTAGAGATATCTGGCCCAGTGGAAGTCACTAGAAAATCTCTAAGATCAACTAGTGCATAAATCAGGTTGCAAGGTGATAAGCTGATAAAGACATATTCTGATTTAAAACATCTTATGTTTATACCCAAGTGGGTGGAAAGTCAATATGTTTTCTATTTCATTGCTCTTCCATTACATCATTGATATACAAATTCTTTTGGACACTACAGCACATCATAAATGTTTCTCTTTTGGAAGTGGAACATTCATACTTCTCTAGCCAAAGTATGTTTCAAAGGTAACCTTAGAAGTTATGATTTTACTCATTACTCTAGACAAGGAACTACAGAGTGGGAAAAAATTTAGAGTGGCAATTGACTTGGCTGTATCAAGCACCCTTCATTCAACAGAAGTTATATAATAACAAAGGAAAAGTTCTGATACATCTCCAAGAAAAAATTATATTTTATCATATTTTGTGTTAGAGCAGCAGTGGGGGACAGGGAGGAAGATGAGGTTGGCTAATGATATATAAAAATTGAGGGCTGAATGATAAAATACTTAGGACACAATCAAGTGAAGCAATATGCTAGAAAACATTCTAATAAGTGTACATAACCTTCAGATTGTTAGTTTTTATTAAGGCTCTAGATCACTGGTGGGGAACTTGTGGCCTTGAGGCCACATGTGTCCTTCTTACAGAACAATCCTTTTATTAAGGGGGTTTGTTCTATGAAGTTTGGATTCCCCACCCCAGTTCTAGACCATTAGATGCAGGAAAAAGTCATTGTGTACCTTATATAGTGTTTGACTGATTATATCCCAGGAATTTTGTCCACGAATTAATATGAACCTTCATTTTAATAGATGTAACTTGAATAATCACAAAAGAAATGCCTATATATAGCCATTAATATAAACTCTCTGACAACAGGGATTATTTAGCTTTTGCCTTTGTATCCATAAAACTTAGCCCACTGCTTGACACTTGTTAAATAATTGATAGTTTATTGGCTGCATACGGCTTCATAGAATTCAGATATGACTTGAATGCACAAAACACCCTAAAGATCCAACCCATCCTCTAACATCCTCCCCTTTTTTTAAATAGAGAAAGAAACTAAGATCCATAGATATAAAATGACATGCATGGAGGGGAGAATTCCTCTGGCAAAGTATTTAAAAATATTTATTGAAATAATATTCAAAAGTATCCTTCATCTTATCCCCTATGTAATCCATTCTGAGTGGCTGCCTACCTCCCCTCATCTTAGTCTTGGTGCAAAATAACCCATTCTGTTTGATAGAAGGTAAAATAATGATTATAGCAGAAAAAGATGGGGAAAACGTTTAGTTGCTACATATACTACAGAAAAATTATATACATATATATATATATACACATACATACATATATGTATACATACATATATATATATATATATATATATATATATATATATATATATATATTTGATTTGCCTTTCCCCCATTTAAATACCAGAATAATTTTTTGGGTACATAGAAGATGTTATTGTATGACACAGAATTTAATAGCTAATACTTATCCAGAACTAATTTAATGTTTCATATTGTTTTGACTCATGGGATCCAATGGCATAGGTCCTAAACTTCTTCATAAATTTGTAAGTAAAATAAAGAGAAATTCACTAAAAATAAAATTAATAAGTGAGAAATAGACTCAGAAATGGTTCTCCTGGTTCTCTTCACTTCACTCTGCATCAGTATACATACATACATACATACATACATACATATAGTGTGTATGTATATATATTCATACATATATATACATATACACATCTATACATACATATATGTATATATGCACACCATACACACACACACACACACACACACACACACACACACATTCTTAGGTTTCTCTGAATCCACTGCCTTCATCATTTCCTAAAGAACAGTATTCTGCCATTTATGTACTATAACCTGTTTAATCATTCCTCAGTTGATAGATACTTTCTCACATTCTTATTCTCTGTAAACTCAAAAAGAGGTACATTTTTATACAACCTTAGAGTGTGTTTTGCTTAGGACTAGGTCTCCCTTAATCTAAACTCTCTCTAATTCTTCCTCCCCCTTTCCTTCTATTTATTTAATTGTTGAGTGAAGCACATTTCTGCACCCACTTGTTTCTGTGTATTATTCCTTCCTTTAAGTAGTTCATATGAGAGGGAGTTTCAAGTGCTAGCCCTTGTTTATGTAGACTCCTATTTTTATACATTAACAAATTCTTCTAACCTTCCTTTTCCACTCCCCAGGCCCATGTGTATTTCTGCTTTTTCTCCTTAGTCTGTTTCCTAAGTTTGTTGTTTTTGCTATGAAATACCTTTTATTTTCTTCCACTTTCTCCAGTTCCTTCTGCCTTCTATTATTTAAATGTTGGTTGGTTTTAGTCCTTCTTTCTTAAAGAGGATCAAAATTACATCATCACTATGCTAGAGTCAGGTTTCAGTGTGTCTGACTGTGGCTGATCAGACCAATATGAACTCAGTATGCTCTATCACAGGTCAGGCACAAATAGTCTATGTGAACCTTTGGGGTGGTTTCTCTAAGTTTGCATATCTTGTGTTTCTCTCAAATTATTTCAATTCTGTTTAGCTCATAGAGCATAGCATCTTTTCTGATGTGGGCATGCCATTCTGAGCTGTCCTGTGCCAGTGTCTCCCATGTCACACAATCAATTCCAAAGTTCTTAAGAGAGACCTTGAGAGTGTCCTTGTATTGCTTCTTCTGACCACAATGCGAACACTTGCCCTTTGTGAGTTCTCCATAAAATAGTCTTTTTGGTAAGCATACATTTTGCATTTGAACAATGTGGCCAGCCCATCTTACCGTATCACACAGTGTTGTTTCATTCCATTGGTGACTGGGAAAACTCGAGGGCATTGTCTATTATCCAGAACTCAAGCAAGCATGTCATCATGAAACTGACATACAATACTGATGAACTTCTCCAAGCAACCAAATTTTGACATAGTTTTCCATAAGCCCTCATGATTGACAGTATCAAAGGCCTTGGTCAGATCTACAGATGTTGTGCTTCTGACATTTCTCCAGCAACTCCTGGAGTTGTTAGGCAGCAAACAACATATTGACCATTCCTCAGCCCTTTCTGAAGCCACACTGGCTTTCAGGTAGATGACCATTTTCTAGGTGAAGGATCAGCCTATTAAGGAGGACTCTGTCAAGAAACTTGCTGGCAATGACTGAGAGAAAAACCCCTCTGTGATTGTCACAGGAAAACCTATTTCCTTTACTTTTATAGAGATGGACAATGGAGGCATCCTTGAACTCCTGGGGGATGATTTACTCTTGCCATATAACCTGGAAAATTTTAACACCAAATAAAGTTAGGTATCTTGCCTTTGAGGGTGGAGGGGAGAAGAGGATGAATTGGATCTCTACAATGTTATGTACTTTTCAGTTAACTCTAAATTCTGTGAAGCCATATTCAATCAAACAATAAACACTTACCATGTTTACCAAGTGCCAATCACTATGCTAAGCTCTAGATATAAAAGCAAAATGTTAAAAGTTCTCCCTTCTCAGTGAGTTTACATTCCTTGCTATAAATGGATATTTCTTTTCTTACTGGTCAAGTTACTTTTGTTAAAATAAAGGCTCATATTCCTTTGTGGACAATAACTCCTGTGAGATAGTCACTAAAACTTGGTTACACAAAGATCTTTTTTCCTGCATCTAATGGTCTGGGATCTGGGGCAGGGGGAGTGAAACACTTTATAAACTCAAATTACTTCATTTTAACCACTATTTTTAAACAAAGTTTCTGAACTAGTGATACAGTTTTAAGATTAAGGGCCGCCACCAAATAAAAATATTACTATTTGTTTCAAAGGCATAGGAAAGAAATAATAACTAGATCCCTCCTTTAAGATGTGAGATAGAGAGGCCCCCTCTTTGATGCTATATCCATCCCTTACAGGTAATTAATGTGCTATTCTCAATTTCATGGTCTGTCCTATAGTATTGACCTTTTAAAGCAGAATTTATTTGCTCTCCATGAGAACTAGCATTGCATACAGCTTGTCTGTTGCCTAGAAATGGTATAACTGTGAAATATCCAATTGAAAAGCTGTTAAGAGTCAGGTCAGTAAAATGCTAGCTGATTCTACTTTTTTCAAATAAATCATGAAATCACTCTTATTGGAAAATCATGCTTTGACAACTACTTACTATCTAAGATTGTAATGCATTGAAGCACACTCCCCCAAAAAGCCTGGCTTTCTCTTCATATTATCCTTATTTTGAAAGCATTTCAAGTCATTTAAAATCAAGTTTTCAGTTAGTTATGGGTGAGAGGATGCAGAAAATCCTGGGTTAGGAGAATGGCCATGAGAGGAAAAAAGGCACAATTGTGTAAAGCAAACCTTTCCAGTCTCCCAGAAACAGATTAGCATCACTCCTCAACCCTAAGCTTCTTATTTTAGCAATAAGGAAGAAAGTGGAGGAGGGGAGGATTCCCTCTTTCACCATGCCCGCCTTCACCATCTTAAGTGATTGCTTGGGCCACCTCAGGGCCCTTGTCTATGGGTTGAATCTGTGCCATCTAAGATAAGAATTACCATTCTTTGGACAGAATAATATAATAATTGGTTAAACTGAAATAATGATGATTATGTGCTTGTTATACCACATTGACACACAGGTAACAACTACAAAGAAAAACTACCAGGGATGGATGTCAGCTATTCATTCCATAACAGACATGAAAAAGAATGCATATATAAATGAATGTGAATGGATGAAAGAATGAAAATGCCTAATAGTTGCCCATTTTTGGTACTGATATAACCTCAGAATGTTAATGATATTGTACTTAAACAGAAAATCACTAAAATGCTGATTCACCTGTGAGCTTTTGTCTATGACGTTTCAGTCTTGTTCCTCTACCATAAAATTTTGTATTTGATTTCCACCTTAAGATGTCTCCCTGTCTCCTTTAGAAAAAAAAAGTCTTAATGTTCTCTATTATTTTGTTATTATCATTGATCTTATTGTTCTTAACTTCATGGGTACTTGTTTCTAGTTGTGTACCCTCCCCTCAGGAGCTAGTACATGAGACACTAGGGAGTGACTTTCTTATTGTTACTAGGCAACGACCTCAACCCACAAAAGATAAAGAAAATATCTAAGGAATTCCCCTAATGTCAAGGCTTAAATAGCAGGGCTTTAAAGATGCCATTGAGGAGTGATGTACCCAGAACTGGTAAGGTGACCACAAGCCTATCCACAAGCCAAGGCCTATCTTTTTCAGAAAATAAATATATTGTATATATATACTCAAGGCAATCAACAAATTTTTATTTAGTTCCTACTATGTGTTTGACACTAGTATACACTAGTGAGACAAAGTGGCAAAAGACAGTCTCTGTCCTCAGGGAGTTTACAATTTAAAAGAGGAGAGAACTTGCAATCAAAAATATACAAAGCAAGCTTTTTACAAGATAAATAGGAACTAATGAATACAGGGAGGGTACTGGAATTGAAGGGTTTGAAGAAGGTCTCCAGTGGAAGCTAAAATCTTAGATAGGATTTAAAAGAATCCAGGGAGATTAGCAGTCAGATTGAGAGCATTCCAGGCATGGGGAACAACCAGAGACTATGGTTGGAGCTGAGAGATAGAGTGGCATGTTCATGAAACAGTCAGAAGCTCAGTGTCACTAGATTGAACAGTATGTGTTAGGGAGTAAGATTGGAAAGGGAAGAGACAGCTAGGTTGTAAGAGGCTTTTTGTATTTGTATTTGATTGTGAAGGCAATAGGACATCACCAGAGTTTATTGAATGGGGAATGTGTGACATGATCAGGAAGGTGCTCTAGTATTCTAAATTACCTTGGAGTTTGAGAATAAAGAATCTAGTACAGGTTTACTACAATGCTATTAGGAAAATGCTTTAAATAAATATATTTTAATATATGAAAAACCATACTAAATATAAAGTAAAAAACAAAAACCAACAATCAAAAACAGATATTGAAGTCCATCTCTGCTATATCCTTTATACCTTTATGATCTGGCCTACTTATTTTACTTACAGGGCTATAAATTTCCTAATCTATAAAATTTGAAGATTCTACATTAAAGTTATTTCCAATTTTTTCCCCTTCTCACCACTTAACACACACACACACACACACACACACACACACACACACACATACACACACACACACACACTTAGGAATAATTCCATTATTTGGCATCAGATAGCATCACCAAAGGAAGAAACAGTTTCATAATTCATATATACATATGTAAAATGCACGTACATATTCATGATATATATGAGTATGCCTACATATTTTATAAATATATATTATAAATATATCTTTATATATTTGCACATATTATAATATATTTAATACACACATGTATTTGGCTCCAAATCATGGAATGACTTTTTTTTAGCATTGTGAGTCATCCAAAGAGCAATGAAAGTATACATTGTGAGGACCAATAGGCTCTATTCTGCCACCAATTATGACTTTTGTCAAGAAAAGAAGTTAAATATGCCATCAAGGAAATGTATGTTGAAAAAAAGTGGCAAGATGATTATATAGTGAAAGTGAGGGATAATGAACTGCCCTGGTTTGCACTGGTGTCCATCAAATGATAAAGACAAAGGAAGTCCTCCAAACTTTTAGACTGACTCTCTATGAATCCTCTTTAGATACAGTTAGTATATGTAGCATAACCTGGACAAGAATCATGCTGAATGAGAAGAGTAGATGAGTTATGATCTTCATCACTGACAGGAGTATCGATATGGATGAGTTACTTTGACATTTTAAAGAATAAGAAAATAGCCTTGTTTGGGCATTGAGCAAATTTCCTTCCTGGGACCTTCACTATGTAAGCATGTTGTAATGAGTAGGGTCAGGTAAAAGAAATCCTGATCTCTCCTCCCCTATTATCTTTTAGAAGGAGTGGTACCAAGTGGTTAAGACTTGAGTTTAGATAATATCTTGTCAAAGCTAGCTGTATCATTCAACTCTACAAGCAACATAGGAACATTGAAAAGAAGAGAGACGAATGTTCATACCTGGTAAAATTTTAAAATCTTATCTTGGGAATCTTCTAATTATAACTGGCTCCCCTATTCCAATAGTCTGTCTTCTTCTCCATGGTCTATTGATCTCCTTATGTCCCCTTGGCTATCAAGGATTCACGTGACAGAATACTGCCAGCCTCTTCCCTTAGTTGTTATTGCCATGTTATATTCACAGCTTCTCAGGGCTTACTACTGCCATGTTAACCATTTCTATCCATGAAACAAATTCCTCCAAAAACATACATCCTTCCTTCCAAATTTCCAGAATTTTCAAAAACTTCAACTTGCTGTGCTAAAGAATAAAGAACTCAGGCTAAAAAAAAGATTAAGTATAACCTCTAGACCTTCACTACAACCAGATCTATCTATCTCCAAATGACCAGGATAAGAAGCTTTTTAGGCTCAAGATACATAAGAAAATTAGATTTTTAGTGGTCCAAATAGTCTTCTCAAGACTCATTTTTGGTTGCCTTCATTTGTGATACACACCATCTGTAATTCTTCTAGAATTGTGTGTGATGGGGTTAGGTTGACAGATAATAAAGAACAGCAGAAGAAAGAAGTAAATAGAATTATCAAATAATGCTAGAAAATCACAAAGCTTATTTAAATCTAAATTTGTTTTTCATAGTTTGCAAAATGCTGTGATGCATCAATTCTATTTTTTTTTAACATGGCTACTACAAATGTCAAATATAGAAAAAGAAATAGTAGAACTAAATAAGACAAGAGTGTATCAAATGAAACCATGAGTAATTATCAACCTAACAAATAACATCATATTTATGGAAATACCTCCATAAAATATGTTCAAATGCTAGCAGAGCAGCTATTTAATCTTATTCCTTGGGTGATTTGGATGCTGCTTTAACATCTTTCAGTGTCTGAGTAAATCAATAGTCCTTATAATGTTGCGCTTTTTTTCTCAGGAAATGTCAAAATGTCAGACTAGGAAAAAAGGGGAAAGCACAATTCTGAGCTGTGAAATTTGATGGGTTTTGCTGCAAAGTTGTGGCAAAGGAAACACAAAGCAAAATTTAATCCATATTCTTAAATAACTTTTGTTACACATTTTCTTAAAATGTAGTCAAATGGGGGGAGGGGTTGTCATTGAGAAAGATCACAATGAGCAAATAGATAAAAAAGCTTTTACAAACAGAAGAAACTATCAAAGTACTATTATCTGAAAAGCATTTAGGAAATTTGAGAAAACTCTGGGGAAGAGATAAAAACATTTCTAGAACAAAAAATACGACAGCTAACAGGGTTCCTACTTCTCATCACAATCCTTCTTCACAGAAGCTTCGTGTTGCTTATACAAGAGTCCAAAATACATACACGTTAGATTTAAAAAATAAAGAAACCCAACCTATTCATTGTCTTCTTATATGAACATTTTAAAAATGAAATGATTTATTTTCCTTCTCAGACTGATCAAACAATTTGATCTCTAGCTGACAATGTAATAGGTTTCAGGCCATTTTTTATATTCATAATTTGTAGGCTACAATTCCCTTTAAAAAACAAACAAAATAGAATGTGGAGTGAGGATGGTGGAGTAAGGTAGAAACTTGCCTGAACTTTCCCAAATTCTCTCCAAACAAATACAAAATAATGCCTCAAAATAAATTCTGGAGTGACAGAACCAACAAAGTGATGGTATGAAACAATTTTCCAGCCCAAGAAAATTTAGAAAGTAAGCAGGAAAGCTCTGTTTCACTAAGCTAAAAAAGAAAGACAGTCCTGTCCAAGCCAATAGAAGGCCAAGCCCCAGCAATCCAGTGGTGAGGCCCCATAGTCTGGGCACAGGACAGTAGTAAATCCCTGTAGTGCCAGTGCAGGACAGAAGGTAGGCCCCACTGCCACAGAACAGGCCAGCAGCGAAGCCCTGTGTATTGATACAAGAAGCTTGAGACAATTTACCCCAGAAGCAGAGTCCAATATTAACATGAAGTTAAAAGTCATGAATTAGAATATTAAATTAACAAGAAAAAAAAATCCCAACCACAAAATGTCATTACGGTGACAAGGAAGATCAAAACACAAACTCAGAAGAGGATAAAAATATTAAGATAGCTACATATGAAGTCTCAAAGAAAAAATTAATTACTCTCAGCCCTGCCTCCCCCAACCCCACATAAAAAAAAAAAAGAAACTCTTGGAAGAGCTCAATTTTAAAAAATCAAATAAGATAAGTAAAAGAAAAATTAGGAAAACATATGAGAGTGATGAAAGAAAATCATGAAAAAAATCAACAATTTGGTAAAGGAAGGACAAAAATGGGGGGGGGAGATGTGTAAAAATTCAGCAAAGATTAAAAACTCTTGAGGCAGCTAGGTGGCACAGTGGATAGAGCACCAGCCCTGAAGTCAGGAGGACCTAATTTCAAATCCGGCCTCAGACTAAACACTTGACACTTACTAGCTGTGTGACCCTAGTTAAGTCACTTAACCCCAATTGCCTAAAAAAAAAAGAAAGAAATTAATTAATTTTTAAAAAAAACTCTTGAAAAGTAGAATTGGCCAAATGGAAAAAGAGGCAAAAATGCTCACTGATGAAAATAATTCCTTAAAAATTAGAATTGGGCAAGTGAAAGCTAATGACTGCATGAAAGAAGAAAAAATCAATAAAACTAAGTCAAATGAATAAAAAAACAGAATAAGATATAAAATACTTCATTGGAAAAACAACTGACTTGGAAAATGGATCCAGGAGAGGTAATTTAAAAATTATTGGAATTCCTGAAACACATGATCTAACAAATAGTTTAGACATCGTATTATGAGAAATTATTAAGGAAAACATCCCTGATATCCTAGAGCCAGAGGGTAAAATAGATCATTTTTTGAAAGGAATTCCAAAATGAAAACTCTAAGAAATATTATAGCCAAATTCCAGAGCTACCAGGTCAAGGAGAAAATATTGCAAGCAGCCAAAAAGAAACAATTAAAATATCACAAGGGACAGTAAGGATAACTTAAAATTTAGTTTCTACATCAAAGAATCAGAGGGCTTGCTATATAATATTCTGGAGATGAAAAGAACTAGAATTATAATCAAGAATAATTTCTGCAGCACAACTTAATAGAATCCTTTGGTGGAAAAAATGGATATTCAGTGAAATAGAGGGCTTTCTTCAAGCATTCCTGATGAAAAGACCAGAGTTGCAAAGAAAACCTGACTTTCAAATACAAGACTCAAGAGAAACATAAAAAGGTAAAGAAGAAAGAGAAATCATAAGGGATTTAATAAGGTTAAACTGTTTACATTCCTCCATAGGAAAAATGATACTTGGAACTCCTTAAAACTTTCTCATTATTAGGGCATTTAGAAGGAGGATAAATAGACAGAAGTCACAGGTATTAGTTGAGTATGTTGGGATGATTATCTAAAAAAATAATTAGGAGTATGAAAAAATGCACTGGAAGAAGGGGAAAGGGAGAAGTAGAAAGGGGTAAATTATCTAAGATGAAAGAGACACAAAAGAGTTTTATGGTGGAGGGGAAGATTTGGGACATAAGGAGGAATGCATGAACTTAATTTCATCAGAATTGGCTCAAAGACTGAAAAACATTTACCCTAAATTAGGTATGGAAATCCATCTTATCTCACAAGAAAGGAGGAGAAGAAATGGATAAGAGAATGGTGATGAAAGGGAAGGCAGATAGGGTGAGGTAAAAGTCAGAAGCAAAATACATTGGAGAATGGACAGGGTGAAAGGAGAGAGAGAGAGTAGGATAAATGGGGGAAATGGGATAAAGTGAAATACATAGTAATCATAACTGTGAAAAACAAATTACAGCAAGTAGAAATAAGAGCCATTCCTAAACTGACAAATGGTCAAAAGACATGATCAGGCTGATAAAGTAATCAAAGGTGTATTAAAAAATGTTAATCATCAAAACAGTCTGATACTGGCTAAGAAACACAGTGGTGGATTAGAGGATTCAAGACATAGAAGTAAATGACCATAGTATTCTTTCTAATGTTTGATAAATCCAAAGACCCAAGCTATCAGGACAAAAACTCACTATTTGTCAAAAACTGCTTTGAAGACTATGAAAGAATATGGCAGAAATTAGTTATAGACCAACATCTTACTCCATATACCAAATAACATAAAAATGAGTACATGATTTAGACATAAAGGGTGATACTAAAAATAGGTTAGGAGAGCAAGGAATATTTTAATTGTCAGATCTATGAAGACTAGAATTTATGACTAAACAAGAGGTAGAGAGCATTATAAGATATAAAATGCATAATTTGGATTATATACAATTTAACAAGTCTTTTCACAAATAAAACCAATGCAACCAACATTAGAACAAAAGCAGAAGGCTGGGGAAAATTTTACAACAATTGTCTCTGGTATTTCTCAAATACCCACAGACAAACAAACATACACACACACATACACACATATAAGTACTCTGATTTCTCAAATTTATATGAATGTGTCAAATTTATAAGAATACAAATCATTCAACTGACAAATGGTCAAAGGATATGAACAATCTCTTTTCAGATGAAATCAGTTATCCATATTCACATGAAAAAATGCTATAAATCACTACTGATTAGAGATTAAATAACTCTTAGGTACCACCTCTCAACTATCAGATTGGTTAATACTGTTGTTGTTTGCCTTTATTTTCAAAGAGGACCATGACATTTGGAAAGTGATGTCATGAATTGCAAGTGACTTAGATTTAAGAGTGAGATGGCTGTGCAAAGTTGCCAGTCTCACTTTCTCTTTCAGAGCCATCTGGGTCCAGTAGCAAGATATAGATCAGGACAACTTGAGATGGCCCCCATCAGAACGGTTAATATACCAGAAAAGGAAGATGATAAATGTTGGAAGGGATGTGGGAAAACTGGGACATTAATGCATTGATGGTGTAGTTGTGAACTGATCCAACCATTTTGGACGGCAATTTGGCACTATGTCAAAAGGACTATAAAACTCTACATACCCTTTGATCCAGTAATACTACTACTAGGTCTATGTCCCAAAGAGAATTTTTTTTTAAAGGAAGGACCTATTTATGCAAAGATATGTATTGCAGCTCTTTTTATGGAAGCAAAGAATTAAAAATTGAGTGAATGTCCATCAATTGGGAATAGCTGAATAATTTGTGGTATATAATTGTAAGGGAATACTATTGTGCTATAGGAAATGACAAGCAGTATTCTGTCCAAAGTACTAGGAAAGACTTACATGAACTGATGCAAAGTGAAGTGAGCAGAACCAGGAGATTATTGTACAAAATAAAATAATATTTTACAATGATTAACTGTGAATAACTTAATTCTCATCAACACAATTTACCCAAGTCAATTCCAAAGTAAAGGACTCATGATGAAAAATGCTAACCAACTCCAGAGAAAGAACTGATGGAGTCTGAATGCAGATCAAAAAATACTATTTTTCATTTTGTTTATTTTTTTCTATATTTTATTTTTTATTACTTTTTATAGCATAAGTTCTAAGCATATATTCTACAGGATATATATATGAGCATATGTTATTTATTACTTGCTATATTTTATTTATTTTGGTAAAAATTTGGGTGTGTTTTCTTTCACAAGATGACTAACATGTAAATATGTTTTGTATGATTGTACATGTGTAATACATATCAAATTGGTTACTATCTCAGGGAAGGGTTAAAATTTGGGAGGGAGAGAGGGAAAAAATTTTGGAACTCAAATTAAAAAAAATAAATGTGTAAAATTGTTTTTAAATGCAATTGGGGAAAATAAAACATCATTCAAAACAAACAAGCAAAATAACTCATACCAGGTGGCACCATTTATGTATTATTCTTCAGCTAAATTAATCTACAGAAAAGTTTTATGTATGTTATGATATAAACATTTGAATAAGGAAACAGATGAAACTTGCAATACCACAGATGTAAGATCATAATCATATATTTTAAGATCTTTGACAATCTCATTAAATTTTTGAAAATATACCAACATTTTAAAAATTAATTAGTCAAATTGATAGTTAATATACTAAAATATATGTAATGCAAACACTTAATAATATTTAATATTTGCTTCTAAAATGGCATTTCTACATCATAGGGAAGTTAGAGGATTTTTTAAAATTTTAACTCAGAAAATTGGAAAACTTCTAATACTTTCAAGGTGCTAATTTTCCCTTCGTTGTTTTTCCCTCTATGTTCTCTGGAAGAGAGCCTTAATGGTACCGTTGTAGTGGCTGCTATTTCTGAGTTGACCTATGAGGAAATGTAACTGGCAAGAAAGTTTGGACAAATTCAAACCATTACAAACCCCATACTTTTGTTTCAGCAAAGACCTTATTCACAAAAGGGTATATCTTGGTATAGACAGACTTTCAGTGTAACTGATCTTTATTACTATAGAACACACTCTGAAAATCTCTGCAGAACTATGGAAACTGAAAAAGACATAATAACAGCAAGCTCTGAAACTCACAGGGAATGTGATCAATATGTTTTTACACAGAGAGTTCTGCATGCATAACATTGCACTCTTAATTTTTGGACCAGAAAGAAAAAAGCCATTTTCAAGACTGTCTCAGTATTTTTCTAGTGGGCACAAAAATCCTGTATGACTCTACTTCTGGAGCTATCACGGTCAGAGAAGAGTGATTTCTTCATGGCTTTACTCCAGAAGGTAAAACTAAAAGATTATTATTGCTAGAAACTTTTTAGTCAGGAGTTCTTAATCTTTTTGTATGTGTGTGACATCAACCTCTTGCGTAAACTGGTGAATCACAATGACTGCTCAGAATAAGATTTTTAAATGTATAAAATATACAGGATTACAAATGAGATTGTGCAAAATATAGTTGTTGTTGACATTGTTTTTAAGTGAAAGCATATGAGATTGAGAATCTCAACTTTAGGTAGTATTATCATTCTACTGAAAGACATTTTTGTAATTGATTAACATGACAGACTGACAAAGGCTATTTTCTTGTGTACATTATATGAGACAAAGAATAAAATTTTTCAATATCATTTAATTTTTTAATAACTTATTTTTAGTTTTCAACATTCACTTCCATAGGACTTTGAGTTTTGAATTTCCTCTCTCTCCCTCTCCTTCACCCTCCCTAAGATGGCATGCAATCTGATAGAGACTCTACCTAAATATATGTTCACAATATTCATGATATAAAGAAGAGTTAGAACTAATAGGAGAAACCATGAGAAAAAAGAAACAAAGCAACAAAAGAAAAGACGAGCAAATACTATGTTTCCATCTGCATTCAGACTCCTAAGTTTTTTCTCTGGATGTGGATAACATTTTCCATCACGAGTCTTTTGGAGTTGTCTTAGATCCTTGCATTGCTAAGAAGAGCTAAGTCTACATGATTGAATTTTATTACTTTAGATATAAACTCAGAAATCACTATGGTATTAATTATGAAAATTCCAAAAAAATAAAACCCAACAACAATAAAATTGGAGGGAATAGCAATTACTGTACAACATTGAGAGTGTTCTTTTTGCCAACAACACATAGGCATATACATGCATATATACATATATATGCATGCACACACACGTTGGAATAGAGAATAGTGGCTTTGTAATGCTCCTAAGTCTTTTGCTTTAATGATAAATCAGAGATTTAGATGTCTCAGTTTCTCAGAAATCTTGATATATCAATCTGAATATTATTCCAACACTCAATGTTGAGCTCCCTTGATGTACTTTAGATGACACCCTATTTTTCTCTACCTTTATTTTATTTGTGCCAAACTTATAATGAGAGCAGATAAAAGGTGGTAAATATCATTGACACATTTAAAGGTCAATAATATTCAGAGGGGATGATGATTAAATCCATCAGGGTCTGTGGCTCAGTTCTCAGTGTCCCATATGAACTTAAAAATCTATTGCTTGACATAATTTAATTAGATAATTGAGCAAATCTAAGAGAGATTAAATGAAAAAAGAAGGGGCAGAGCCAAGATGGCACAGTAAAGGCAGAAACTCACCTGAGCTTTCCCCAGTTTCTCTCCAAATAATTTTAAACTAACACCTCAAAATGAATTATGGAGCAAGAGAAACAACAAAAGAACAATTTTCCAGCCCAAAATAACCCAGAAGGATGTCAGAAAAGGTCCATCTTACTGGAGTGAGAGTAGAGTACCATCCAGCACCAAGCCATGCAATTCAGAAGCAGACCACGTGGTGCATGCATCATAAGCCAGCTTCATGAGCTCTCAGCCCACAGATAATCAGGGGGTCAGGCAACTGGTCAGAAGGAGATTATGAGGGACCATCTGCTGATACTGAGAGCATGACTCTGTTGTATTGCCCATCCTGTGCTGCAAATCATAGTTTCAGGCTAAGGAGTATTAGCAGGAGTGAGGACCATGGTCACAGTTCCAGGGTAGAAAAGAGTGCTTGTGGTCCCTCAAAGACCAGAGTAAGGCCAGGAGCAGTGACCAGACCTGTCTTTACATCATACCACCTTGAAAGAACTGAAAACTTACAAACCCCAGAACTACCTCTGAAAAAAGCAGCACAAAAACTCTCAAAGCTTGGGACAGTGCCTGCTCAACTTCAAGAGCAAAGCTCAGCTTAAACAGAAAGTTAAAAGTCAAGAAATGAGCTCAAAAAAGAATAAACAATAACAACAACAAAAATAACCTAAGCATAAAAAGTTACTATGGTGAGAGGAAGACTAAAATACAAATTCAGAAGAAGAAAATGAAATCAAATTAGATACATGCAAGATCTCAAAGAAAAAATGTGAATTGGTTTCAGGCCCTAGAAGTCTCAAAAGGGATTTTAAAATCAAATAAGATAGGTAGAGGAAAAATTGTAAAGAGAAATGAGAGTGATACAAGAAAGTCATGAAAAAAGAGTCAACAGCTTGGTAAATGGGGCATAAAAAACACTGAAGAACATAACACCTTAAAAAGCAGAATAGGCCAAATGGTAAAAGGGCACAAATAATTCACTTTATAAAAGAACCTCTTAAAAAGTAGAATTGCCCAAATTTAAAAAAAAAAGAGCTTCAAAAATTTACTGGAAAAAAATTCTTTAAAAATAGAATTGGCCAAATGGAAAAAGAAATACAGAAGCCCACTGATGAAAATAATTCCTTAAAAATCATTATTGGGCAAGTAGAAGCTAATGACTCCATAAAACATCATGAAACAATAATTAAATAAACATAAAACAAAGGACTGAAGAAACTGAAGAAAATGTGAAATATCTCATTGGCAAAACAATTGACCTAGAAAATAGATCCAGGAGAGAAAATTTAAGAATTATTGGCCTACCTGAAAGCCATGCTCAAACAAACAAACAAACAAAACAGCCTAGATATGCTCTTTTAAGAAATTACCAAAGAAAACTACTCTGATATCCTAGAACCAGAGTTTAAAAGAGAAATTGAAAGAATGTCAATCACTTCCTGAAAGAGATCCCCAAATGAAAATTTCCAGTAATATTACAGCTAAATTCCAGAGCTCCTATATCAAGGAGAAAATATCACAAGCAGCCAGAAAGAATCAATACAAATATCATGAAGCTATAGTCACGAAAAGATTTAGCAGCTTCTACTTTAGTGAAGCAGATGATTTGGAATATAATATTCCAGAGGGCAAAAGAGCTAGTATTTCAACAAAGAATCAACTACCAAGCAAAACTGAGTATAATCCTTCAGGTGGGAAAAGGAAATTAAATTAAATTAAGGACTTTCAAACATTCCTGATGAAAAGAACAGAACTGAATAGAAAATTTGACTTTCAAATACAAAGCTCAAAAGAATAAAAAAAATGGGAAAGAGAAATCATAAAGTTTTCAACAATGTTAAACTTTACATTTGTACATGGGAAGATGATACTTATATTTAAGAACTTTATCAAAATTAAGACAGAAGGAGCATACATAGACAGTGGGTATGGCTGTGAGTTTATTATAATGTGATAATATTCAAAAAATAAAATTAAGGAGTAAAAAAATAAGGAATGGACTGGGAAAGGGGGAAGGGAGAATGAGGTAAATTATCTTACATGAAAGAAGCATGAGAAAGCTTTTACAGTAGAGGGGGAAAGGTGGCAGCAGGCAATACTTGACCTTTGGTATAATTGGAATTAGCTCAAAGAAGGATTAACATAAACACTCAGTTAAGTAATATAAATCTATCTTTCCCTATAGGGAAGTAGGAGTGGAGGATAATAAGAGAGGGGACACTGAGAAAAGAGAGGGAAGATTGGGGGAAGTGGTGGAAACTAAATAATCTAATCCTAAATAATAAGTGGGCTAATAAACAAGTAGAAATAATCAATAATTCCATTAAAGACAATGAAAACAATGAGACAACATAACAAAATTTTGGGCTGCAGAAAAAGCAGTTCTTATGAGAAAATTTATATCTCTAAACACATAAATAAAAGTGAGAAAGATCATATCAATGCATTGAGCATACAACTGAAAAAGACCTTAAAAACCAAATTTAAATTCCCAATTAAACACCAATTTGGAAATCCTACAAATCTTAGCAGAGAATAATAAAAGTGAAAGCAAAAAAAAAACACATTTAACTAATAAATAAAACTGAGTTGTTTCATGAAGTGTAGATTTATAAATATAGATAATATAGATAATTTAAATTTTTAAAAGCAAAGAAGTAAACAAAAACCTATCAAAAATTAATTTACCACTGATGAAGGGTGAATTCACCACCAATGAAGTTGAAATTAAAGCAATTATTAGTAGCTGTTTTGCCAATTATACTAATAAATCTAGCAAGCTAAATAAAATGGATATTTACAAAAATATAAATTTCCCAGATTAACAAAACAAGAAATAGAATATTAAACAAAACCTATCTTAGAAAAATAATTTGAACAAGCCATCAGTTAGCTCTCTAAGAAAAAAATAGTATCTCCAGAATCAGATGTATGCACAAGAGAATTTTATCAATTAATTTGAATACAATGCTACATAAATGATACAAACTATCTGAATCAAATACACAAAGGAGTGCTACCAAATTCTTTTTATGACACAAATATGATACTGATATGTAAACCAGGAAGGACAAAAACAGAGAATAAAAAACTATAGATGAATTCCCCTAATGAATATTAATGTAACAATTTTATACAAAATACTAGCAGGGAGATTACAGCAATATATCACAAAGATCATCCACAATGACCTGGTGGGATTTATACCAGATTGGATCCAGTAATAGGAAAACTAGCAATTTAATCAGCCATAACAAAAACAAAACCAACAAAAATCATATGATTATCTCATAGATGCAGAAAAAGCTTTTGACAAAATATAACCCCCATTCTTTTTTACAACACTAGAAAGCATAGAAAAAAATAGAGCTCTCCTTTAAAAAGATATGTAGCTTCTAAAAGCATCAGCAAGCAATATCTATAATGGGGATAAGCTAGAAGTGAAGCAAGGATGCCCGTAATTACCACTGTTTTCACTATTATCTCTACTATTATATATTATTATGCTATAAATACTAACTATAACAAAATAAGATAAGCAAAAGCAATTGAAGAAATTAGAACAGACAATAAGGAAACAAAACTATCACTATTTGAAGATATATATGTGTGTGTATACATATATATATATATATGGTATATAACAATAAATATGGTATATTTAGAGAATCCTAGAAAATCAACTAAAAATACCTAGTTTTAAAAATAATAACTTTTGCAAAGTTGAAGGATATAAAACAAAAGCAGTTTGATAGAAACTGGGTACAAATCAACATCTTATATCATAGACCAAAATAAGATCAAAATGAGTACATAATTTAGACATAAATGATGATTTCATAAACAAATTATTGGGGAATGGAATAGTTACTTGTCTGGTCTATGTATAAGGAAGAACTTATGACCAATCAAGAGATAAATAATATTACAGGATTTAAGATGGATTAGTTTGATTACGTTAAATTAAAAAGGTTTTGCACAAAAAAAACCCAATGCATTCAAGATTAGAAAGAAAGCAGAAAGCTGGGAGGAAATTTTTATAGGAAGTGTCTTTGATATAGGCCTCATTTCTCAAATATATAAAGAAGCGGGTTAAACTTTAAAAAGAATATAGGTCATTCCAGAACTGATAAATGGTCAAAGAATATGAGCAGGCAGTTTTCAGACAAAATCAAAGCTATCTATAGTAATTTAAAATCTTCTAAATAACTTGATTAGAGAAATATAAATTAAAATAATTTTGAGGTACCATCTCATGCCTATCCAATTGGTTAACATGACAGACAAGGAAAATGACAAATTTGGAGGGGATTTAGGAGAATTGGGAGACTAATGCACTGTTGGTGGAGTTTTGAAATTGTCCGGTCATTCTGAAGTGCAATTTGGAAGTATGTTTCAAAGCTGATAAAACTATGCTTGCCCTTTGACCTAGCTATGCCAGTGGTAGATCTGTATCCCAAAGAGAGTTTTAAAAATAATATGTACAAAATGTGGACAAAAATATTTATAGTAGCTCTCTTTGCAGTAATTACTAATTGAAAAGATGCCCATCAATTGGGGAATGGCAGAACAAATTATGGTATATAATTGTGATGGAATATTACTGTGCTATACGAAATGACAAACAGTATGCTTTCAGAAAAACCTGGAAAAACTTATATGAACTGATGCAAAGTGAAGTGAGGAGAACCAGGAGAACACTGTACATAGTAAAAGTAATATTTTATGATGATCAACTGTGAATGCCTTAGTTATTCTCAGCAATAAAAAGATTTAAGACGATTGTGAAGGAGTCATATGATGAAAAATTCAATACAACTCCAGAAAAAAACTGATGGAGTCTGAATGCAGATCAAAGCATACTATTTTATTACCTTGTTTTTCTTGCATTTTTTGCCTTTGTTTTCTTTAACATGAATAACGTAAAAATAGGTTTTGCATGACTGTACAAATATAACCTATATCAAATTGCTTGCCTTCTCAAGAAGGGGCTAGGGGTGGCTGGTAGGGAAAGAATTTGGAACCCAAGTTTTTTTTTTTTTAATGAGTGTTAAATATATACATATGTGTATAGTGTAATTGGAAAACAAAAATTTCAAAATAAAAAGAGATTAAAAGTGTTCACATGTATATATCTCTACTGCAATAGACTACTTATGGTAGCTTTCATGAATATGTCACCATTAAAATTCAAACTGGCTAAAGTTGCTATTTATTTACTGACTGAAACATTTAACCAACATGAATGACTAAACATTAAAACTATATTGGGCAATGTTCCTTTTTTCCCATCGTTATCTCATGTCACCTTTCAGGGGGGCCTGAGAAGAGATGAGAAATTTATCTGACTCAATGAACTCACCAATGAGCTGCCCTTTTATCCTGCATATTCTTTCCTCACTGAGTTTTAGTGATACTCTTCTAGTTTTTCTCCAAACTTTCTTGTTTTTAATTAATTAATTAATTAATTTTTAGTTTTCAACATTCACTTCCATAAGCTTTTGAGTTTTAGATTTCCTCCCCTTCCCTCTCCACCTCCCTCCCTAACATGGCATTTAATGTGATATGGGCTCTACATTCCTATTAAACATATTTTCACATTAGTTATGTGTTTTAAAAAAAAGATTTAGAACCAATAAGAGATCCAAATTTTCTGACCAGTCTTTTTCTCCTTTGCTAGTCCAATACCAGTCTCCCTAATTGTGAAGCTTTTCCTAAGCTCTGTCTAGGGCACTCTTCATTTCACTCTTTGTACTTTCTCTCTTGGTGGCCTTATTGCCTCCCATGGAATTAAGTTATCACTCCCCTGAGTTTCAGCCCTCATTACCAACTGCTTACTAAACATTGCTATTTAGGCAACTGGGCATCTTGGAGTTATCTCTGAAATAGGTATGTTTCCCCTTCAAAATCACCACTCCTTTCAAACATTCTTATGTTTCTTAAAGCAACCACCATTATACCAGACTACTAGGTTCATAATCTCAGCATTATATTTTACAACTCACTCTTCATCAGGTGACAAGTCAAATTAATTATAAAACCTCACAGTTTCTGTCTACTCATTCAACCACTACTTTAGTTCATAAACTCTTTACTCTTTTCCTATATTATTACAGTGGTCTCCTAATTGGTCTACCTACCTTATGTTTACTCCCACTCTAGTTGATCCACCACACAGCTGACAAAAAGTGCTGAATTCTGACCATGTCACTTCCCTTTTTGGTAAACTCCATTGGCTTGAAATTCCCTTTAGAATGCTACATAAACTCTTTTATTTAGCTTTTAAACTACTCAGCCTCTCTTTCTGACCTTTTCATTTCCCTTGCCACACTCTGCAGTCCAGTCAAACTGATCTGTCTGTTCTTCAGATTTGACATTCCAGTCTCCATAATGCATTTCCTCCTCATGTTTGCCTATTAGAATCTATTTAGTCCTTCAAGATGTAATTCCTGAATACCAGTGCCCTTAACTTCCATAACAACTTAATACTATATTGTAAATACCTTTTATATATTTGTATTTATTCTCTCTTTCTCTCTCTCTCTCTCTCTCTCTCTCTCTCACACACACAACACATATACATATACATATTTGTGGTCTCCCATGTTAGAATATAAACTCCCAGTGAGTAGATATTATTTCATTCTTTGCCCTAGATTTTTAATAGCTTCACTAAGCAAGTAGCTTCTATCTAACATGTATGTATCTTACACATAGAGAGTTATTTACATGTTGCCCCATTAAAAAACAAGCTTTATAAGGGCAGGAATTATGATTTCTTGTAGTTGTTTCCTTTCTTTGTATCCTCATTTCACATCTGTGTCTCATAGTATGTATTAATAAATGCTTGAAGCAGTTTGATGACACTGTATGTAGGGCACCAGGCCTATGTGTAAGAAGACCTGAGTTCAGTCAAAGGATATGAATGGGCAGTTTTTAGATGAAGAAATCGCAACAATTTATAGTCATATGAAGAAATGCTCTAAATCGTCATTGATGACAGAAATGAAAATTAAAGCAACTTGAAAATATCATTTTATACCTATCAGATAGTCTAAAATGATTGAAGCAGAAAGCAACAAATGTTGGATGGGATGTGGAAAAATTAGGACACTAATTTATTGTTGGTGGAATTGTGAAATTATACAACCATTTTGAAGAGGAATCTGGAATTATGCCCAAAGAATTATTAAACAACCTTATGCCCTCTGACCCAGCAATACCACTGCTAGATCTATTTCTTTTTCCTCCACTTAATAGTATTATATATTTTTTCCAATTACATGTAAAGATAGTTTTCAACATCCACTTTTATAAGATTTTGAGTTCCAGTTTTTTTTTCTTCTTTCCTCCCTCCCCTCCAATCTCTCCAAAATGGCAAATAATCTGATACAGGCTATATATGTACAATTATATTAAACATATTTCCACATTAGTCATGTTGTAAAAGGAGAATTGGAACAAAAGTGAAACACTATGGAAAAAAAAAGGAGAGAGAAAATAGCATGTTTCCATATGCATTTAGACTCCATAGTTCTTTCTCTGGATGTGGATAGCATTTTCCATCTTGAATCTTTTGGGATTGTGTTCGATCATTGTATTGCTGAGAACAGCTAAGTCTATCAAAGTTGGTCATCACACAATGTTGCTGTGTACAATGTTCTCCTGGTTCTGCTCATTTCATTTAGCATCAGTTCAAGTCTTTCCAGGTTTTTCTGAAATCTGCCTTCTCATTATTTCTCATAGTACAACAATACTCCATTACATCCATATGCTACAATTTATTCAGCTATTCCCCAATTGATGAGCATCCCCTCAATTTCCAATTCTTTAGCACCATGAAAAGAGCTACTACAAATATTTTTGTTCATGTGGGTCCTTCTCCCTTTTTTTATGACCACCTCTCCAGGATACAGATATGAGGTCTATTTCCAAAGATGACTAGGGAAAAAGGAAAAGAACCTATATGTCCTAAAATATCTATAGCAGCTCTTCGTGGTGCCAAAGGATTGGAAATCATAGGTGTGTCATCAATTGGGGAAAGGCTGTGGTATATGATTGTGATGGAATATTACTGAGCTATAAGAAATGATGAGCTTAATAATCTTAGAAAAACATGGATTGATTTGCATGAAATAATGAAGAGTGAAATGAGTAGAAGCAAAAGAATGTATATAACACCAATATTATTTTAAGAACACTTCGATTGAATAAGTCATATTGATTATTATGAATATCAAAATTAGCTGCAAAGGATGTATGAAGGAAGATGTTATCTGCAACCATAGAAAGAACTGATAAATAGAAGTATGTGCTGAATGATTTTACATATATACATGTATTTACATATATAACATATGTATATGTGTGTGTTTGTATGTGTATATATTATATATGTATACACAAACACACATGCATACATACATATTTGTGTCTAATGGTAGTCATCTCTTGAGTGGGAAGGGGAGGATAGAAAAAAAGGGGGAAAATAAATTTACATTATTTTTTTATATATTTAAAAGGAATAGCAAGTTGCACATAACAGATTTGCAGTTTCATGTTCAATCATCTTTTTATTATAGTATGTTATGCGAATATTTGTTTTATTCCATAAATTAAAAATTATAAATCAAAAAAAGATCTGAGTTCAAATTCTCTCTCAGACATTTACTTGCTGTGTGGCCCTGGGCAAGGCACTTAACTTCTGCCTCAGTTTCCCCTACTGTAAAATGGGAATAATAATATTATATAACTCCTGGGGTTGCTGTGAGGATCAAATAGGAGTCTATTTATAAAAACTTGCACAATGTCTAGCACAAAATAAGCACTATATAAATGTTTAGCTATGATTACTGTTGTTATTGTCATTTTTGCTATTGCTGATTGACTATCTCCAGCACAGGACTTGGCACATAGTAAGTATTTAATAAATGCTTATGGCTTAATTGATTGTACTATGCTGCAGCCTGCCCATTACTACCACATACCTCTCCATTGTCTTCTGGCCATTCTTCACTTTTTAGAAACTACAGTTTTCCATGATTGACAGCTATACAATGACATAAGAATAACACTGAAAAGATGGGCCTTTGTTTCAGTGAAAATCTTGTTGTCATATAAAAAATTCCCTTAACCATTTTATAGTGGAGCCAACTGATAGGAGCTGATTAAAGTCATTGCTCTCATATACTTTACATTTCATAGAATATCTTTTGGCTATTTTCGTCATCATTCCATATTTTTGTTATCTTTAGTGGTTAACATTTATTCTTATAATTTCCATTTATGGTGCAGAAGCTCATTACATTGTCTGAAAGAAATTGTCCAGAAATGTGGGTTTATTTTTCTCTCAATCAGTATTAGATTTGGTATTTATTAGGAGCTTCAAAGAAATATGTGCCATGATTTCTGATATGATGAATGCTACTTTGTGACCAAAGATATCTATTTGTAAAAATGGAGATTGCTCACTCATTGCTTTGCAAAAAGTCATACCACCAAGCAGAAAAGACTTACAGCTTTATGTTTGGTGAGGTATAACATGTTTCAATTTCTTACTCGATTTGCTCTTAACATTTCCCACTTTTGCTCACAGGATAGGGGGAATAGGATAGGTAGGGGAAAATGAAAGTTTTTATTAGGTTGTAGAAAGAAGCTAACTGGTTTAGTTAGGTAGGTTATTGGTTCAAAGATGATGACTGTTTGTGTTGACTTTCTTCTTTAGGCCTTCTTAAAATCCACCTTAGATGTTTGTTATTATTGAAAATAGTTATTTATTGAATGATTATTCTGGTGCCTGTGTGTCTGTGTGTGTGAACATTTCTTTATCTTGGTTCAGGTGCAACTGACCTATTTGCTCAAGTGGCATGGAAAGATCATTAGTAGAAGAACAATAGCTCAATTTATATTTTGCTTACAACCACCAATACAAAATCATTGTTATGCCATTAGCAGGGCAGTCTGCTAAGCAATAGGAATGTAACAGTGAAAAACAATACAGTCCTTGCCCTTAAGGGGCTTACAGTCTAATTACTTTACAATCTATCAACCTTCTTTTTACAGAATCTTTGAGAAGTTAGCTGCCTATGGCCAAAAGGCTAGTAAATAGCATAGATGGCACTTGGAGGCACATCTGTATGGAAACATTCAAACCAACATGTGAAATGTAAAGTTGTGAGATGCAGATAACTTGCAAATATAGACAGCACTATAAAAAAGGTCTATCAATTGGCTTGGGAGCAAGCAAGGGACCTATCATTGGCAATTTTCTAGTACAGAACTACTTTGGGGGTTGATTCTGGAAAGGTTTCTTCCTCCACTGTTTGTTATTCTTTCCAACTCTGAGATTATGAGTTTATGATTCTAAGCCAGGTCTCCTAACCCTAGCCCTCTTTACAGTACATTTAACTGCCTTTTACAAAAGAAAAACCACCTTGGATTCTTATAATCTAGCCATGGGCTTGGATTCTTAAAATCTAGCCACTGCTCAGATTCTTAAAATCTAGCCACGGCTCAGATTCTTACAACCTAGACAATAGCTCCCTAATGTTCAGACTCCTTAAGAGTCTGCTCACTATGATGGATGTCTAATAAACTTTGTCTTTGGCTGAAAGAAGGCTTGGGTTGAATTCTTTCAGGCAAGACCCATACGTGATTTTGGGGTCCCAGCACCCTTGAACCCCTAAACCTCAACATGCTGGTGGCCAGTATGGGGAAACTTCCTAACCTCAAATTCTTCTGCAGCCAAGACTGGAAGGTAGGTAAGCCTCTTCCCAACTCCCCCCTTTCTTGCTCTGCAGTTGGGGTAGCTTTCCAAGCACCAAGGCTTAGAGGTGCTTTATGGGCAGACAGTTACAAGGTTGTCTCACACTAAGCCTGACACTTTCAGGCTCTTGGTCCACTGGGTTGGTTTGAGGCCATGAACCTGGGTACACTTCCACAGCATAGAGGACAAGGACAGACACCCTATCTGGAAGCGTATGTCCAATTCTGTCAGTTCTGTGGGCACTAGAGAATTGGGGAAAACTGAAGTTGCTGTCTGGTTCCCTGAGACTTACTTACTCCCTTCCCTCTACACCCCTGAATTCTCCTTCATGGAGGTTACAGGGAAAAGTTATAACAGCTAAACATATCTTCGCAGATTCTGGAGGTTTTGTGATTAATCATTAAGGAGTTTTGAAACACTTTCTTACACCTGGTCACTCCCTTCCCTTGAGTCAAGAGGGTATTTGTTAACCCCTCTCATAGGAGAGGAGAGCTTCACCCTTTGTTCCTCACATTTTGATTTTTCCCTCCCTCACTTGGGGAAAAGGAGGGGGGAAGGGCAGCAGCTACAGCATGGATCCCACTGGCAATGGCCTTGGGCTCTGGGGCAACCTTTGCCTGGAAGCATCACCCAAGGTCAGCACATCCTGCTCAAGGTAAAGAAGCTAGCCTCTGAACTTGGGTAGGCACACTCTTTTAAAGTTGTAGTTTTAGTTGTTAACGATGAGATGTTGATTCTCTGTGTAAAGTAATTTGGAAATGCATTTAACAAAACTGAAGTCGCCTGATTAGTAATGGATTTCTTTCGATTTTCAAATTGGTGAACTTTTTGTATCAGTTGTGTCAAGTGACTTTATTTAGTTACATAATTTGGTTACCACTAAAATAATTTGGCTGTTGTTGATTATTGTTTTAATATGTAAACTAGCCAAAAAGCTTGTTTGGATTATGTATGGCTTGCTGAGAATTTGCAAGTATATAGAAATCTCTAGTGATTGGCTTTTTACACTAGGACAAATTTAAGTTTGAGTTGTAAATCCTGGAAAAGTTTTCCTAAGTTGTGATTAGCGAAACTTGCTGTTTGAGGTAAAAAAGCTCATGATTTTATTTTGAGTTGTCTAATGAATCATAATAATCAATTGACAAATCAATAATCTACCATCTGAGAAATTCCACAAGCTACTCCAACAGAATGTGATACTGGTGGGAAATCAGCATTGGGAAAAGCTGAGAGGATAATTTTAGCCTCAGTCTAAGATGGGATCCTCCTGACTCAGAGTCCCCACTTTGTTCCTTTGAAAAGGAATGTTACCCACCTGGCTATTCCTGAGTCTGTCTATGAGTTGGATTTGATACTGCATGGTTGGAAAGCTGAATTATCTGAATCCAAACAGAGCTAAGGATGTTTCATCCCCTCATATTTGGGCCCTAAATTTAGTCCCTGCTTTATATCTGGAACCTGTAGTCTTTTCTGTCAGATTTTTGTCTTCCAGACCACAGGCCATTCACCTATAGCTGATAACAAACAACAGGTACCAGCCAATGTCCTCCTATCATTCCTTGGAGGCAGCCTATGCTCAGTTCCAGTCAATCTCCTCTTTGGGACCCCCTCGAGGCAGGGACAGCTCAATGTCCTTTGCCAGCAGGAAGCAATTTCAGAAGCCAAGACCTTGGCCCCTTATACCAAAAGAATTTGGGTCCCATTTGTTTGAGGGGGGGAATTATGGGGTTGGGATCTGGACCCCAGAAAGGAAAAATCCTGGCCTTTCCCACATGCCAAATCTCTGGAATTCCCCTCAGGCTATAATCCCATCAACTAGCTTTTCTTTGTGGCTACACCCAATCTCCCAATTCTCCATTACCCTCAACCTAGTTAACCCTCCATTGTCTTACCTCCCTATGGCCCCAGGCAAATTCCTACCCTTAATCCTATCTAGGCTCCATTCTGCCATGGTCAAGTACTCTAGATTCTAGAGTTCTACTACCTCAGACTACTTGGCCACTCCTAGATCTCTCTCATAGTCTTTCTGTATATAAGGTCTATCTTGTCTCCATTAAGATGTTTAGATTCTTATAATCTAATCAAGGGCTTAGATTCTTAACATCTAGCCATGGCTCAGATTCTTACAATCTAGCCAATATCTCACTAATGTTCAGACTCCTTAAGAGTCTACCCAGTATGAGGGATGTTCTAATAAACTTGTCTTTGGCTGAAAATAGATAGATAGATAGATAGATAGATAGATAGATAGATAGATAGATAGATAGATAGACAGATGAATGAATAAATAAATGAATGCATGAATGAATAAATACATAAAACAGACAAATAAATAGATGGATAGATAGATAGATAGATGAATGAATGAATGAATGAATAAGTAAATAAGTAAATAGAATACAAAAGAGAAACCAACCATTGGGCTTTGAAAGTTGCCTCCTTCCCACTCACTGAGCTTTATGGGCTGTCATATACTAAATTAATATCCTACTGTGGATGTCTGATTCATCTTATTTTTTAATAATAGAGAATTGCATTCATTAAAGAAGTCCATGTAATATTTTAATAGCTTTAGAAAGAGTTGGGGAAAAGAAAGCTTCCTGATAGGCTGCTTTGGCTTTTCATCTGAGTAAGATGGACAGACTCACTTGACATTCTGTGTAACAAATGTCAGCTTCATCAATTAAAGTAGTTTGACGCTTCATTCCTTTTCGCTATTTCCAAGGACAAATTTGTTTTACTGGAAAAACTTACATAGATTTTGCATTCATATATAGAGATCTATATTTTTGTTAAAAAAGGAAATTCTTTTGATGATGTTCCCTGTATGTATGTCATAGCAGAAGAATGAATGCCTCTTAATGTCAGTCTCTTGAGCAAGGCTTATGATTTGTATATGTTGTTAGAGTACCACTAATACAATTCTGTAAATTCATGATTCTATAATAATAACATTCCTGACAACATAGTGTTTTAAGTTTTGCAAAGCCCTGAATGTGTGCATGTGTGTATGTGATCTGATTTTCAAAATAGTCTTGTGAGATAAGTGTTGAAGATTCCATTACTACTATCTTGTAGCTGAAAAAATTGAAGAGGAGAGAGGCAAGATTTGAACCTAGGTCTTAATGCCTTCAAGTCAGCCGATGTATCTCCTATCTTGACTAAATAGTTAAACAGAATAAGTGTCAGAATTACCAGAGATGAGCAAGAAATAATTCATGAGGCAAGGACTGATAATACATTTAATACATAAAGGAAGCTATGACTGCCTAGAGACAGCTTGGTGATACAATGGGTAGAGTACAAGGTTGTTGTGGGTATCAAATGCAAAAACATATATACAGTACCTAGCAAAAAGCAAGTATTAAATAAATGCTTGTTTCTTCCTATTATCTTAATTCTCTAACCATTCTTTGTTTGGTAGGAGGTTTGATTACCTTCTAAGGAATGATACTCCCTTTTGGGAAATGGTTTAAAGTTGAGAGGGGAGGAGGAAAAAGACAACATTTAAGAAGAATTATATCTACGTACAAGGGATAAAAGACAAGATCTAAATAACAATCCAAGAACCAAAAGTATGTTTGTAATACAACCTTGTACCCTAAAACTATAGAATATGCTATGTAGTTATATGTTTATGCTACATAATGAGAATAACTCTTTCTTCTTGGGGATGGAAGGAAAATGAGTAGGAGTTTAGTGAATGAATATTATATTTCATTAAAGCATTGATAAAATCATGTGGTTTTGATTACTTTTATGATTAAGTATTCTCATTTTTCCTTAACATTAATCTCTGTGCCTGGTATAAATAGAACTTGATAACAGTGAGGTTTGTTTGTTTATTTTGCTTTAACATGGCTGTTATTTCTGAAATAAAATTTATGATAAATTTTCTATACAATGTCATATAAATATGGATCAGTAATATTGGTTTATCATTCTCTTGTCACCACCTGGATTAAATATTTAGTTCATATTTCTTTTATGAATTGAACACCATTTGGTGCAATACATCTATTACTGGAAAAAAAATGTTGTAGGCATATCTATTTTCTTTTTAATTAAGTGTTTAATTGAATTCACCCTTAAATTAGCCTGCTGCCTCCTTTACTAGTTTGTCTCTGACTTGCTGCAATTATCTTTCTGTTATTAAAGCACTTAAGCTTTCTTTATTTTTTCTCTTTTAAAAATTGCGATATTTATCAATTTTGCTGGCAAATAATTATATAGAGTAGCTGCTAATAATTCTCATTTCCTCCCTTCATTTTGTATTCATCTATTCACATTTTATTTTTAAAAATTTAATTCTCCTGTCTCTTCTTCTCTAATTGGCTTAGCTAAAGATTTTGTTAGTCTTTTTAAAAAGTCTGTTTAGTTTATCAGTTCTATAATTTTAATTTTCATAATAAAGTTTACAATTCTTGGGTTTGTGTTTTTCTCCACCTATTCATACCAGTATGATTTTTCCCTATCCTTTTAATTCAGAACTTAGTCCCTGTAGTTTCTTTTTTCTTATATTACTCTTATACAAATCTCCTCCTAGTCTTACTCCCCACTGCCATGACTCAGCCTCCGCCAAAATTCTTTACATTTATTTATCTGTATAATTGAAGGGCTCGGTGGGAACTATGCTGATAGTTGTCCACATATAGTTGGTAGTAATCAGGCAAGGGAAAGCAGAAAGTTGTCTTCATAGCAAGTGAGGTGAAGTATCTCAATTCATTTCATTTCTTCCAATACACAGCCTCTACCATAAGATCTTCTCAACATAGGACACACACAGAAGTTTGTGGGACTCTCTGCCCAGCATCATTGTCACTATTGTTTGGGTCTGTCTGGGCCCCTAACTTTACCACATTTGCCTTGTAGAGTGTAAAGTGCTGAGAAATGTGTATCCTCAAATTAAAGACATGCTTCTGGGAGGCAGGGAAGTTGGCACATGTTTCTACATCCCTTATTGTCTTACCACATAGTTGGGACCTACATTTCCATAACATAGTTTTTAATACTACCTGACTGAGCTTAGTCTGATATTTTCTGCACTCTCATTTTGGGGTACAGGACTTCATCACTAAACATGCAATAAGGGAAGAGGATCTTTAGGGCATACAGCCTACTGAATGGGTTTCGGTTTTGTTCTTTTGTTTTTCCATTTGTCTTTGTCAGTTCTATATAGAGGCAGTGAGGTCTTTGACCTGGAAATTGGATTTGTGAGAATCCTGGAGTCTCAATTTCAGTTCACATATTCACATTCACAAAAAGTACAAAGTAAAGGCCTGAGAATTGTAGGTGTAGGACTTTAGGTTAACAGGGCATTGGAATTGAACTTGTTGGGACTAAGACATGTAGGAACTGAGATAAACTCTGAGCCTCAACCTCACCCCTTCTGAGAGGACAAGGTGATACAGGGAGGATTGCACACCTAAGGCACTGAGGGGAAAGTTGTTTATTTGTTCTTGCTATGTTTTTAAGGTAAATATCTGATGTTAAGTAGTTAAATAGAACTGGGTGCTAGTCAGTAGTCCCTAAAAAGGGAGAACACAATTGGTGGGGGCAAAAGCTGATAACAGAATTGAATCCCTAAACCCCTCAACTGGGGACAGTGTGAATATAACAGATCTGACCTTCAGAGTGGTAATAGCAAATCCATGTCACATATTTTTCATTCTACTTAATTGCATAGTCCAAATTTAAGGCCTTTTGTTTCTCTTCCCCAAATTTTCTTCTTTGCTTTTCCACATAGAAAATACTGATATTCTAATGAAAAAATGTGTTCTGTCTAAGAAATGTTAATTCCATTCTTCCTCCTAATCTCTTCTTATTCCTGTAGATCCCTTCCCATTTCCCCACTCCCACTGAAATGTGCCAAAAGGTAAAAGGGGGTTAGTGGTAAAGGGTTTTGAATGACATACAGGATTTTGTATTTGTACCTAGAGGGGATTGAGAGTCTTTGGAATTTATTAAGTAGAGAGGGTGACATGGTTATACCTACACTTTAGGAAAATCATTTTGGTACCTGAATGGAGGATGTATTAGAGTAAGGATAGACTTGAAGAAAGAAAACCCACCATCAAGATATTGCAATAGTCCAGGTGTGAGGCAATAAGGGCCTTCAGCAGAATGGTGGCATTTTAAGAGGAGGGAAGGGGGCCATTCAAGATATATTGCAGGGGCAGCGAGGTGGTACAGTGGATAGAGCACCGGCCCTGGATTGAGGAGGACCTGAGTTCAAATCTAGCCTCAGACACATAACACTTACTAGCTGTGCGACCCTGGGCAAGTCACTTAACCTTATTGCTAACCAAAAAAAAAAAAATATATTGCAAAGGTGAAACAGATAAGCTTTGGCAACAGGTTAGATATGGGAAGGGAGAGATAGCGAGTTGTCAAGAAAGACACCTAGGTTGTAAACTTGAGAGACTGGGATGATAGTGTTGCCCTTGATAATAATAAGGAAGTTAGGAAGGAGAGAGACTTTAGGGGAAAAGATAATGAGATGTTTTGGATATGTTGAACAATTAAAAGCCTAATTCCTCCCACAATGATAACCTTTTAAAAACTACTTTCGTGCTCCCCCTATCAGTCTTCTCTCCAAAGGGATAAATATCCTCAATTCCTTTGACTGATCTTCATATTACATAGAATCAAGACTCTTATATTCCCAGGGGCGGACCCCTCAAGTGCTCTTCAGTTTCATATTTTCTTTATCAAACAATTGGTATTGTGTGCTCAGGGCCACTAGGCTGTGCGGTACATAGAGCACCGGATCCGGAGTCAATAAGACTTATGTTCAAATCAGGTCTAAGACATTTACTAGCTGTGTGACCCAGAACTCTGTTTGCCTCAATTTCTTCATATGTAAAATGAGATGGAGAAGAATATGGCAAATGGCAAACCCTTCTAGTAGCTTTGCCAAGAAAATATCAAATGCGGTCATGGAGAGTCAGATACGACTAAAACTACTGAACAACAACATTATGTGCTCATTCTGGTTCTCAACTGAGGATCACCAACCAAAGCCTCCAGATCTCTTTTGATCTAAGGGTTTATATTTTTTTATTTCCTTGTTTCCATCACACAGACTGGAAAAGAAAGTTATATCATCCCTCATCAACTGTCCTTTCAAAGACAAAGCACATAGATTGCAGGCTGAAAAAAAAATACAAATGAAAATCAAATGGCCCTATTATGGTTCAAATGAGATTCATTTACCTCTCACAAATACTTTTAGTAATCTTACCAAGAAAATCTGGGATCATTCCTAAGCATATGACAGATGACATTAAGGGTAGAGACATTAAAAATATTCCTAAGTAGGCTTGGAACTAAAATAAATATTCCATCAACTTCCAGTTTTGTCCTTTTTTTGAATCATTTTATTTTTATTCTAGTATCTTTTCACTACAGAATAATTTTGGGAAAAGTACACCAGGCTTGGATTCCATCAGAGGATGGCTACTTACTGAAATATGACAAGGATTTCATTAATTACATCACCCTACACTAAGGTCCTTTATAATTTTCTTAGGAGTTCAAGTGCTGGTAAGGGCCTTCTTTAGAGAAATCCTTTGACAGGTATATAGATAAGGAAATGATAGACATATACTTTCACATGTATGTGTGTGTATATATATACATATACACACATATATACATACATATATACATATAAATTGTGCATAGACAGTTTTAACTGAATTATACATAATTCACATTATGTAATTTGACCTTATGTAAAGATTTCTGAAAGAAATTTGCATTTCAATTCTGATTTTAAAATTGTGCAGAATTTCATAATGTGGAAGCATAAGGAGAGGCTGCTAGTATACATAATGAAGCAGCATAGAATTTCCCAGAGTTCCTGCAAAAAAAAAAGTCCCCACTTGCTGCAGCAAATCTCAAATGTAGACAAAACTGCCCTATTTTATCAAAGAATTCCATCTCTAACCCACATCTCAGTGGAGATGGAAAAAAAATATGCTGGGACATAAAGCTTTGAAAAATAGAGTTACTCTTCTACTTGGAGGGAAGTCATCTGCAACTTGCAAATTAAAACCTGTTCTTGTAGACCACTGAGAAAATCCTAGACCATTGAAAGGAATCAGTGAGGCAGCACTACCTGTACTTTATTTCCCTAACCCTAAGGCATGGATAACCTTATTATCTTTGAACAATTGTTTATGCACTGCTTCATTCCTGAAGTTGAAAAGTTTTGTTATGATAATGGAATTCATTTTGAGATTCTATTTATTTTGGATAATTCCCAGGTCAATCTTCTATCTGGCTGATTTTAATGAAAATGTAAAATGGTCTACCTTCTCCCTAATACTACCAAATTATTAAAAACCTATGGATCAGGGAGTGATTAAGAATTTCAAGGTGTATTATTTATGAATTGCATTTAATGAGGCATTTGCGGCTTTAGATGCAGATAAGGAGTCAACATTGAGAGATTCTGGAAGCCTTATAATATTTACCATGCAATGTAGAATATTGCTAAGGCATGGAAAGATGTAACAGAAACATACGTGAAGTCTGGAAAAAAAGTGTATCCACAGTTTGTTCAGGATTTTCATAGATTTGACAAAGATGAAGAAATTAGTAACAAGATTGTAAAATTAGCACAAGATTAGAGCTAAAAGTAGATGAGAATAATGTAGAGGAGTTGACTGAGTCTCAAGGAGAACTGCCAAATGATATGATTGAGCTGCTAACTACAAATATTGCAGAAGAAAGGGAAGTTTTGCAAGGTCAAAACAAAAAGGATCACAGTGAAAAATTGGTAGACACATTTCATCATTTGAATGATTTTTTTTCTTGCATTGAAAAGATGGATCCAAACACTTCAAGATTTTTAAAAGTTCAAAGACTAGTTGATGATAATATTGCTTGTTATCTGCTTATATATAAGGGGGGGGGGAAGAAAGCCACTGTCTAAATATCTCTTGATAACTTCATTAAAAAAAGAAGTTGGACAACCAACCACCAGTGATAAAGGCTAGGTGCAGGGTGTGGAAGGGGTTACATACTGCACAATATGTTAACTTCACTGTATAGTATTGTACTTTATCAGTAATTTTACTTATAATTTCATAATTATGTCTATTGTCACAGTACAGTATTATCAAACCTTACAGTGCTTGTTCTAAGAAAGATGAACAAAATTAGACCACATGCACATGCTTACTTCTCTCAAAGCAGGTATGCACATGAGTTCATTGGGAAAATGAGCTCAAAGAAAGGATAATTGAAGAGGTTTTTATACTCATAGAGTAACCCACTCACCATCACCCCCAATAAGGACACCAGTGGCCTTTGTTAGCCAAAATTATAGTTCCATAAACAAATGATGTGGTCCCAGGATGTCTGGTTTTCTGCCAAACATAAACATAGAGTGTGGTAAAATAAAGGAGGGCCATAAAACAATAAGATAAGGAAATGTCCAGAGGCCCTTGTCTTGGCAGAAGAATATTCCCAGTCAGCAAAATCCATCAGGCGAGATTGTGTTCACTCAGAAAGCATGAAAAGGATTATGGTAACTCAGAGTGAGCTGAGATGTCTTTCTTCTGATCGGCACATTTTGTGACTCGTATAAAGGTATTATTTTATGTATGCCTTTGTTATATAGGCTAACTGAAGCGGGTGAGTAGGGGAAAATTCACACTATGTAAAAATTGCTTTACATAGAGATCTGCAGAATGGTCCACTTATGTAAAGTGAGAACTGATGGCATACAGATATAGATGCATACATGTATGCATACACATATGGGTTTATGTGCATTTATAGCTATATACATATACATGTGTATATGTGTTCATATATTTGTTGTGAATAATATTCTTATAAACAAAATATCAGATGTCTGTGTTTTATACTCTGATATATATGCTATATATGTACATATATATATATATATACATGTATACATATATATATGTATATATGTATATATATAATCAAATACTGACATTTAATATATTCTGACCTCAATAATTTGCAGGTTAGCACTTTTATTAGAGTAAAGAGAATTGTCAGATTAAATTTGATTGCTTTGAACAACTTGGAGGGGAAAAGATATTGCATTCTGCTACTTCCTCAAATTATGTTTATTATACAATAAACTTGAACATAAAATAAATTTGCTTGGATTTTCTACAGATTGTATGAATAGGTTTGACAGGATTTACCTCCAACCTTCTTAAAAATAATAAAATATAGTTGATCTGGAATGAATGAGTTGGTCTTTTGACTCAATGTAAGAAATGAAATGGAAAGTTATGCAAACAAATTAAAACTTTTTTTTAATAGTGTGGCATCATCAGTTTCATTGCACTAAAGAGACATAGTAGGTCTTGGAAAATTCATTGTGAAAATGGAATGTTGAAAAAAAACAAATGTAATACTGCAGAGATGGTGGGAGATTGTGTAGGTTCATTCTATGGATTTAAAAAAAATGCTTATAGGTTTTTTTTTCTTAAACACCTTTTTCTCAGGATCCTTATAAATTAAAATATTAAATAAAAACTATAAAATTCATAGAATCCTGAGACCATGACACGGTTTACTCTTCACCCTCTAGTGTGTGAGGGTAGCCTGAAATGGTAGGTTTGAGATAATGACTCAAAGGTTAACATTAGATGCTGTTGGATGCAGAAAAGTTTCTCTCAGTAAACTCTCTCTCCAAGAAAACCTTATGCTACCTATCTGAAGAAGGAAAAAGAAGCATAATGCTTAGACTGAACTTCAGGGAAAAGTCAAAGGGAAAGAGATGAACAATAATGAAGCTAATATACCAAGAAGCTTTCTGACCTGAAAGAAACCAGAAACCTAGGAAATGATTTCCTGAAAAATTTTAATCTATATTGAATCCTGATTTTCATACCAACTGCTTCCCAGTAAGGTGTTGGTGTTGCACTCTTTTAGAATATTGAAGCAGTCTGAGATGATTCTTCTCATTTGGAATTATCTAAGAACCATGTTAGTGGCTAATACCAAGCTCCAGGCATCATCAGCAGCATCTTTTTCTGCTTCACTCACATTCTTTCTGCTAAATCACAATACTTCCTGACTTGGAATCTCCTCGAAAATATCAATTAGGAATCATACAACAGCCTTTTAGCCTTTATCTTTTTGTTTGCTTGTTTTATTGTTTAACCTATGATTTAAGTGGTTCAGGGTCCTTCCACTGGGGATACTCTCTTTACCAGGCAAATTCAGCAACTGTTCTTCAAACATTGTCTTGAGGGGTTTCCTGTGAAACTGAGCATTTAAGGAACTTGTCTGTGATCACACAGCTAATATATCTCAGAAACAGGACTTGACTCAGATTTCTACAGTCAACATTATTTCCATTACGCCTCACAGACTCTCAGTGTTTATATACTCCTACAAACAATAACAAAGGGGTTAATATGATGAGTTTTAGAAGTTGCTGAAAAAGGTATTATTGATGTGAGTACTTTCCCCATATGCTAAGAAGATACTGCATGAAAACCAATAGAGTTTCTCTTTCAGGCCCATAACTGGAATGAGTTCTTGAGATGATTGTGAGGTAAGGCTTCCAGTAATTGTTTTGAAGGCTGTAACTCCAGATGATCACATCCTAAAAATGTTTCTAATCTATTCCAAAGTGTAAATCTTTTATCTCCTGGAAGGCATCTCCCATTACCACCTCTGACAAATATTTTAAGATCCTCTTCACTTCAGCACCAGTGCTCTATCCATTGCACCACCTAGCTGCACCAGGACCATAATTTTTTTTAATGGAATCAAAATATTGGTGTATTTTACCTAGTGACAGCCTCATAAGTGATGATTTTTAATACTGTGAGATTTTAAAAGAAACAAAAAGGTATTGCTGAACAAAATATGTCTTCTTAACATTTGAAATTCTGTCATTGGTAAATCAAGGTCTTTACTTAAACACTGACATCTCCATCTTTTAAAATTCAAGTTCTGACAACATGTTGATCACAGACTATTTCTGCAATATGATGAGATTTTGGTATATGGCCAAATTCACATTTATCCTTTTCTCACATGACAATAAATATTACTGAATAAAGAAATTAATTCAGAAATCTGATGAATCAGAAAATGTTAGAGCAAGAGCCCTCCCTTAGAAATCTACCTGCATCATTTGAGATAACTGAGGTGAAGATATGTTACATAAGACTGAACATATAAAAATTAAAAAATAAAATAAAGAAAGCCATTTTTCATACCCTTCCTTATTTTCCTGGGCACTGTTATGTAGCTATACCTGTGAAGAAGTTTTCAAAATTTTTCAGTATATCTGAATTTATCAACTAAGATTAATTTCTGAGATTTTCCAAGAAAATAAGTTTTGGCTTTGTACGTTAGTTGAATCTAGATAGGGCAGAATAAATAACACATTTAGCCATTCCTTATTTCCTCAGTTTGTTGACCTGAATGAATCATGCACAATAATAGCATAAGATGTTGAAATGTTATTAGCTTATGTATAATAGATTATGCAACAGTGAGCATATTTATAGAAACATCTTTGTGCGCTATCATTTGAAAAGATCATGGCCCAAGTCACAGGCTTCAGATTGAAAATTTAGCTGCATTTATTAACTTTCATTTTAACAACTGCTGACATATAAAATGAAGACCTTTGATGTTTTGAAGTTCCTTGAGTTCAATATTTCTTCTCTCTCTTCCAAAAATTATACTCCTCATATTTGTTTTCCTTTATATCCATTCCCCTTGCAGTTGACAATCTTACCTTATGAGTTTCTCCTTTATTTTTCAGTACAGACTCTTTCACCTGAAGACATTACATCTTTACAAAGTGAAAGTCTTACTCCAGGGTCCCTTTCATTGGGAAAAATGTTGATGTCAAATTCTGTCAAAAGATGATGGATGCTGTTTGGAGAGCAAATGCTCCACAAGAACTTTCAAGGAAATCTCATGGCTCCAGAGAGATGGTAACTGGGTTCATGACATAAGACTTGGGCTGCTTTAAAAGATAGAGGTGTGTTATACTATAGCCTGAGGCTGATTGCATGCTGGACCCAAATGAAAGTTCAGGTTTGGGAGAGATTTAATATATCAGGTGCATTAAAATGAAACCAAAACAAATAAAACAAAATGAAAGAAATTTTTTTTTAAAAATGATGCTCTTAATATGTACAAATACTCAGCAAATATGTAGACACAAATACTCATTTATTCTTTAAGGATACACATTGATAAGTGCTACTCTTCCTTTTGCTGTCTATAGTGATGCAATCAAGTCAATAACAAAAGGACCAATGGGAATTGTCCATGAAATCCAAATAACTACCCTTCCTCATAGAGAACTAGGTGCTAAAGTGGATATAAAGCTAGACTTAAAGTCAAAAAGATGAATTAACATTCTACCTCAGACATATCCTAGGTGTGACCCTGGGCAAGTCATTTAACCTCTTTAAAGGAGCTGTGAAAGGGATCAAAATTGTGAATGGTATATATTGTATATAGGTAGGAGAAATTAGGAGGGATTCTTTAGACACTAAGGAAAAGGAATTAGATGATGAAGGAGAAAGGCAATTCAAGATGAAGAAAAAATAATTCAATGCAAAGGTAAGGAACTTAAATTTAAAGTACAGAAATTCTCAAAGTAAAGTAAATGGTGAGAAGGGTGATGTGAAAAGATGTAGATGAACGGAAAAGGGATAGAAATATAAAGTCTGAGATCAAGAAGCAGAAAAAAAACTTGGCACAGTGTAGCACAGGGTTCAGCACATAGTAGGTGCTTAAAATATATTTGGTGACTTGTTGACACAGACAGGTTTAATATAAGGGGCCTCAATTTTCTCCCATCATCCTAAACATCCCTACTTGTATGGAAGGAAACACAATATTCATGATCATCAAAGTTCATAAGCTCAGTGTTATGTCTGACTTTGCATCTCTCTCATCCTCCTCATACAGTCAAAATCTGTCTTCTTGGCTCTGTGGGCATAGCATCTCTTGCATCCCTCCTTTGCTGTCCAGTCACACAACCACTAGCCTAGCTTAGACCTTCATCACCTTTCAGTTGGACTATTTTTTATTTAGTATTTTATTTGTCCTCAGTTACATGTAAAAACAATTTCTAATATTCATTTTTAAAATTTTGAGTTCTAAATTCTCTCTCTTCCTCCCTCCTGACCCCCCCTCATTGAGAAGGCAAACAATTCAATATGGGTCATACATGTGTAGTAATGCAAAACATTTCCCCAATACTCATGTTGTGAAAGAAAACGTAGACCCCCAAAAACCCTCAAGAAAAATAAAGAAACTTAAAAAAAATATGCTTCAATCTGTATTTGAACACCATCAGTTCTTTTTCTGGGGATGGATAACATTTTTTTAAATCATAATTACTGCAGAGTTTTTCTGCATCATTGCATTGCTGAGAATACCTAAATCATTCACAGCAGATCATCTTACAATATTGCTATTATACATACAGTACATTTCACTTTGCATCAGCTCATGTAAGTCTTTCCAGATTTTTCTGAGAGCATCCTGCTCATCATTTCTTAGAGCACAATAGTATTCCATCATAATCACATACCGTAATTTGTTCAGCCATTCCCTAATTGATAGCCATCACCTCAATTTTCAATACTTTGCCACCAGAAATGAGATGCTATATATTTTTTTGTACAGATAAGTCCCTTCCCTTCTTTTTATCTCATTTGGTTTGTTTTTTTTTTGGGGGGGATTAGGCAATGGGGTTAAGTGACTTGCCCAGGGTCACACAGCTAGTAAGTGTTATGTGTTTGAGGCCGGATTTGAACTCAGGTCCTCCTGAATCGAGGGCTGGTGCTCTATGCACTGCACCACCTAGCTGCCCCTTTTTATCTCCTTTGGGATATAGGCCTCGTATTGCTAGGTCAAAGGGTATACATGGTTTTGTAGCCCTTGGGGTATAGTTCTAAATTGCTCTACAGAAAGGTTGAATCAGTTCACAATTCCACCAATAGGGCATTAATGTCCCAGTTTTCACACATCCCCTCCAACATTTGACATTTTCCTGTTCTGTAATATTAGCCACTCTGATAGGTATGAGGCAGTACCTCAGAATTGTTTTAATTTGCATTTCTCCAATTAATAGTGAGTTAGAAGATTTATTCATATTATTACAGATAGCTTTAATTACTTCATATGAAAACTGTTCATATCTTTTGATCATTCATTAGTTGGGGAATGGCTCTCATTTTTATAAATTTGACTCAGTTCTCTATATGTTTGAAAAATGGAGCCTTTATCAGAGAAACTTGCTTCAAATATTTTTTTACAGTTACTATTGCTAAATATATTTCCCTCCACCCTATTTCCACAGCCCCATTTATTCTATTCTCTCTCTCCTTTCACCCTGTCCCTGCTCAATAGTTTTTTACTTCTGACTACCCTTCCCCAATCTGCCCTTCCTTCTATCACCCTTCATCTCTTATTTCTTTCCCCTCCTACATTCCTGTAAGGTAAGATACATGAATATATATGTTATTACAATTTTGAGCCAATTCTGATGAAAGTAAGATTCCCTCGCTCCCACTCATCTCCCCCCTCTTCCCCTCAACCGTATTTGAGAGAATTTATGTGAGATAATTTATTCCATTCTACCACTCCCTTTCCCTTTCTCTTAGTACATTCCCTCTCTCAGCTCTTAATTTCGCTTTTTTAGATATCATCCCTTCATGTTCAACTAATACCTATACCCTCTGTCTATATATACTCCTTCTAATGAGAAAGTTCTTGTGCAAGCATCATCTTCCCATGTAGGAATGTAAATAATTTAACCTTATTAGGTCCCTTATGATTTCCTTTCCTGTTTACTTTTTTATGCTTCTCTTGAGTCTTGTATTTGAAAGTCAAATTCTCTACTCAGCTCTGGTCTTTTCATCAAGAAAACTTGAAAGTCCTCCATTCACTGAATATCCATTTTTACCCTGAAGGATTATACTGTTTTGCTGGGTAGGTGATTCTGGATTAATCCTAGCTACTTTGCCCTCTGGAATATCATATTCCAACTCTCTAAATCTTTAATGTAGAAGCTGCTTAATCTTGTGTTATCCTAACTGTGGCTCCACCATACTTGAATTGTTTCTTTTTTTTGACAAAGTTAAATGTCAAGTAATAGCCTGGGGAAAATGAACAAACAAGCAGATTGCCAAAAGATTTTGAGCAGTCCATGAAAATGCAGAGCCCTCAGCAAAACTGACCATGCAACATTTTCTTAGGGCAGACCTGCACAACATAGGGCTGTATGAACCTGCCAAAGGGTTTCATGTGGCCTGCAAAAAATGTAAAGAATATAAAACAGGCCTGAACAAATATAGCCTATGGGCTACTCGTGGCCCACAGGCCAGATGTTGTGCAGGCCAGCTCTACAGTAAGGCTCTCCCATCTCCAATCTGCCCTCCATACCCAAGTCAAAATAGTTTTCCTTCATTCCATATCTATCTCTCTTCCCTGGTATAAAAACCTGCATTGATTCCCTTTTCCTATAGGATAAGATTTTGTTCAGTTATTCAGTCATATATTACTCTTTATGAGCCCATAAACTATATTGTCTGTGGAGTTTTCTTAGCAAAGATACTGGAGTGCTTTGTCATTTCCTTTTCCAGTGGGTTAACCACATTTTTCATTAATAATTAATTTAAATAATAATTAACCAAAATTAAATTACTTGCCCAGGGTCACACAACTAGTAAATGTCTGAGGCTATCTTTCAACTCAGGTCTTTCTAACTCCAGGCCCAATGCTGTATTTACTGAGCCATCCAGCTCTCACATAGGATAACATACAAGTTGCTTGTTGTGACATTTAAGGATTCCCAAAATCTGATTTCCAACATTCTTTCCAGCTCTGTTTCACATAATTCCCCTTTGTGCACTCTAATTGGCTTTCAAGCCAGAACAAACCTCCAGCTATTCACTGAACTAAAGGTGTCTCCTTCTGCATGAGCTGGCCCCCATTATTGAAAATAACTTCCTCTTTATCTCCACATCTCAGAATCTTTGCTGTCCTTTGAGATTCAGCACCAGTACCCTCCTACTTTATGAAGCCTTCCCTGATCCCTATGATCTGGATGTTCCCTGCCTCCTCAATTTGTATTATACTATTATCTTCTATGTATCTTTTTTATTTACATGCTATCTTCCTCATTAAACTGTGACTCTTTGATGTCAAGAACCATTTTTGCTTTTCTTTGTCTCCCCAGTGCTCAGAATAGTGTCTGGCATATAATAAGCACTTAATAAAAAGCTTTTTGACTTGTCTTTTATTTTATTCCTCTAGAAGAATGTAATTTCCTTAAAGAGATTGTCATCTTTGTGCCCCTAGCTCCTGATAATGTCTTATAGAAAGCAATTACTTATTAACCATTAAATTCTGCCAGGAGTTACTAGCTGACCTAGAATTCAAATCCAGTTCTCCTGACTCTTTATACCATATTACTTTACTATAACTGAGAATTAAAAGTTTAGTGTGAATATGTTTATGATTTCCACCTTCCCTCCTCCTGAAATCCTCCAACAGTTAGAGGTGAAATTAGCACTGAATATGAGAAAAAGAAAATGAATAAAAAGGCAGAGGGCACTGAAAAAAGTGATGGTCTTAGGTAAAATTGTGAATTAATTTTCATGGTCTTATACTTACAAACTCATTCATCCAGGTAATCCATTAAATATGAATTCTACAAGTGCTACATTTTCATATAAACTTAGAAGTATATTTTCAATGATCTTAGCAAGTGTTCTTTGTCAAACGTTCCTTACAGAAATCTTTAATCCCTCTCCATGGTCCTGGCAAGTGGTATTTTATAGTAAACACCGGATATTTCAGTGTTTCATAAGACAACTCTGTCAAAGAAAAAAATATATATAAAAGAAATAAAGACATAGTATAATCTACTAGAAATGTTTGGAGTATATATAAGGAGATGCTTTTAACTTGTCAAATCTTAAATGGTCACCTCCATCAACAATGCACAGCCCTTGTTGTCCTGAGGCAGATAGTATAAACTCTAACTTTCCCCAGAGTTCATGCAATGAGAGAAGATATAAGATCATGTTATGAATTTGTCCTGGTACTCAAGTATTTAGACAAGTTAGAGGGATTCTAACTTACCCTTTATTTGTGCTATCACAGGTCACATAAGATGAAAGGCTTATTTATCAATTCTTTTTCACCTCTGGGAAATATATTTTCCCCTATATCTTATAGCCTAGTGCATTGTGCTTCCTAAAAAAAAAAAGCAATTTGGGGCAGCTAGGTGGCACAGTGGATAGAGCACCAGCCCTGGAGTCAAGAGAATTTGTGTTCAAATCTGGCTTCAGACACATAATGCTTCATTTAGAAGACCTGGTTCAAATTCTCATTCTGCAACTTCCTACCTATTTGACCTTGGACAAGTTATTTCACTACCTTATGTACCATTTGTTCATCTTTAAAATGAAAAGATTGGATTGGATGGCCTCTAAAGTCCCTTGTGGTATTAAATCTTTGATACTATGAAATGTGTGACAAAGGTAGTCCAGAAGAGGGAAAGTGCAATTCAGGCTATGAGATAGGAAGGGAAAAATTACAAAGAAATCTTCATGGATGTGGTGAAACCATATCTGAGCTTTCAAAAACAACCCCAGAATTTTGCCAGATAAAGATGGAATAGCAGAGGAATAATGAGCATATTTCAAGTATAGAGAAAGATTTGAGTAAAAGCTTAAGTAGGGTAAGATAAAGATACATTCAGAGAAAATTCAGTTTGACTGGAGTAGAAAGTATATAAGAAAGGACATCAGATTGGAGAGTTACATTGGCAGCATAGGATCAAAAGAAAAATATAAGACTAAAGAGTATAGATGGTAGGTGAGCAAAAGTTATTGAGAAAGGGAGTTATATGATCAGAGCTCTACTTTTACAGATTCATCCAATAGTGGAGTTTCAAATGGGGAGACAGGAGAGGTAAGAAACTAGGAAGGAAACTGATTAGAAAACTATGGCAGTAATCCTGATGAGAAGTAATCAGAGCCTCGAATACTGTGGTATTATTGAAATGGCAAAAGAGAGGAAGATACAAAGAAATATCTGAAATTATTCAGTAAAATACTGAAGTAGATTCAGATTTAACAGACTTTAGTGAATATTACAGAGGAAGGTATCATAGATGACAGGTAAGAGGCCTCAGTAACTGGGAGAATGTAGTACCCTGAACAGAAATATGGAAACTAAAAAAAAGGGGGGCAGGTTTGTTCAGGGGAAGATGAAGATTTTCATCTGTGATGTGTTTATTGAGGTAAGAGAAGGCTAGAGAAGTTGAGTTGATAGAAAATGAGGACGCACAGAAGAGGAATCAGAGTTAGAGGTTTCAGAAATATCTATATGAAGGTGATAGATAAACTTCTGTGATGAGACTGCCAAAGAAAGGAGTACAGTGAGAAAATACAAGAAAATTGAGAAAAGCATTCTGTGGAAATCAAGCAGCTGAATTGCAGTGGAAATTGCAGGACATGATGAGGGCCCTGCTTGTCTACATGTCTATGGATTCTAGGGAGATCTTCTATCTCACATACAGAAACTCAAAAAATCCCTCTGGAAGCCTCTCTGCTTCTCTGCCAGAGGTCTTTTTGAATCTCTCAAGCAATACTCAGTCCTTCTCTAGCAGAAATGGGGAAACATAGGGACAAGGGATACACAACATTTTGCTGTTGTTTGGTCATTTCAGTCATGTCTGATTCTTCATGACCCCATTTGGGGTTTTCTTGGCAAAGATATGGTTTTCCACTTCATTCTCTATTTTATAGATTAGGAAACTGAGGCAAACAAGGTTTGAACTCAGATTTTAATTTAGGCCTTCCTGCTTCCAGGCCTGCTAGCTGCCCATACAAAGCTAGAGACTAACAACTTTAAAACCCCTTCTGGGCTAATTCCACAACCTACTTAACATTAGTGGTCTGGGTCTTCAGAGGGAAGCTAACCACTTCTCCCTTCAGCTGTTGTAGAGGTATCCCTAAGAGACTTGGTACTTATGATACTATCACATTCCAGCCCACACCTGATGTCTTTACACATTGATTATTAGCCAGAGTTAAGTAGCTTCTGAAAAAAAAGGTATTTATGAAACAGGTATTATAAGCATAGTTGTCATAGAAATATCACCATCTTAATTCCCCCCCCAAAATTGGGGGAAGATGCTCTTCTTGCATAAAGGCTATCCTTGGGGAAAGTAAGCTCAAACTTGGAGAGCACATGGGGACAAAAAAAGATGCGCAGCTCCTGATTGTGAGAATTCCTTTTCTCCCTCTGTGAAGTGAGTTCTCATGAAGTTCCACTCAATTGTAGCTCTCATCGGTTCTAAGGATTGGTGCCCTAATTGAATGCTGAAGCTTCCTCTCCCATTCTTATACAAGAGCAGCCAGTCAGGAAAGGGAGGGATTCTTAGTTGCCAGTACATCTGTGCAATTCATCCCTAAGCTGTTTTTCCTGGTTGTGAAATTGCCAAGCACATTATAAAGTCGGGCAAACTAATAAGAATTTACTATATGTGTTGGTGGGAGCAAGGAACAGATTAATGCAAAATATAATCATGAAGCAATTGGGATAATTATATAGTCTTCTCACATAATAGAAAGACATTCTTTAATTGTACGTTCTTTGCACTTTTGTAAAGGTTACAGAACTAATAATAACAGAGTACTTCAGACCGTCTTATGATGGGGAAGGGTGGAACACATAGCTGAGACTCTACCTGATCAGCTTCCCTTTTAAACAAAGAATGAGAAAGGATATGAGCCTGTTGTAGGAGCATAAATACTTGGAATTGCTTTAAGATGAAGAGGAAAGCAACAAGGCTATTGAAAGGAAAGAAAATAGAAAGCTTCCTTATGTCTTGCAGGTATTGTAATTGATTTAGAAGATAGCCAATTTTAAAAATATGTTTATTCACAAAAACTATGTGTTGATACAAGAGGAGGTACAGTGATACCATACAGGGCCAACCTTCAAGCGAGGAAGTCCTTTATTCTAGTCCTGCTGTAGACAAATATTAGCTATTATACAGGGCAAATCACTTTGCCTCTCGGTCATCGGGAGACTCCATAATACTATAAATTGCCCACACATTTATGATCTTCATCTTTAAAAAGAGTTTCTACACTAGGAGTTCCTTATAGATCTGGACTAAAAATGTTGATGCAATAATCATATTTATCAAAGAAGCCATGACACCTGAACTGAAATGGGCAAACTCATTTGACATGGGCATTCTCTCCAATTCAGATCATGCTCTTTCAGGTCTTTTAATCCTGTGCAATTAATGTCCTTCTTCCAATAATCCATCCAACATACTGAAGTTCTATCTCAGGATCTTTTATGCAAAGCATTTTATGAAATAAAATTTCGTATTTATTTATTTCCCAATTTCTCAGACTTTCTGAGTATTAAAAAGAGAGACACCTCTACTTATTAATCACATGAAAGCATTTACTCATCAGAACTCCTTGATCAGTATTTCATATTTCACTTAACTTGACTCTACATATTGAACACTGACCTTGAATGGAAAGTTGTGGGTTGTTTGTAGGTAGATTTTAAATTAGTCTGACAGCCAGAAAGAGAAGAGATTAATGTTATGGTATTATTATAGAGTAAAATCTGTACTTGACTGTTAAGAGGTTTGCTTTTGGTCCTACTTTGGTCAATATTTTAATAATGTTCATAGAGGCATTAATGTCATGCTTTTAAAATTTACTAATGACACAAACTTGAGAAGAATAGCTATGACAATCAGTATTTAAAAAAAAGATCTCAGAGAAGAGAGTGAGAGTGATTGGCTTAGTTTAATATAATGAAATATAATAGGAATAAAAATAAGTTTACATGCCTGGGTTGAAAATTCAACTTTACACTATAATATGAAAGAGACATAACTAAACAACAATTTGTTTAAAGAAAAAAGCAAATTTTGCAGATCCCCATATGTTTGATACCTTTTCTCTATACTAAGAAGCTAAGCTGGCAGAGAATGAACCAGTATCTCTCCTAATCATGGTTTGTACTTCCTCCTGCCAAGAGGAGGACCAGGTACAGATTTTATTTTGAAACTGGAAATAGAGCCTTGTGCCTCAGATCAAAAATACTTAACATTTAGTAGAAATGTATTATTCTAGGTCAATACCCTTCTTGGAGACAGAAAAATAAAAGAGAGAGTAGTCATGTCTTTCCTCCTGCATTCCACGCAGTTAGAAATCACAGTCTTATTTGGAGATGTGCAATAGGGCATTCCAGATCACAGATATATTTTTATACATGCTTATGACCTACCTCAGGGTGACTGCAGCCAGTATATAAGCTACATGTTTGTAAACATAATGTCCCCTCAATGGAATATAAGCTGCTTGAAGTCAATGATCATTTTGTTTTTATCTTTGTATCCTCCTTGCCTAGCACAGTACCATTCACATAGGAAATATTTAATAAATACTTATTGAGTAATTCATTACTATGAGTCATAATATTGACACCAACCAATTTTATATCTTGTTAAATGTCAAATATCACTTTATGAAATGAATGCATTTTTCCCCTCCTAAAACCATAAGGTTTTTTTCATACAATACCTATAATAATAAGGAAGCTAAATTTAATTGTATTTTATGTATATAATCTCTAAGATTATTGAATCATACAATTCCAAAATATGTAGGAATTTAGAAATTATCTGGCCAGATTCCTCTGTTAACAAATGAAGAAACTGAAGCTCAGTAGGGCCAAGAGACTTGCGTAAGATCACAAGGATAGTAGTCAAAGGGAGGAGCTAAGATTCAGTCTCAAGTTCTTCAAATCCAGTGCTTCATATCATACAGCAAGATGCCTCTAATATTTGTTTAAATATTCCACGCTGTTTGGTATCTTTCTTTAAAAACTACTCAGCTTGACTTTTTCAGCCATCATTTGAGGAAATGTTTCAAAAAGGTCAGTTCCCACATTATGAAAATAATTCCCCATCCATGCCCAATTGCCCAAGTTACTTTATTTCTTCCTCAAATGTTTACTATGCTACGCTGTAGATATAGCTGGTGAAACAGACCTTGAACAATCAAGTAAGTGCTCAGAAATGTGAATAAAGTGGTAGATGTTCAAGAAATCAGCTGGGCAAGATCAAAGCCCTTCTTTGAATATCCACATATTGTGCTACCTGCAATGTAGCTGGAAAAGCAGATTCTGAAGCAAAGTAGAACATCAAGTTTCCCCATAGACTTTAAGGTGTACTCTCCCTTGTAAATTTCACCCATCAGAATACAAGCAGGTTATTCTCCCACTGATCAGATATCACACTGAGATAGTTATGTGAATAGTTGCTCCAGCTGGAGCAAATGTTTGACTTTTTATTATCATAGCTCCTCCTCCCAAGTATTCAAGATGTGAGTGTTACTGTGTCATGAGTTGCAAAAGAAGCAATCCCAGATTTGGGAAATCCCTGCTGTCCACTTGTAGGGTCTCTGCAAGATGCTTAATCATTTCTTCCAAAACACTTAAAAGGTCCATTAACATCTCCCCCCCGACTGATTGCCTTACTGTCTGCTAATAAAGTTCTTACCCACAGAGTTGTCACACTGCCTGGACTATTAGCTGGTCCCTGAACATTCTACGCTGAAAATTGTCTTCTCTAAATTAGCTCTCACTTCAGACCATGCTTCCCACACAAGTGTTTCCTCGATGGCTGTTGACTTTAACTTTTTGCCACTCTCTTGAACCGTCTCTTCTCCTTCTCACCCACAGTCACTCAAGTAGATTTAATTCTTTTACTCTCTACCTCATCCTTGCTAATGACTAAACACTTACTTGAAAATCAATTCTGTTGAATGCACACTTATTTGACACCCTACTAGAACTAATCCTTGGACTTCTGCTGTTTTTAATCTCTATAAATGATCTGGCAAAGGAAATAACTGTGAACTAGATGGAATTACTGATGAGATGAAATTGTAGTAAAGGAGAGAACTCAGAGGAAGTAGCAAGTGAAACACAGATGGATTTGAATTTTCCCTGTAGCAAGGTGTATGGTAATAGAGCTATAAAGCCCTACATTGGCCTGAGCAATTAAGGAAGAAGTTAGGTTACTCAGCAGAACTGGAAGAAAGCTTTGAGAACTAGCTTAAAGAATAATTACGGACTTATCTCCCTCAAAGTGTGAGAACAGCATGACACAGCAATTAAAATAAAGAAGAAGGGCGAGAGTCACCAGCAAGATAGATTTGGAAGCAGATCAGTGGTTATACAATAGAAGACAATTTAGTCTGACCTACCTAACTCAAAATCTGAGTTACAATGTGCTTTCCAGTGAAAGGGAGGAAAAAGATAATGATGCTTAGTAGAAAAGACTGCAAGGACGGGCAAATTATGTGAAAAATTAACAGTGATGCAAGGAGCTCTAATTTAATTCAGTCAACAGTTATGATAATATTATAATATTTTGGAGTTACTCTAATAAAATACTATTTTCAAATTTATTTTCATAGAAATTAGAAAGTGTGTGTGTATGTGTGTTCGTTTATTTGTGTATGTGTGTGCACTATCCCCCATGACTCGAACAGTCTTTCCTGTCTTCTAAATATTGACCTCTCTAGCTTCCTTTAACTAAAATTCTACATTCTGTAAGAAACCTCGCCTTACCACTCTTTATTCCAGTGCCCTCCCTCTGTTAATTATTTCCTACTTATCTTGTATAGGGCTTGCTTTGTATATACTCTTTGCACATTGTCTTCCCCATTAGATTGTAAGCTTCTTGAGCACAGAGACTTGTCTTTTACCTCTTTTTGTATCCCAAATGCTTAGTACAGTGCCTTAGTGGGTGCTTAATAAATTCTGATTGATTGTTATGTATATATAGACAGACACAGAGACATACTTATGCACATTTTTATCCATGATTATTTAAACCTGAAGACTTGAAAAAAACAAAGCAAAAATCAATTAGTCACCAGAAATTATTTAAAAGTAGTAAGGCACATCTCGCAAATGCTCTTTGTTGGCCCATTTCATTATTACTGGATTCCACTTACTTTCTCTATTCTCCCTTCTTTTTTTGTTCCTTAACTAGAGCTCCTCACCTCACACACACACACACACACACACACACACACACACACACACACGTGTATATGTATATACACATATATATATACATATACACGTGTGTGTGTGTGTGTGTGTGTGTGTATATGATCAAATTTTCAAGTACATTTAGACTTTTCTCCTCTGTCTCACTTTTCTCTCTAACTGGACAAAGTATTCTTTGAGTTTTTTCCAAACATAACCCTACCTATCACTTCCCCTACTTCAAGGCATAAAATGTATAGCACCTGATTCTAAATTGGCACATGTGAAATCCAATAATTTTAGCTGAATTTCATTCTGATTTTGTTAATTACCAATTAGGTGTTTCAAAAGAATATACCTGGAACATCATACATATGGCTTATTCCTAATCCATGATACAATGAAGTATTATGAATTGAATATAAAATCACCAAATTTCAGAGATGTAATTTAACTGAATTAGCTACCTATACTTGAACAACAGCCAATCTATACTTGAAAAAAAATAAAGAAGCAAGTAAGCACAGTAATGTAGTATTTGATAGATCTAAAAATCCCAGATATCAGGGCAAGAACTCATTGTTTGACAAAAAACTGATAGGAAAACTGGAAAGTGGTCTGACAGAAACTAGATACAGACCAACATCTTATACCATACACCAAAATAAGCTCAAAACAGGTATGTGATTCAGATATAAGGGGTAAAATTATAAACCAGTTAGGGAAATTATGGGGGAAAATTACCTCTAAGATGTATAGACAGGGGAAGAGTTCATGATCAACTAAGATATAGAGAGATTCATCAGAGGTAACATGTTAACTTTGATTATGTTAAATTAAAAAGGTTTGGCAAAAAGAAAGCCAATGAAGCCAAAATTGAAAGAAAGCAGTAATTGGAGGGGGGGGGGTGTTACAACAAGTTTCTCTGATAAAGACATCTTTTTTTCAAGCATATATGGAAGTGAGCCAAATTTTTAAGAATAACAGCTATTTCCCAATTGGTAAATGGTCAAAGGATATGAACAAGCAGTTTTCAGAAGAAGAAATTGAACCTACCAATGTTATGAAAAATGCTTTAAATCATTAACTAGAGAAATGAAAATTAAAACAACTCTGAGGTACCAGCTCAACACATCAAATTGGTTAACATGACAAAAAAAGAAAATGACAAATGTTGGTGGGGATGTGAGAAAACAGGTACACTAATACATTATTGGTAGAGTTGCAAAGTAGTTCACTCATTCTGGAGAACAATTTCGCATAATGCCCAAAGGACTCTAAAATTGTGCATATCTTATACCTGGCAATACCACTACTAGGTCTATTCCCCAAGGAGATCAAAGGAAAAGGAAAAGGATGTATACATAAAGAACTATTTATTGTAGCTCTTTTTATGGTAGTGATGAGGTCTGAGAGGTTGGGACCCCTCAAAAACCAAAGCACAAGATGGGTCATCTGGAATGAATTCACAACCTCAAACAATCTTTAAGTCAAGTTGCAAAAAGTTTATTGTTACACTTTTCAGCACAAGGATTCTTAAGGAACCTGCAATCTTGAAAGAGTATAGTTAAAGTTTATATAGTATAAAATATGATAAAACATGTGCTAACTAGGTGATTCAGGGTGGGATAGGGAGTGGTTAAGGAGTGGTCAGTTCTTAAAGAAACATTCACTTGTATCTACCCTGCAGGTGTTTTACCCAGAGTTCACTGGGAAAAGCCCACAAGGGGGCCACATGGAGGTGTGGTTTTATGCCTGCTACATCACTAAGTTAACTAGTGGTCAGGGATGACTGAGAGCTGTCCAGTCTGCCATCAGTCAATGTCTTGACGAGATAGATGTAGGGAGTATACATATACCTTAAGTCCAGAATACAGATAATGAGGAGTCCAGGATCTAGATAATGAGGTAGGGTGGTAGTATAGATAGTCCAGTGGGTAAGAATATCTTTATGACCCAGTGCAAAGCCAGTTCAAACTAATAATTGCTTCAGGTGCTGCTTGTTACTACAACAGAGAGAGATAAGGCACTTGCTGGGGCCCGCTCATGAGTAATTGCTAGGCACAGTGTCCTTGGGCTGGGGAGAAATTGTCAGAGACAGTGTTTCTGAGGCTAGGGAGAAATTGGGTTCCAAGTACAAACATTCAGATATAAGCACCCAAGCACCCAATCAGTAGCAAAGAATTGGAAATTGAGGAGATGCTTTTGAAAAGGGGAATCACCTGACAAGTTTTGGTATATGATTGTGATGGCATATTATTGTGCTAAAAGAAATGATGAGCAGGATGCTTTCAGAAAAGCCTAGAGAAACATATATGATGCAAAGTGAAGTGAGCAGAATGGGGAGAACATTGTACACAGAAGCAGCAGTGTTATGTGATTATCAACTATGAATAACATGAACCAGGCACAATGTTAAGTGCTTTACTAAAATTATCTCATTTGGTCCTCAGAATAACACTGTGAGACAAATAGTATTATCACCCCCATTTTATATTTGAGGGAACTGAGGCAAACAGAGGTTAAATGACTTATCCAGGGTCAGAAAGCTAGTAAGATACTGAGGCCAGATTCGACCTCAGGTGTTCCTGACTCCAGGCCCAGTGCTGTATGGAACCAACTACTTCTAGAAAAAAGAAAACAACATGGAGAATAAGTGAACAGAAACAGAACAGAAAAGAAAGAACAAATAGACCAAGGACAGAGGCCCAGTTCTGACACAGTTCTTGAGGTAAAGTCAATCAGGTTAAATTTCTCAGGTCCTATTATCCAGGGCACAGACAATCTTGCATAGACTTTGACAGACATAAGAAGGGATGGGATATTTAAACAGGTACTAAATAAAAGAAAAACCTGAGGTTTACTTATGCATTTTTCATATTAAGGGCCCTTTTAACTCTCAAGGTACTGAGATTCTATGATATGTACAAAAATCCTGTAATCCACAAAACAATATCTTACCAAAGGAAGGAATACTGCTACCAATTCTCATTTACATTAGTCCCCTCCAGCTGTCCTTTTGTGAATTTCCAAATGAATGCTTGTGTGTGTGTGTGTGCGTGTAAGTCAGGTTAAACTAAGAATCTCAAAACCGTAGGCTGAGACCTAACTCTATCAAAGACTCTATGTCTCTGTCTCTCTCTTTCTCCATCTCTCTCTCTCTCTCTATGTGTGTCTCTCTCTTTATGTCTCTGTGTCTGTCTCTCTGTCCACCCACCTGTCTGTCCACCCACCTGTCTGTCTGTCTGTCTCTTTCTCTCTCTCTCTCTCTCTCTGATTTCCAGTGAAGGACTCCTATAGAGTTTAAGCCTTAGATGCTCTCCTCAACCCATAAGTGATGAAGCCTTAGCTAGACATTCATGGTCTTGGTGGCTGCTTGGTGAGTCTGAGATGTCAGGCAGGGGCTCCTGCATCTCTCAGTGGGGGATGATTGGCAGCATGAAGAATTTTCTACAGAGAAGAGAATGACCTTTGACAAGACAAGGAACTCATGCCATACTATGACTGCCACAGGTCTCTGGAGTTGCCTGCTTCATCTGATGTTACCGTTTCTAACTTTATAAACTGTGGTGAACCAACCAGAGCCAGTGACACTGCCTTGCACTTCTGGACTCCAGGACATGAAAGCATAATAAGGCCCCCAAAACAGCAGTACTGGCAATATGGGTCAACTGCAATTATTACATAATGAGGAAGAGTTAGACTTTCAATAAGGGGACAAGCAAGGCTTAGCAATGGGAATGCAGTAGCTCTCAGGCCTGTGGAAATGCTCTGTCTGTGCATACAGCAGAAGAGATAATGCCCTAGTAGTGGCAGTAGTCCTGCCCTTGCACAAAGGGACCAGGAACAGTATAGAAACTAGGCAGAGACACAAGTCCTAATTTTATAGCAGCACTATCCAGGGAACATTGGGCTCTGACATAAGCCTCAGCAGGCTGCCTGGGGAATAGAAGGCACAGGTGTAGGTCCCAAAGGTAATAGAAAGCAGAAGAAAGTAGGAAGAGATGCAGACCCCATCAGCAACAGAGAGTGAAGAAGGTCCAAGGAGCAGTGACAGCTCAGTGTCTGTAGGAGTGGGCATGTGTAATCGCAAAAAGCAAGGCCATTCTAAGCTATTGCTTTCTGTACTGTGTTCATGATTAACCCCTCCACATTGATACCAGTGAAAACAATTAGTGATCATAGTAAAGTTTCTAACCACAAAGGGCTTGGAAGACTAAAGGTGGCATTGGAGGGAGGGGCAATAATAGGGAGGTCAAAGCATCTAATGAGTTCCCATAGAAAAAGCAGGCAGTCCCTCTGAACTTGTATGTAAGTATGTAATGGTAAGAGCAATGGCCCATTCTCTGCTTCCATGAAAGTTAAGGTTTTTTGTTTGGTTTTGTTTTGGTTTGTTTTGGTTTTTTTTGTTTGTTTGTTTAAGACCACCTTTGATACTTGGTGCTACACCAAGACATCTTTATGTCTAAAGAATCAGTCTCCTGGCTTTACTTCCAGGTCTACTAAGTATAAAACAGCCACAAAGACCTCCAGGTGCCTCTCTGATTCTTGGCTGGTGGGGAACTTGATGGAATTTCAAAGGATTTAAGTACTTGGATGGGGCAAAACAATTACATACTTTGTTCTGTAAAATTTGAACTCAGTCAAAAGGCTACATTGAAAGATCAAGAAGGTCTCATGTGGCCTCAAGGCCACAGTTTCCCCACCCCTGATCTATTCAATTCAACAAATTTCTGTTTACTTCAAGGAAAGGAGTTTAGTAGCTATTTGTGACTGTCTTTCCTAACCAGCCTTTGGAAGGAATGAGCTACGTAAGTCAGAGTAAATTTTCCCTGTTAAAATTACCAACAAAATGCTTTTAATCTTAAACCTCCAAATAGCTAGCATCATACCCCTAGACTACAAATATCTGAGTTGTGGAAGGTAGATATAATTCTAACTCAATATACATCTATTAGATCTAGATTGAAGGAGTGATTCCCTAGTCATCACTAGACAGGACTTTGCCTGCTGCATTTCCACCAGGCTACTGGCTGTGTAGCACCAGCCCTTCTCTGAATCTGCACAAAAAGGTACTCGAATAGACTTATACCTATCTACCACACCTCAAATAGTTGTAGTCTGGGGATATGATGCTTTCTTGATCGTGGGATTGATGGGGTGCTTGGGTGCTTGTGTTTGGATGCTTGTACTTGGACCCCAATTTCTCCCTAGTCTTAGAAACACTGTCTCTGACAATTTCTCTGCAGTCCAAGGACACTGTGCCTAGCAATTACTCATGAGTGGGCCCCAGTAAGACCCTTATCTCTTTCCCTTGTGCAGTAACAAACAGCACCTGAAGGAATTATTAGTTTGAACTGGCTTTGCACTGGGTCATAAAGATATTCTTACCCACTGGACTATCTATACTACCACCCTACCTTATTATCTACATCCTGGGTTCCTCATTACCTGTATTTTAGACCTAAGACATATGTATACTCCCTACATCTATCTCATTAAACAAGACATTGACTAGTGACAGACTGGACAACTCTCAGTTACCCCTGACCTCTAGTTAACTTAGTGACATAGCAGGCCTAAAACCACACCTCCATGTGGCCACCCTTGTGGGCTTTCTCTAGTGAACTCTGGGTAAAGCGCCTGCACAGTAGGTACAAGAAGTGCATGTTCTTTTAAGAACTGACCACTCCTTAACCACTCCCTGATCCCACTCTGAATCACCTAATTAGCATATTTGGCACATGTTTCATTATATTTCATCCTATATAAACTTTAACTGTACCCGTCTAAGATCACAGGTTCCTTAAGTATCTTTGCCTGATGAAAAGTGTACCAATAAACTTTTTGCCACCTTGACTTAAAGAATGCTTGAGTCTGTGAATTCATTCCAGACAACCAGTCATGTGCTGCAGTCTTTGAGGGGTCACAACCTCTCAGACCACAACAGGATCACAATGAAAGCCACTTCCCTAAATAAATAAAATTCTCCAAAATAGAGAGTAACATTTTAGTCTCACCAGCTTACCACACCCCTAATAAAATGTGGTTTACAAATGATAATCATAGATAACTAGTAAATCTTTTTATCAAGTAATGGGTGAATGGAAGCAGAGAAGTTATATGGATTACAGTAGATTAATGATTGCACAATAGCAAATAATCCCAGTTCAATCAAGGCCAGAGAAGGATCTCACTGGGAAAAGTCTGCTCTTGGAAGTCTCTAGAATTGCATTCATAGATATGTGTTCGTGGCTGGCTTCCTCACATATCTATACCCCAGGAGCCATTTTCCATTCCCTATTTAAAAGTTCACTTTCTTTCATGAGCTCTCTCCTCTAATCTCCAACGAGTCTGTGAATCAAAAAAAGTCTCTTTCCTCCATATGTAGATACACAGTGTCGCAGACTCAGAAGTCTCTTGACCAATCAGGACTCAAGCCTTCCCTCTCTCATATTCACTATGGAGCAACAAAGGGCTATCCCTCAGCAAATAGTCCCAGGATTGGGGTGGGAGTGGAGCTATATTGACAAGCTACAGAAATATTTAGTCATTGCATTTAATAAACAATATACTTTTAAATCTTAGAAACACCATGATTGCTTAAAAAATTCAAGACCAAGGGCTTACAAATGAAAACTGTATTCTTTGTTTCTAGTTTGAAATCTTATCATGTTTTCCAAAGATGCAAATGTATACCCAGCTGGAAATGAAAAGGGCATGCAGGTCTATATCTCCATATGAACTGATTATCTAGAATAGCTCAGAGATTTAATCTCTTTGGGTTTGTGAGTCACCAACCAGCAAGAACTAAATTTTTAACAGATTCAGATTGTTACAGGACAAATGTCACAATGACCAGAAAATGTCCTCTCATGTCAATAGTATTTCCTTTTGCATAGAACAGAGTGTTCTGTGAATTACATTTGCTACAGGAAAGAGTACAGAACTGTTGAGAATCAAATTAGTTTGCTTTGCTTACCTATTGCCAGTAGATATGTAAATCCCCTGCAACAACAGACAGGTTCAGAAACCTTTTAAAGAAAGAAAAACATGAGAGGGCAGTCTCCCCCTAAGTCTTAGGTTGTTTCTAGAATATGTTCACCTACTGTGCTACCAATTTGTGCATCCTAGCCCTCTTATGTGCTGTAATAGTGACTGGAAAAGCATCATGATTTTAGGGATCAACTTAGCTTCAGTAGCAAAAATTGTGCAAATTAATCATGTACAGGTATATAAAGTTGAGAGCTAGAGGGGCACCTAACCCAGCCCCCTCATTTTACAGATGAAGAAACTGAGATCCAGAAAGCTGAAATAATTGAGATCACACAGGTAAATTAGCAGAGTCAGGCTTTGAAACCAAGTACTCGAATTAGGCCTCTTGTTAATTCATAATGTGACATTGTGTCTTGCATCATGAAATGCTGGTAAGTTAGTTCCTTATAATTAATCAATAAATATGTAGTAAGTGTCTATGATGTAGTCCATCGTGGGAGTAATATTCAATATGGATACAAAATTAGATCTGGTCCAGGTTGTATAGGGATTTAAAAGTTAAACAGAGGAGGTTATATTTTACTCTAGAAGTAACAGAAAATAGTTTTAACTTTTTAAAACTACTATAAGACCCTGTAATAAAGGCTAAAGACTTTAGTTTTATTGGACACAATTGTCCGTAATTGAAGTCACTAATCTCATAGAGGCAGAGCAGTGCTTAAAATACTGTGCTTGGAGTATAGAAATTTCAGATTCAATCCAAGCCTCTGATACTTACTAGCTGGGTAACCCTAGGCAGTTCTTCAACTTCTCTGATAGAACTCCCTATGAATTATCCACTGTCATACAAGTTTGACATCTGAGTGGGTGGCTTTCCCTACAACTAAATTTCCATACAGTAATGAAATCACTGTTCCTTAGTTATTTCAATTTGTTTCTCTCAATGTGTAAGTTTTGTCAAGGCAGATAATAACTACAAACCAGTATGATATTTTTAGGGAAAAGATGCTCAAATTGAATTTACATCCTTGTATATGAGTTTGCATCTGCAAAGATTTGAGATACCTTGGAATTTCACCACCTAATCTAGTATCAAAACCTAGCTTTACTTTTATTCTTCACTAGAATTCAAACTAAGACTCAAAACCAAGGGGTCTTTGGTCTAATATTCCATTTGGTAAGCACCGGCTTTGAGCCTCTGACCTATTTGCTATCATCTTCAGTTACAACACAGAGGCTGACCTGCTTAAGTGCTTTAAACATTAAAGGTTGTGTCCCAATGATAACCTCATTCTGCTGACATGCTATGAGCTATTTCTGTGGTCATCAAGCTTTTAAAAGTATTCTTTGTAAAAAGGAAATCAGCAACAGCTATTAAAGCTATTAAGTTATGCTTTGTCATAATATGAAGACTATTAAACCTTAAAGGATTTAGGAAGCCATTGAATTTCAAAGATATTTTGTTCTTCCTGAACTATCCTTTAATAAGTTTGTATGGCAGGTTAAATTACTTATCCCCACAAGTCCCAGAGAGGATATTATGCACGAATGGATAGAGCTTTATGGGTTTTTTTTTAAAGATCACCTTAAATGTCTCCATTGTAAACAATGACAAAAAAATCATCAGTCTTTGAATTTTTCTTAGATGTATTTTATCGGTCTGTGTCTTCAGGAAGTAGATAACAATATAATAATAATAATTTTGAAATCTATCACCCATTTCTACTCATCTGATTTAAACCATTTATTGCCCTGGTCTGATAGGCAATTAAGGTGGGGGACAGTAACTATATATAAGATAACCATTACAAAAAGGAAAAAAATATATATATATATATATATATATATATATATATATATATATTTCTATTTTCAAATGTTACACTTTCCTTGACACCTCATTTAACATTTAAGTTAAAAGAATTTTTTTATTGAAAATAGTAGAAATGAAGATTTTCAAAAATGACTGATGATCCAAATTAATTTCTATTTGGAACATATTTGGGTACTTCAAAGGATAATAAACTTAGAGGTAAAAGAGAGAACATAGATTATCACATGCCATCTCCTTATTTTATAGATAAACTGAGACACAGAGAGGTAAAAGTTAAGCATTAAAGCCATGATTTGCATTCATATCCTTTGACATGAAAGCCAGTGCTAATTCTAAATTATGCATCACTTCCCACAAAACAATGAAGTTATATTGTGAAGATTTCATATAAAATAAATTCATGAATGAATATTTATTAAGCACGTACTATAGGCAAATCAATGTTCTAAGCACTTGGGACACAAATAGAAAAGCAAGACAGCCCCTTCTCTCAAGAAGTTCACATTTCAATATGGTTAAGAAACCACATATAGGAGGGTTGGTTGACATATTCTCTCTCCTAATTTTCCTGAAGGATGCCTTGTTGGTTTCATAAGGCTGGTGTGCCTACTCTGTGGGCAGTTGTTTATTGAAAGTTGGTGTGGATGGCTGGTTTCTTCTCACCAAGTGTTGGCACCTGGATAATGGCTATAAGGACTTGGCTGGAAGTATAGCCAGTTGTCTCAGACAAGTTTTGACTGAAGGGACTTCCATTTTGCAAGCTCTGGGCTTACCTACTTATCAATGGTCAGTTTTGATGGTTACAAGCATGGACAGTCTATTGCTCACAGGCGATTGTCACTCTGATGATGGCTATTAGGGTCAGGTTCCCAGGTAGCCCATTGTAAACATCTGTCTTGAATTATTTCTTATTCTCTACTCTGTTCCTTATAAATTTCAATTTTGACAAATGTGTTTTGTGCATTCTAACAGTAACCTAACTTCTTCTAGGTCCAGCCATGAGGGAATTTTTTAGATGAGATTCATATTTTAGCTTAGGGTTAGACTATAAATTCTGAACTTTCTGACTATGAAATTTTATCCTTCAAGAATATTAAGTATTCCATTAAAGTTAGCATTAAAATAATTCCAAGCTTCTTTACTCCAAATGCTATCAGTTATCTTTGGAAGAGGAAGAATTAGGGAACTTCTATATTCTCTGCTCGCTCTCTCTCTCTCTCTCTCTCTCTCTCTCTCTCTCTCTCTCTCTCTCTCTCTCTCTCTCTTTCTCCCTCTCTTTCTCTCTCCCATACACACACAGAAGACAGAGCTCTGGGCCTAGAATCAGGAAACCTGACTTTGAATTTGGCCCCAGGTACTTAGTAGCTTAGTGAAGCTGGCCAAGTCATTTTATCTCTGTTTAATTCAGTTTCTTCAATAGTTAAAAAAAAAAAGATAATTTCAGCACCTACCTTACAAGATTGTTGTGAGGATGAAATGAGATAATATTTATAAAGTAATTAGCATACTGACTAGCACATAGTAGGAGATATATAAATGCTTGTTCCTTTCCCCTTACCTTCCTTTTCTAATTCAACATATTCAACATCATTGGAGAATAGGCAGGAGACATCAGGATGATGACATGAAATCATCCTATCCTCTCCACATCAAGGTTGACTGAAAGATATGCAGCAGGATGTTAGAAAATATGAAAAAATATGAATCAATCCCAGAAGACTAACCATTTATGAAGAGAACAGAGAAACAGGAAATTGAAATAGCACTTAAGAAAATACACATGGAAAGAATAGCTAAACCACATGGAATGACAGAAACAATGTGCTCTAAATTCAGGTCAGTAGAGTTCAATGATCAGGGAAGTGCTGGAGCCAACTTGAACCGGGTCTTAAGAGCTGCTTATTTAAACTTTCACTATTAGTGATTACAGCTCAGAAGTTAGCAAAAAGTACAAATCAGCACTTGATTTATTGTTTTCTCGATTGTCAAGACTTAAGAAAGTGATGGAGGAAAATGTTAATAATGCGGATTAAACTTAAAAAGTCTGCTGTGCTAAATATTAACCAAGACATCTGGCTTAATTCAACAAACAATAAATGACTACTACATGAAAAAGTACTGTGACAGGCTTTTGGATTACAAGACAGACATGAAAAAATTCTTGCTTCCAAGTAGCTTACATTTTGCTGTGAGGAAAGGTATGTACACAGAAAGTATATACAAAATGACTTTCATTTTGAAGGTGTCAAAATCTTGATTTTCCAGGTATTTAAAGATAATTTCTTATTTATTTTATTTTATTTCTTGAGATGGGGTTTTACTAACCCACCTGGGCTGGAAATACAATGGTGACTCATGGGCTTGATCTTAATCCTGAATGTCAATGAAGCTGTTTAATCTGCTCCATTTTTTTTTAACCTGGTCAGGTTTGCTGTTCTGTAGGCAGGTGGATCCCTATTCTTAGGACTCAGCAAACTGATGCCAGACTTAGTGCAGAGAGTGAAACAGCTTTAGTCCTAGTGTGGTTCAGATTTCTGGAATTCAGTGGTGATCCACCAGCCTCAGTCTCCCTGAGTAGTACAACGTAAGGGTGTACATTGCCATACTTGGAAAGATATTTTTAGACATTTGGAGAACATGACAAGAAAATGACAATAATACATAGTATTATTATTTTTGTGTGTTGAAGAATTATGTATCTACAAATTTTCATTCTTATATCTACAAAAGTTCATGATTGGTTGTTCCATATATCAGAAGAAATTCTTGACTCACGTATGAAAACAGAATCGACAGTCTTTGGTAAATTATTTTCTATAGCAGACAAAAGTTTTACACAATTACTAAAAGGTATAAGGAATGTAAGATCCCTCATTGCTTATTGTTTTATAACTATAACAATGTATTTTACTAAATGAAGCAAAATGCAGTCTTAAAAGCTTTCATACCACAATGTGGCACCTATATATTTCTTTGAAGTACAATTTATTAAAAAAAAATACTACATGCCCTTGACAACAATGGAGAAATTAAGAAGAGAATTTAGTAAAGGAGGGGAAATAACAAATTCAATTTTGGTCATATTATACTTGAAGTATCAATGGGAAAACCAATTGGAGATGTCCATCAGGCAGTTTATGCTTGTTTCAGCCTAGAAATCAAGAAAAAAAATGAATATAAGATATGTGATTTAAGGGGCCTTTTCCATAGATATAATACTTGAACCCATAGGGAGTAATGAGAACACCAAAATTCAAATAGAAGAATCCCATGCAGAGTTCCCTCATTGCCCATCTGAATTTTTCTGTACTTAACCATTTCATCATACCAGGAATTTCATCATCAGGAAAGTCATCATCCTGCAAGACTGCATTAGCCTTAGTACTCGTACCTCATAAGTGGTCTTAGTACTATCCACTCATCTGATTGGAGAGCAGAGCAGGGGGACTCCTTCCAAAGCCTCCATTTTAAAAGGCTCTCATCCTGCCCTTCTCTCCTGGACCTGACTCCATCATTATCATATATTTGTACCCTGGTACCTACCCTACCTCTAACCCCCCTCATTTTCAGTTCTTTTCTGTATATGTCTTTCCCAACTAGATTGTAAGCTCTTTGAGGTAAAGGACAATGTTTTGTTTTGTATTTGTATCCTCGGTGTTTAGCATAGTGTCTAACTCATAGTAAGTATTTAATAAATGCTTATTGAATATTGACTAAAGATGGTGAGAGCCAACACTTCTTTCATTTATGTTATCACATAGATTTGTTGCTGTTCAGTCATTTATTCCTGTCTGACTCTTTGTGATCCCATATAAAGTTTTCTAGGCAAAAATACTGAAGTTGTTTGCCGTTTCCCTCTCGAGTGTATTAAAGCAAACAAAGGTTAAGTGACTTGCCCAAGGTCACAGAGCTAGTCAGTGTCTGGGCTGAATTTGAACTCAGGTCTTCCTGACTCTAGTACCAGCTCTCTAGCCACTGAACAACATAGTTGCCGCCATTGTGGTGATTACTCCTTGACCAAGAATACTATTTGAATCTACCTACTCAATGAAATCTGGAGCCACTCAAAATAGATAGATTTAACAATCTATATGGGGGAGAAAAGTGGATTATAAAAGCCTAATACTCATGTTGTGAGATAAATTGAAGGGGCATCCTCTCAACTTAGTTTATTAGCACATAGTCTTTGAAAAATATAACAGATAAACAACAAATTGGAACAAGAACTAAAGAGTAGTAGGAAAGCTGGTGAATTGTGCTTTGGGAAATATACAATACTTTGACCTATCTCAAGATGATCTCTTACAGTCAATAAAACTTTTCATTTTTTAAGGCTGATTTTCTTCCATTGGTGATATGTGTGTGTGTGTGTGTATATATATATATATATATATATATATATATATATATATATATATATATATGTATATGTATGTATATGTGTGTGTGTGTACGTGTGTGTACAATATACATAACTTATATGTGTGCATGTATATTTGTATATATATTTCAATGAATATTTTCCAATTATGTGTAAAAATAATTTAAAAAATACATATTTTTTAAATTTTCAGTTTCAACTTCTTTTCCCTCCCTCCTGCACCTCTCCCGTCTTTGAGAAAGCAAGGAATTTGTTATTAATTATACATTAAAAGTTATGAAAAGATATATTTCCATATTAGACATTTTGCAAAAGAAAATACAGACAAAAATAAAGAAGGAAAATAAAGTTTAAAAAAATATGCTTCAGTCTGCATTCAGAGTTCATTGGTTCTGTGTGTGGAGGTGGATAGCATTTTTCATCATGGGTATTTTGTAATTGTACTGAATAATTTTCTTGATCAGAGTGGCTCAGTCTTTTATAGTTAATCATCCTTAAAATATTGTTATTATGGTGGACAGTTTTTTTCCTCATTCTGCTCACTTCACTTTGCATGACTTCATATAAGTCTTCCATGTTTTACTGAAACTATCATGCTCAGCATTTTGATAGTACAATAGTATTCCATCACAATCATATACCACAATTTGTTCAGCCATTTCCCAATTGATAGGAATGCTCTTAATTTCCAATTTTTGCCACCACAAAAAGAGCTGCTATAAATATTTTTGTACAAAGAGAGGTCCTATTTTTTTTCTTCCCTTTCTTTGGAATAAAGACTCAGTAGTGGTATTAATGGGTCAAAGAGTATGCACAATTTTATAGCTTTGTAGACATATTTACAAATTGTTCTTTAAAATGGTTGGACTACTTCACAACTGTACATTAGTGTCCAATTTTTTCCACATCCTCACCAGAATTTGTCATTTTCATTTTCTTTCACATTCACTGATCTAACAGGCATGAGATAGTACCTCAGAGTTGTTTGAATTTGCAATTCTTTAATCAGTAGTGATTTAGAGCATGTTTTCATGTGATTGTTGATAGCTTTGATTTCTTCAAAAAACTGCCTGTTTATATCCTTTGACCATTTATCAACTAGGAAATGGCTTTTATTTTTATGAATTTGACTCAGTTCCTTATTTACTTGAAAAATGAGGCCTTTATCAGAGAAATGTGATATAAAGTTTTTGTCTCAACTCTACTTTTTGTTCTAATTTTGGCTACATTGGTTTTATTTGTGCAAAAGCTTTTTAATGTCATGAAAACAAAATTATCTGCTCTATTTCCTGTGATCTTCTCTACCTCTTGACTGGTCATAAACACTTCCTGTATCTATAGATTTGATAAGTACATTTTTCTTGCTTCCCTAACATACTTATGATAATACCCTTTATGTCTAAATGGTTTTTTTTCCCCATTATGATCATCTCTTGATATGTGGTATGAAATGTTTGTATGTGCCTAGTTTCTGCCAAATTGCTTTCTGGTCGTCTGAGCAATTTTTGTCAAATTGTGAGTTACTATCCCAAAAGGTCATATCATTGAGTTTATTAAACAATAAATTACTACACTCGTTTCCTATGGCATATTATATACCTAATCTATTCCACTGATCCACCACTCTATTTCTTGGCCAATATCATATTGTTTTGATAATTACTACTTTGTAATATAATTTTAAATCTGGAATAGCTAGGCTGCGTTCTTTTGTATATTTTATTGATTTTCTTGATATTTTTGACTTCTTGTTCTTCCAGAAGAATTTCATTATTATTTTTCTACTTTTATAAAAAAATTATTTGGTAGTTTGATTGACACGGCACTGAAGAGCAAATTAACTTAGGAAGAATTGTCATTTTTATTACATGGATTGGCCTACCCATGAACAATTGATATTTCTCCAATTGTTTAGATCTTTGTGTGAAAAAATATTCATATATTCTCTGGGTTTGTCTTGGAAGGAAGACATCCAAGTATTTCATATTGTCTGTAGGTATTTTAAGTAGAATTTTTCTATCTCCTACTGCTGGATTGCAATGGTAATATACAGAAATTCTTATGATTTCTGTGGGTTTGTTTTATATCTTACAGCCTTGCCAAAGTTGTTTGTTGCAACTAGATTTTTAGTGGATTGTCTAGGGTTCTTTTTTTCACATTTTAATTTTCTTTATTATTCAAAAACATATCCTTTTTATTTGCTTTTTTGACTCTGTGCTTGTGCCTTCAACACCTTCACAACAATTTTCTGCTCCTCAATCAGGAAAGCATGCTTGATCCTGTCATGGACACGTTTTGCACATGTGGAGCCACCATAAGCCCTGCTGACATGCTTTTTTGTCCTTGACAGCCTCATAAGAACTTTAGGTCTCACTGCACAAACACCTCAAAGCCTTCCTGGGCATACACCACAGGCTGATTTTGATGCTTTACCAACTTTCTTGGTATAAAGGTAAACAATTCTTTTACCTGGGGTTCATGACAGCCTAGTTTTGTCGGAAGCTGTATTGTAGGACAACCTATGGTGATATGTCAGACATTGAACCATTTTTAATTTCTATCAGGTCTGCCACCGGAAGAGGGAAGGTAGGGTTCTTTAAGCATACCATCATATCTTTTGCAAAGAGTGATAGTTTTGTTTCTTTGTGATCTATTTTTTCTTCAGCTTCTTTTTCTTGTGTTATTGCTGTAACAAGTATTTCTAGCACAATATTGAATAATGATGGTGATAATGTACATCTTTGCTTCACTTCTGATGATATTAGGAATGCTTCAAGATTATCCCCATTACAAATAATACTTGCTCTTGGATTTATATGGATATTATTTATCATTTTAAGAAATGTTCCATTGATTATTATACTTTCTAGTGTTTTTAAGGGAATGGATATTATGTTTTGTCAAAGGCTTTTTCTGAGTCTATTTATATAATCATATGATTTTTGTTGCTATTGACATGACCCATTATGCTGATTATTTTCCTAATAATGAACCAGCCCTGCATTTCTGTTATAAGTTCTACTGATACTGTATGATTTTGTGATATACTGTTGTATTCTCTTTGCTAATATTTTATTTAAAATTTTTGCATCAGTATTCAATAAGGAAATTGGTCTATAATTTTCATCTTCTGTTTTTCCTCTCCCTGGTTTAGGTATCAAACTTATATTTGTGTCACAAAAGGAATTTGGTATGGCTCCTTTTTTACCTATTTTTTTCAAATACTTAATACAGTATTGAAGTTAATTGTTCTTTAAATGTTTGATAGAATTCATTTATAAATCATATGGTCATAGGTATTTTTTTTTCCTTAGGGAGATTATTGACTACTTATCCAATTTCTTTTTCTAAGGTAGAGTTAATTAAATTATTTGATTTCCTCTTCCATTAATCTGAGCAATTTATATTTTTGTAAATATTCATCAATTTCACTTAGTTATCAGTTTTACTGGCTATAATTGAGCATAATATCTCCTAATTACTTTAATTTCATCTTCATTAGTGATGGACTTACCTTTTTGCATTTTTATATTGGTAATTTTGTTTTTTCTTTTTAAAATCAAATTAACCAATTGGTTATCTATTTTATTGGTTTTTCATAAAACCAACTCCTAGTTACCTAGTTATATTCATTAGTTCTTTTTTTTCTGCTTTCAATTTTATTAAATTCTCCTTTGATTTTCAGGATTTTCCTTTTGCTGTTTAATTGGTGATTTATTGTTGTTGCATGCCCAGTTAATTTATCTGTTCTTTCTCTCATTTATTCATGTATGCATTTAGAGATATAAAATTTCCCCTAAGTACTGTTTTGGCTGCATCCCACACATTTTGGAATGGAATCTCATTGTTGTCATTCTTTTTAATGAAGCTATTAATTATTTCTATTATTTGTTCTTTAACCAACTAATTTTTAGGATTAAATTATTTAGTTTCCAATTAAATTTTAATCTATGCTTCCATGGCCCTTTAATAATTTTAATTGCATTAATATAAAAAGAATCCATTTAATATTTCTGCTTTTCTGCATCTGAGAGGTTTTTATGCCCTAAAGCATGGTCAATTTTTTGAAGGTGTCATGTACAGCTAAGAAAAACCTAATTACTTTCTATTCCCAAGCAATTTTCTTTAGAAGTTCATCATATCTATCCTTTCTAAGATTCTATTCATCTCATTGACTTCTTATCTGTTTTATGGTTAGATTTATCTACCTCTGAGAAAGGAAAGTTATGGTTCCCCACTATTATAGTCTTACTGTTAATTTCCTCTCATAATTCCTTTCATTATTTCTTTAGAATTTGGCTATTATGCCGGTTGCCATATATATGATTAGTATTGTCTATGGTTTCTTTTTAGGGGACACATTTTCCCTGCTCATCCCTTTTAATTAGGTCTTATTTTTTCTCTTGCTTTGTCTAAGATCATGTTTGCAACCCATGTCCTTTTTTACTTCAACTGAAGCATAATAGAATTTGTTCCAGCCCCTTATTGGAACTCTGTGTATCTCTCTGTTTCAAGTGTGGTTCTTGTAAACAACATACTATTGGATTCTGGTTTCTAATCCATTCCACTATCTGCTACCATTTTATGGATTACTTCATCCGAATCACATTCACAGTTATGATTATTAACTGTGCATTTCCTTTTTATTTTCTTCTATCTTCTTCTCTGTCTGTCTCTCTGCCTCTCTGTGTCTGTCTGTCTGTCTCCATCTCTCTGTCTCTGTCTCTCTCTCTCTCCCTCTTTCTCTCCCTTATGTGTATATGTATCCCTCCCTCCCTTCTCCCAGAATGTCCCTCTTTCTTGCCCATTCATTTCTTTATACCATCCCAATATGATTAACTCACTTTTTCTTTTTCTTTCTATGTTTAATCCTTTGAACTGCCCTTAATACTAATAAAGTTCTTAGAAGTTACATGTAGAAAAGTAAACAGTTTAACCTTATTAAGTTCCTTATTATTTCTCTTTCATATTTACCTTTTTATGCTTCTTGAGTCTTCTATTTGAAAGTCACATTTTCTATTCAGCTCTGGTCTTTTCATAAAAAATGCTTTAAAGTCCTCTGTTTCATTAAATATCCTTTTTCCCCAGGAAGGATTATGTTTACTTTTGCTAGGTAGGTTAGTATTGGTTTTAATCCTAGCTCTTTTGTAATTCAGAATATCATATACCAAGCCCTCCACTTCTTCAAGGTGGTAGCTGCTAAATCTTCTGTGATCCTGACTGTTGATCCCTGGCATATGAATGATTTCTTTCTGGCTGCTTATGACTGAGAGAGATACTTCCTCGCAGGACATCTGCTCCCTCTTAACCAAAATTTACTCCTCTCCACTCTTAAATTATGACCCCAAAGTTGGTGTCAGTATTGGAGTTGTCAAAAAGTTTTGACTCTATGCCCAGTGTTAGAATATGGGTCCATATAATCTTTCTGACCAGGTGCCAGGTCCTATTACCATCTCTGGATCAACAGATAACCAAAGCTGCTGCAACTTCTGGTGCCACCAGCTAGTCCCACCAATGTACTTCATAATCTGGGCTCCAGTCCATTCTCCACCCCTGTGTCACTGGTCTGTCTTTACAACTTCCTAAATTGCCTTGGGCTGGAAGTATGTCTCATTCTGACTTTTTTTTTTTGCTGTACCACTCCAGAATTTGATTTGATGCATTATTTTATAGTTGTTTGGAAGAGAATGTTGGGAGACCAAGACGAGTGATTACCCTTCTCCACCAACTTGGCTCCACTGCCCAGAAATCCTCTGTTATATGGCTTTGAATCACAATCTCTTAAGAATCAAAAATGCAGTCAATCCAATGACAAAAGAGAGATGCATAATAGGAATAATTCAGATATGACATACTGTTAAAATATGATTTGCAGTGACAAAGTGTTCCATAAAATACATTATCCAGGAAATGTGTTATGAGAAAAGGAAGTGGGGCGGTAAAGGATATTTCTGTATAGGAAAACAGATTAGACAATCCCAGTGAAGTACTGGAAGCTATAAAATATTAAAAGACCAAGATGAAGACCTCCACCATATTTAGTAAATCCTCATAAGTATTTAGAGGAAGATATGTGCACAAATGATCAGAATGAGAAGGTATGGATTATTTGTGTTCTGTAACAATGAACTGAATTATACTGATAACAGTAACTAGTATTTACCCAATAATTTATGGTTTGCAAAGTGCTTTACAAATATTATCTCAATTTATTCTCACAATAAGCTTGGGAGTTATGTATTATCTTCATTTTACAAATGAAGAAACAAAGCCAGACAATTATTTGACTTGTCCAATTACAAAGTTAGCAAGTAGCTGAGGCCAGATATGAACTCAGGCCTTGCTCAGGCCTTGTGTGTAATTATTTAATTACACACATGTTGTGGTTTAAGGAAGTGAACTCCAGAGTTAGAATTAAGAACCCTCTATTTGAATCCTGTCTCTGACAATAACTGGTTATGTGGGCCTAGCCAATTAATGTTGTGGAGCCTCAATGTACTTATCTGTAAAACAGAGATAACATCCATGTACTTTTGTTGTTGTTCAGTTGTGTTTCAATCCTATCCAGTCCTTTGACAAAAATACTGGAGTGGTTTTCTATTTACTTTTCCAGCTCATTTTACTGATGAGAAAACAGGGTTCAGTGACTTCCCCAGGCTCACACAGCTAGTATGTGTCTCAGACCACTCACAAAGATAAGTCATTTTGACTCCAGGCCTGTCACTCTGTCGGCTGTGCTATCTAGCTGCTGTTGCACAGAAAACACTTTTAAAAACTGATAGTATTAAATAAATGTAAGTTATTGTGTTTTTGTGTAAACTTTTGAATGATGCTTTTAGAGTTTTGTACTTTTTTAACTTTATACCATTTGTCCAATGTGGAGAGTAAATGTCACAGGGTCTCAGGTAGATACTATGATGCTATAAATACAGTTGGTAAACAATTAGAATAAAACATAATGTCACAAGGTTTATACACAGTACATGGATTTTAGGAGGTCCATGAACCACTAAAAATTACCATTCAAAGGATAGTAAAGTTGACTAAAATATAAAAATCATAAAAATTCTGCCTTTTGAACAGACAGCAATTAAATAAAGAAAAATTTTCATCAACAGTATCAAGGTTCTTTAGGGGCTACTAAAACTTTAGCAACCAAATTTCTTGTATTCTAATATTATGTTCTTCACATAGTATCACAAAAATCAAAGAATTATGGAATTAGATAAGCACTTGGGGGTAACCTAACTATGAATTCTATGATATAACAGGCAACTAGTCAACTGCCCCCTAAATGAAGGTAATTCACTATCTATAGAAGACTCCTTTTCTAATTTTTTTTAAATTTTATTAATTTATTTGATTTATCAAGAATCACTTCCATATGCTTTTGAGTTTAAAAATTTTTCTCTCCCTTCCTCCCCAGGCCTCTCCCCAAGATGGCACACAATCTGATATAGGCTGTATATTTACATTCCTATTAAACATATATTCACATTAGTGAAGTTGTAAGTAAAAATTAAAACCAATAGGAGGAACCATCATAAAGAGGAAACAAAACTCAACAGAAGAGGAAAAAAATAGCAATTCAAATTTCATAGTTCTTTTCTTTGGATGTGGACAGCATTTTCCATCCGAGGCCTCTGGAGATGTCTTAGATCCTTGTAATGCTGAGAAAGTTTATCAATATTAGTCATTGCATAAGTGGCTGTTATTGTGTACAAAGTCTCTTGGTTCTGCTCACTTCACTCAGCATCAGACCATACAAGTCTTTCCAGGTTTTTCTGAAGTCAGCCTGTTCATCATTTCTTATAGCACAATAGTATTCCATTACATTCATATACCACAACTTGCTCAGCCATTCCCCAATTGATGGGCATCCTCTCAATTTCCAATTCTTTGCCACCACAAAAAGAGCTGCTATGAATATTTTTGTACATGTGGGTCCTTTTCCCATTTGTTTGATCTCTTTGGGATATAGCCCTAGAAGTGCTATTGCTGGATCAAAGGGTATGCACATTTTTGTAGCCCTTTGGGCATAGTTCCAAATTGTTCTCCAAAATGGTTGGATCATTTCACAACTCCACCAACAATGTAATTAGTTTCCAATTTTCCCACATCTTCTCCAACATTTATCATTTTCCTGTTTTGTCATGTTGGCCAATCTGATAGGTGTGATGTGGTACCTCAGAGTTGTTTTGATTTGCATTTCTCTAATCAATAATGATTTAGAGCATTTTTTCATATGACTATAGATGGCTTTAATTTCTTCATCTGAGAACTGTCTGTTCATATCCTTTGACCATTTATCAATTGGGGAATGGCTTGTGTTCTTATAAATTTGTCTTAATTCTCTATATATTTTAGAAATGAGGCCTTTATCAGAGAGACTGGTTGTAAAAATTCTTTCCCAATTTTCTACCTTCCTTCTAATCTTAGTTGCATTGGCTTTGTTTGTGCAAAAACTTTTCAATTTAATGTAATCAAAATTATCCATTTTGCTTTTCATAATGTTCTCTATTTCCTGTTTGGTCATGAATTCTTCTGTTCTCCATAGATCTGATAGGTAAACTATTCCTTGTTCTCCCAGTTTACTTATGGTATCAGCCTTTATATCTAAGTCATGAACCCATTTTGACTTTATTTTGGTATATGGTGTGAGATTTGGGTCTATGCCTAGTTTCTGCCATACTCTTTTCCAGTTTTCCCAGCAGTTTTTTTCAAAGAGTGGGTTCTTATCCCAGAAGCTGGGGTCTTTGGGTTTATCAAATAATAGATTACTATAGTCATTGACTACTGTGTCTTGCATATTTAACCTATTCCACTGATCCACCTCTATTTCTTAGCCAGTACCAAGCAGTTTTGATGATTGCTGCTTTATAATACAATTTAAGATCTGGAATTGCTAGGCCACCTTCCCCTGCATTTCTTTTCATTAGTTCCTTTGATATTCTGGACCTTTTGTTTTTCCAAATGAATCTTGTTATTATTTTTTCTAACTCTATAAAATAATTTTTGGTAGTTTGATTGGTATGGCACTGAATAAGTAAATTAGCTTAGATAGATTGTCATTTTTATTATATTAGCTCGGCCTACCCATGAGCAACTGATGTTTTTTTCCAATTATTTAGATCTGATTTATTTGTGTGAAAAGTGTTTTGTAATTGTGTTCATAGAGTTCCTGGGTTTGTTTCAGGAGGTAGACTCCTAAATATTTTATAATGTCTACAGTAAGTTTAAATGGAATTTCTCTTTCTATCTCTTGCTGTTGGGCTTTGTTGGTAATATATAGAAATGCTGATGATTTATGTGGGTTTATTTTATAGCCTGCAACTTTGCTAAAGTTGTTTATTATTTCAAGTAGTTTTTTACTTGATTCTCTAGGATTCTCTAAGTATATCATCATGTCATCTGCAAAGAGTGATAGCTTTGTTTCTTCTTTGCCTATTCTAATACCTTCAATTTCTTTTTCTTCTCTTATTGCTAAAGCTAAGTTTCCAGTACAATATTGAATAACAGTGGTGATAATGGACATCCTTGTTTCACCCCCATCTTATTGGAAATGCTTCTAGTTTGTCCCCATTACATATAATGCTTGCTGAAGGTTTTAGATAGATGCTATTTATTATTTTAAGGAAGACTCCATTTATACCTATGCTTTCTAGTGTTTTTAATAGGAATGGGTGTATTTTGTCAAAAGCTTTTTCTGCATCTATTGAGATGATCATGTGGTTTCTGTTGGTTTTGGTGTTGATATGCTCAATTATGCTGATAGTTTTCCTAATATTGAACCAACCCTGCATTCCTGGTATAAATCCTACCTGGTCATAGTGTATTATTCTTGTGATAAGTTGCTGTAATCTATTTGCTAAAATTTTGTTTAAAATTTTTGCATCTATATTCATTAGAGAAATTGGTCTATAATTTTCTTTCTCTGTTTTGACTCTTCCTGGTTTAGGTATCAGCACCATATTTGTATCATAAAAAGAATTTGGTAAGACTCCTTCTTCACCTATTTTCCCAAATAGTCTATATAGTATTGGAATTAATTGTTCTTTAAATGTTTGATAGAATTCATGTAAATCCATCTGGCCCTGGAGATTTTTTCCTAGGGAGTTCATCAATGGCTTGTTCAATTTCTTTTTCTGAGATGGGGTTATTTAAGTATTTTACTTCCTCTTCTGTTAATCTGGGCAATTTATATTTTTGTAAATATGTATCCATTTCACTAAGATTGTCAAATTTGTTGGCATATAGTTGGGCAAAATAATTCCTAATTATTGTTTTAATTTCCTCTTCCTTGGTGGTAGCTTCACCCTTTTCATTCTTGATACTAGTAATTTGGTTTTCTTCTTTCTTTTTTAATTAAATTAACCAAAGGTTTATCTATTTTATTGTTTTTTCATAAAAGCTCTTAGTTTTATTTATTAGTTCAATAGTTTTCTTAATTTCAATTTTTTAATTTTTCCTTTGGTTTTCAATATTTCTAATTTGGTGTTTAATTGAGGATTTTTAATTTGTTCTTTTTCTAGTTTTTTTAGTTGTATGCCCAATTCATTGATCTCCTCTTTTTCTATTTTATTTATGTAAGCATTTAGAGATATAAAACTTCCCCTAAGAACTGCTTTCACTGCATCCCATAAGTTTTGGTATGTTGTCTCATTATTGTCATTCTCTTGAATGAAATTATTGATTGTTTCTATGATTTGTTGTTTGACCCAATCATTTTTTAGGATTAGATTATTTAGTTTCCAATTATTTTTTAGTCTATCTTTCCATGGCCCTTTATTACATATAATTTTTATTGCATCATGATCTGAAAAGGATTTTAATATTTCTGCCTTTCTGCATTGGATTGTGAGGTTTTTATGCCCTAGTACATGGTCAATTTTTGTGTATGTGCCATGTACCACGAGAAAAAAGTATATTCCTTTCTATCCCCATTCAGTTTTCTCCAGAGGTCTATCATACCTAACTTTTCTAATGTTCTATTCACCTCCTTAACTTCTTTCTTGTTTATTTTGTGGTTAGATTTATCTAGTTCAGAGAGGGGAGGTTGAGGTCCCCACTAGTATAGTTTTGCTGTCTATTTCTTCCTGTAACTCCCTGAACTTCTCCTCTAAGAATTTGGATGCTATACCATTTGGTGCATATATGTTTAGTAATGATATTACTTCATTGTCTATGGTGCCTTTTAGCAGGATGTAGTTTCCTTCCTTATCTCTTTTGATTAGATCTATTTTTGCTTTTGCTTTGTCTGAGATCAGGATTGCTACCCCTGCTTTTTTTACTTCAGCTGAAGCATAATATATTCTGCTCCAGCCTTTTACCTTTACCCTGTATGTGTCACTCTTTTTCAAATGTGTTTCCTGTAAACAACATATTGTAGGATTATGGTTTTTAATCCATTCTGCTATCCATTTCCATTTTATGGGAGTTCATCCCATTCACATTCACAGTTATGATTACTATCTGTGTCTTTTTCTCCATCCTTTTTCCCCCTTTTATGCTTTTTTTCTCCTTTCTCCTTTCCCCCCACTAGTGTTTTGCTTTTGACCACCACCTCCTTCAGTCCCTCCTCCCTTCTATTATTTCCCTTTTCTTCCCCTTTACCCTTACTGCTTCTTCCCTCCCTTTTACTTCCCCTTTTCCCTCCTACTGCCTATAGGGCAAGTTAGATTTCTATACTGATTATGTTATTTTCTTGAGCCAAATCTGATGAGAGTAAGGTTCAAACAATGCTCACCCCCTTCTTTCCCTCTGCTGTAATAGGATTTTTGTCTTTTCCTGTAATGTAATTTACCCTTGTCTGCCTCCTCCTTTCTCAGTACATTTTCTAGATCAGACTAATCCACTTACTTGGATCCATTTAACCCACTTGATTAGATTTTTTTTATCATTACATCAAAGTCAACTTATCCACCCCTTTATGTATACTCCTTTAACATGGTGTAATAACAATACAGTTCTCAAGAGTTGCAAGTGTCATCTTCCCTTGTAGGGATGTAAACAGTTTGCCCTTATTAACAACATATTGTATCTTTCTGTCCCATTTACCTTTTTATCTTCTTGAATCTTGTACTTGAAGATCAAATTTTTTGTTGAGCTCTGGTCTTTTTATCAGGAAGTTTGGAAGTCCTATTTCATTGAATATCCATCTCCTCCCTTGAAAAATATCATGCTCATTTTTGCTGGGTAGTTGATCCTTGGCTGCAATCCAAGCTCCTTTGCCTTATGGAATATCATGTTCCACCCTGGTCTTTTAATGTAGAAGCTGCAAGGTCCTGTGTAATCCTGACTGTGGTTCCATGATATTTAAATTGTTTCTTTCTGGCTGCTTGCAGCACAACATTCTCTTTCATCTGGTAATTTTGGAATTTTGCTATTATATTCCTTGGCATTTTCAATTTGGGATCTCTTTCAGGTAGTGAGCAGTGGATTCTTTCTATGGTTATTTTACCTTCTGGTTCTAGGACTTCAGGGCAGTTTTCCTTTATGATTTCCTGAAAGATACTGTCCAGGCTCTTTTTTTATCATGATTTTCAGGTAGTCCAATAATTTTTAAATTGTCTCTCTGGATTGATTTTCCAGGTCAGTTGTTTTACCATGAGGTATTTTACATTTTCATCTATTTTTTCATTTTTTTGTTTCTGTTTGACTGATTCTTGCTCTCTCATAGAGTCATTAGTTTCCATTTGTCCAATTCTAATTTTTAACAGATTGTTTTCTTCTGTTAGTTTTTTACTTCCTTCTCCAATTGGCCAATTGTATTTTTAGGGATTTGTTTTCTTCAGTGTACTTTTTTTCCAGTTGGCCAATTGTGTTTTTTAGGGACTTGTTTTTTCAGTGTACTTTTTTTCCAATTGGCCAATTGTATTTTTTAAGGACTCTTCTACCTCTCTCATTTGACTTTTAAAATCCTTCTTGAGCTCTTCTAAGAAGGCTTTTTGGGCTTCAGACCAGTTCATATTCCCTTTTGATGTTGCAGATGTGGGTTTGTTGACAATGTTGTCCTCTTCAGAATTTCTGTCTTGATCTTCACTCTTCTCATAATATGAATCTATGGTGCATTTCTTTTTACTCATGTGTTTCTTTATTCCTGGCCTTTAAAGAGATTGAGCTCTCCTGCTGGGGAGCAGAGGGCACTAACCCAAGCTTCTTGTGTTGGGAGCCTAGGTCTTGGTCACTGGCTTTGTGTGCTGGGGCCTCTTATGTTGGCAATTGGAGGCTGTAGGGTTCTGGCAGCTTACCTGGTGTTGGGCTGGAATCAGCAAGGCTGGAACTTTCAGGCAATTCTAGGTTGCCTGCTTTTCCTTTCCTTTAGCTTTCTTCAGCTCCTTTTAGATGGGTGCTGCAGGGTGTTTATCTGCCTGGGGCCCCTTGCAGTGCTGCCTCCCTTAAATCTGCTGAGGCACTGGGAGATCTTTTGCTGTAGAATGCCAAGGCATCTAGTGGTTTTCTGAGCTGGTTTCCACTGGTTCCCCTGCCTTCACTGAGGCACTTGGAGGTCCAGGTGTTAGTGTTTGCCTGCTCTACTACCTGGGCTTCAGGATCTCCTCCTGGTTGGCAGTTGGAGGCTGTAGGGTTCTGACAGCTTACCTGGTGTTGGGCTGGAATCAGCAAGGCTGGAACTTTAGTAGGACTCTAGGTTGCTTTCTTCAGCTCCTTTCAGATGAATGCTGCAGGGTGCTTATCAGCCTGGGGCCCTTTGTATGGTTGCTTCCCTTATTTTTGCTGAGGCACTGGGAGAGCTGTAGAATGCCAAGTCACCAGGATCTCCTCCTGGTGTGCTAAAGTGAGGCTGGGGTACTGCTCTGCTTCTCCTAGTCTTTCTTCTGATTCAGCTGTTTCAGGGTTTTTCTGAGGTGATATTTTCTGGGTTTTCAGAGGTTGATAGGGGAGAGTGAGTGCAACTACCTTTTTACTCTGCCATCTTGGCTCCCAGAAGTGGAAGTCCTACTTTATCTCTATCTTGAATCAATCACCTCTCAGTAATGGATAGCAAGTTTCCTCATCTGTTCTCTTGAATCACAAATGATCATTTCACTGATCAAAGTTCTTAAAATTTTCAAAGCTATTGTTTTTATCATTGAAATTGAATACATTTTATCCTGGTTCTGCTCATTTCATTCATTATCAACTTATAAAAATCCTCAAAAAATTTTCATCTTTTTAATATTGATGAATTAATTGAAAAATTATTCTGGTTCTGCTCACTTCCATTCATAGTAAACAATTCATATTCAGTATATGTTTTCTAGTTATATTTCTAATTACACTCTGAACAGGGCAGGAATAGGATTATGTCTTCCTGTAAATCTGACATTGGAATGAACAGAATGGATGCAGCAGATAAATTCTACAGTATTCATTCTACTCAACAAACACTTTGACTAGCACAAATTAAAAGAATCTCATTCAAGTCCCATTGGTTTACTTCATCAACACTTCAATTCCTCAAGGATTCATAGTTTCATCAATGTCAATATAGTCTCTGCTTACATTGATCACTACACTTCACAGGTGAACTCTGAGAATTGTAGAGATGAAAAATTAATCATCTGATGTCTAACCTATGTGGGAATGAGCTATTCTGGTCTTAGCTAGACTGTTCTTTAGGTATCAGATGGGCAAGTATGTGGCTAGGCCTAGAATCAGAACAGTCTCAGATTTATAGAACCTTCTACACATGGTCACCTGGAATTGTTTTTGAGAAGCCAGTTTAAACTTCAAAGCTATCCTTGACTCTTTATTGTACTTTACCAAGCTTCTCCCTACCCACCTTGTCCCACAGCCAATCACTTGGGAAATCTTGCCAATTCTACCTTCTCTTGCAATCATTCACTTTCCCCTATCATATACACATCATCATTTCAGATCCTCATCACCTTTCTCCTGGGCAATTATATGGGCTCCTAATTGGATTTCCTGACTCCACTTTCTCCCTTCTTCAATCCATATTCTACATAGCTACCAAAGTGACAGTCCTAGAACATGTGTATGATCTTGTCACTTAGGAAGCTCCAGGGGCTTCCTAACACTTCTAGAATCAAATATAAACTCTTCTGTTGAGCATCCAAAGACCTTCACAATCTGGTTCCAAACTACCTGTTCAGATATATTACACATTTCCTCTTTATGTTTTCTGTGGTAGAGACAAATTCCTCTAAATGTCCCTCCCACATGGCATGACTTCTGTCACACAGCTCTGTCTCCCATGTCCCAAATGAACTGCCTCCTCATTTCCTTCTCTTAGAATTCCTTTTGTCCTTCTATAGGAGATCCTTACACACACACACACACACACACACACACACACACACACACACATACACACACGACTACTAGAACCTTCCTGAAATTTTACTGTATTTAATTAATTTATAGTTTGTGTCTACTCATTTTTTTGTACACCTCTCCCAATGGCATGTAAGAACCTTGAGGTCTGATATTGTTTCATTTACATAATTTGGTTTTCCAACACCTAACATAGTGCTTGACATTTCTAGGGGCTAAATAAATTCAAGTTAATTGATTGATTCATTAATTCATCCATAATTACCTCAAATGAACCACTAGAGGAAGACTTTAGTGGTACTTTGCACCTATAAATGAAGTTCCTTTCATTTATCTCTAACAAACCTGTAGAAAATATTCCTTAGTATCATCTGGTATCAGCCAATTCCATTTCTCATTAAATGAACAGGAGACAACAATTAGAACCAAAAATGAAATAATAAATATTCTAGTCAACCTCTTTCTCCCGCTGAAAATCTAGGGAATAAACACTTGTATTTTATACCATCCACACTCTCTCCTTTAAATTTAATATTCCCATGTCCACTGGCACCAATTTAAAACTAGTAGCTTGCTCACTTATACTATGATTCAAGATGATCTCATTCTTATTGGGTATTTAATTTTTGTAAATGACTAATATTCTTCTCTTACTCAGGAAGTATTGGAAATGAAAGTAAAAATACTTTCAGAAGCTCTAAAGGAGGTCAAATGACACACAAATCAATCCCTTTCCCACAAAGCATATCCAAAGGCTTCTTCATGGGGAATAAAGTCATCTTGTGCTACTGTGCTGTGCTTATGTCATAAAACCCACAGGGTTTCAAAAACAAGCACAGTAAAAGAATGACTTACTTCATGACCAAGCTGGGACCAAGTCCATATAGAAGCTCATAAGGAAGATTTTTAGTTGTTTTGTTCCCCTTTTTCAAGTTTAACTTTGGAAGTTCAGCTTTTAAAGACAGATAAAACACCACTCATAAGTGAAAGATCAGAGTGATGAAGGACTTTTGCCAGGCTACCCTGAGAAGAAAAACTAATAAGTTCCTTTTAGGTATTGGATTACCTACAGTTAATGTGTTCATATTAATTATAAGATTCTAAATACTGCTATCTCACATTTGATCAAAAGGGGAAGGCAAACACAATCAGTGGGGAATATAGATATTGTAAGACAGGAAAAGATAGAAATAGAAGTGAGTTTCATAAGTATTTCAATGTATTGAATTAGGTCACAGATTAGTGTTTCTTAAAGAGTCTGCCTCCATATTCCCCACTCCTGAACATCCCAAGATTTCTGTATCCCCCCAGCTCTGTACCTATTTCTGGCTACCCTCATGATACCAGATTTATGCATTTTGTTCATCCTTGCCCATCCTGGGAGCATAAAGAGTGAGGGGGCAGATGAGGGGAAGGAGAGGCAGAGGAATTTCATGGCCCAGTTAGTGGGTCTAAATGTCGGGTTTTCTAAGGAAATGTTACTCCATTATGCCACCAACTCTGACCAAAAAAAAAAATTAAGAATCACTGACTTGGATAATTCTCTGACTTGGCAACATTTTCAAACCACTTTTTTTTTATTTAGGAAGTCACTATTTCATTGTATTGAGCGACTCATTTAAAGAATCATCTAAGAACCGGGAAAGTCTTGTTTGCTGTTAAAATAATATGGAGGGATCACTAGGGAAGAGGAAAAAGCAACTTGATTCACAGGTAATGTGAAGACAATGAAAGATTCTCTATCAATTCACAATTGTTAAATGCCAAAGAAAATAACAATAAGGGGATTTTAAGTAAAGGTGGCAAAGTCAAAAGCTTCAACCAAGCATAACACCCTCTAGAACCTCATTAATCAAAATGAAAAAAAAAAAACAATGCTCAATAAAGGAGAAGATGAAAAATCAGGAAGTAATGAGCTGAGAAAGTCAGTGATACTATCTGAAAAGGGAAGAGGTAGAAAAAGAAAAAAGGAGAGAAGTAGATACAACAACAGACAGTGCTGTTAAGTCTTGATTTTCTGAGCTAGTGATAAGGGGGCCTTTATCCTCACTTCAACAATTCTGTTCTGTACTAAGAAAGGGGCTAGGACCCAGGGATTAATAATCTCTACTTGCCCCAGAAACCATTCTCTAGGACACATTAACCCCCAGATCTTCTAACCTACCTAGAAAGGTAGTAGAGAGAAGAGCTCTAAGGATACTAGCTGGGCTACCCATGACTGTGGTAGGAAGAAGAATGTGGTTTATGCAGTCTTATTCAAGATAACTAGAGGGGCAGGGACTGGGCCCAGACAATGGCAAAGGATAGAGCCTAGCAAAGTTTTTGAACTAAGCTCAAACACTCTCCCAAGACATGTTGTAGGTAGGTAATGAGGAAAGGCCAGGATACCATGTTCTACTTTCCCATCTAGGGAATTTCTATCTTGGTGGCTCAGACCAAGACCATGGGAGGAGGCAGGGATAATAAACTATTATCATTCAAGCTTGCTGACTGCCCTGTTCCTAGCTAAGAGAATAGCATGATTTTTTAGATCAAAACTCCCACCCCAGATGGTTCTCTGAGGACCAAAAAAACAATAACACATCATTTGAAATATGAGGTTGTGGTCTAGATGGCAACTAAGAACCCTTCCACATAAAATCCTATGATTTTATGACAATTGTGCCTGAAATTTGATGATGTTAGTAATTCAGAACACAAAAAAGACATAAAAAATTCTTATCTGTTGCTCTGAAAAACAAGCAAAGGCAAAAGAAAATGTATACAATGAGCACAGTGTTGTAAAGGAAAATAACACTGAAATACTTTAGAGTTCTGATCAGTGCAGGGACTAATCATGATTTCAGAGGCCCAGTGGAGAAACATGCCTCCCATTCCTGACAGAGAGATAGGGTATAATAGATACAGAATGGGGTAGTACATTTTTAGGCATGAATATCATGTAGTTAATTTATTTTAACTGTACTTATTTGTTACAAGTCAGAGATTTGGGTTTTTTTTGGGGGGAGTCAGTCAAATATTTAGTTAACACCTTCTATGTGATAGACATTGTGCTAAGTGCTGGGGGGGGAGGAGTCAAAAGGCAATCCCTGCTTCAAGGAGGGGAAGACTACACAAAAAAGGGGGAGCTGAAAAGGAGTGGGATAGGAAGAGAGGAAAGGGCGTGGTTGAGAAGTCCATAGGAGTGCACCCAGGTGGGAAATGAAAAGGTAGATGGCCTAGGTGCCCTCCTAAAATAAAGCTTGTAGGAAGAGTTCTCCTCCCTCCAATCAGAGAGATGGGCCACAGGGTCAGAGGGTACCAATCAGATGTGAGTTCTATGGCTGAAATGATGTTCCAGAATGAAGAAATCCTTAGGACATGATGGAGAAATACAGAGGAGAACAGAAAGTTACAGTCATTGCAAAGGGACAGTGATGATAGAAAATATCAATAAAACATTAAAAAATAATTCTCATTTATATAGTCAACTATAAAATAATCTTTACCAAAAAAAGGACTAAATGATTAGAATTTTTATAGTTAAGATATGTAAATATTATTAAAAAGACAATAGGACCTATACCAATTTTATTTATTCAGTGCCATGCAAAGCTAAAAATAAACAATGTTGAAAGCCATCTGGAAAAAAAACAAAAAGTCAACAATCTCAGGGGAAATTTTTAAAAAGTGGGGAGGAAGAAAAGATATCTAAATACAGCAACTTTCTCCAATAAAGGTCTGATATCTAGGGTACAAAAGGAGAAGAATTAGAAGGACAAGAGCCATTCCTCAATACCAAAATCATTAAAGGATATAAATAGGCAGTTACAAAAAAAAAGAAAGAAACATAAAGTATCTATAGTCACATGTAAAAAAAGTTCCAAATCACTAACAAGAAGAATAGCAAATTATAAGGTTCCATTTTACCCCCATAAGATTGGAAAAGACAAAAAAGAAGAAAATGACAGATAACGAATTGATTATCACACTCATTCAGTCTTGGTAGAGTTGTGAATTTGTTCAACTATTCTGGTATACAATTTGGAACTATACACAAAAAAGTCACTAAACACTGCATAATCTTTAACCCAGCAATGTCATTTGTAAACCTATAGCCTGCAGGCATGAACAAGAAAGAAAGGGCTTTATACAAGTTATAATGTAGAAGGTTTTATTGTTGTAGCAAATAATTGGAAACAAAAAGAGGTACCAACAATTTAGTAATTCCTAAGCAAGTTGTTATATATACACAAAATGGAATACTATTGTTCCTTATGACAAAAATAAATGTTTTAGAGCAATATAGGAAGACTTGAATGAACTAATTTAAAGTGAAGTGAGCAGAACCCAGAGAACAATTGATACAATAAACAACCACATTGTAAAGAGTTAAATGATGTGACCAACCACAATTCAGCATCACAGTAATGAAACAAGCTACCTATCTCCTGACAGGAATATGTACTCAAGGTGCAAAATGAAATATACATTTTTGAATGTGGCCATGTTTTCATTTGCGTTGATTAATTGAATATTATTACAAGGGTTTTGTTTTGTTCTTTATTTTTGAGGGGATTAAGTAGAAACATTGGGAGCAGTAGTAAGTTATTGATCATATTACCCCCTCTCCAGCTGAAATGAAGAAAAGAAAAAGAAATGAAAAAAAAGAGAAAATAGGGTCATTGAAGCATTTTTTTAATGAACTGGAAAGAAAAAAGAGCTAGACCAGAAAGAAACACAGAAAGCAGGATATCTTTGAAAATTGCATTTAAAAGAAAATGAAAGTATGTATAATGGGACCTGGGATGGAAGATGCAAGAATGTTACAAGTTACTGTCCAGCTAAGAATGAGCCTATAGCAGGAGTCTATCAGTCCAGCATGGTAAACCATGAAGAAACACTAGAGAAAGCCAAAGAAGTCTGAAAAATAAGAGCAGATATTTCAGTCCCTTAACATGGAAAAAAAAGAAAGAAAGATTGGCAAAGCCTTGCAAAAGAAGATTCAAATCTTAGGATACTTGATATCCTTGCAGATGGGAAAAATCTTACAGGAAGTTGCTGGAGAAATTCAGTAGTATATGGATATCTGTGATTGTAGTGTTGGTTTATTACAAATTATTGGAGGACCTACTTTTCCTTCAGAAAGACCTGGCCATGAGCTCATTGAACAGCGAAATCCTTTGGGTTTAGTTGGAATCATCACCACATTCAACTTCCCAATGGCTGCATTTGGCTATGACAATGCCATTGTTTGATTTGTGGAAATGTTTGCCATTGGAAAAGTGTGCCAACAATTTCACTCATTAGAGTAGCTGTCACAAAGATAGTTGTGAAAGTTTTACAAGACAACAACTTACCTGGTGCAATTGATTGTATGACATGTGGTGGTGATGATATTATCACAGCAATGGCCAAAGATGAGTGGGTAGATCTGTTGTCCTTCATAGGAAGCAACCAAGTGGGAAAACAGTTGGCAGTCATGACATAGGAGAGGTATGAGAGAAGTTTGTTACAACTTCAAGGAAACAACATTATTATTGCTTTTGAAGATTAGTTATTCCTTCAGCACATTTTGTGACTGTCGGAAGAGCAGGCTAAAGATATATAAATGTTAGGTAACTGTTTTTTCATGAAAGCACCCATGATGAAGTTGTAGATAAACAGGAATCTGTACAAATTTGCATTGGAAATTCAGAGGACTCTAATATCCTCTATAGGTCCCTCCACATCTAAAAGGCAGTAAACATGTTGGTTGGTACAGTGGAAGACGCCAAAAGTAAGGAGGCATAGTGGCCTATGATGAGAAGATTACAGATAGCCCAGAAATTATATAGAGCCAACTATTGTTACTGATTTTGATCACAATGCATCTGTTGTGCACAGAGACATATGCTCTTATCATTTATGTTTTAAATTTTAGGAACAAAGAAGGAATCTAAACAAGAAATCATAAAGTAAACAGGGTCTTTCAAATAGTAGGATTTGGGCAGAATATTTCAATGGTTTGGGCCTAAAGGATGAGACTGTGGCATCATAAATGTCAATAATCCAACAGGTGTTGCTGAGATTTGACATGCATTTGGAATTGAGAAACAGAGAATCAGGAAGTGATTAATGAAAGCAATATATGAGATGATGTACTGGCATCATCAACTACCGTAAAGTTTCTCCTGGTACAATCGAGTTTTAGTAACAGTGTTTCAGTTTTAAATGACGTCCACACTTTTAGAGATTTTAAAACATATAACAGGGGTTACTCTCCTACTTCTTTAAGATTTTAATAAATCATGGGCTTTTTTTTTGTCATTTGAAAGTGGAAAATAAGTTTGCAAAAAAGCATGAAGGCATTATTTAGTGAAAGATTGATTGCTCATCATTTCCTGCTTTCTTTTTTATAGACAAACCTTGGATTTGAAATCAGCACATTCACTTGCTTAAGAACAATGAAAATCTGATTAATCCACTCTTTGAAAAGAAAACAAGTGTTAATAAGCTTAAACAATACTTTCAGGATATTGTGAAATGCTAATCATATTTCTGAGGATAATGGCCTTGGATAAACAGGTTAAGACCTGTCTTCTTCTATACTCAATCCTGTCACTTTAAGTGTAAACTTAAAATTTTCATGAGACAATCTTCCAAACAAGTAAACTGATTGTGAAAGAAAGTCTCCTAGACTGTATTGACCAGCGTTTTGCTACAGTGGCTTAGGTTTTTAGGAGTATTATGAAGAGTGTTATTGGCAATAGGAAATAAATATTATTGCATGTATATTTAGAAATACATATAGAATAGTCTCATGCTTGTCCCAGTAATCATCATCCATAGTCTTGAAGTTATGTGCATCTGTAGATTAGTGGATTTATAGAATACAGGCTCTACATAATTCCTCCCCTCCAATCTCACAATCTAGGACTGAGGATATCTAAAATAAAGTGTGTGTTTATTTTATTTCATTTTTGGTGAGACAATCAGAGATAAGTGACTTGACCAGGGTCACACAGCTAGCAAGTGTCAAGTGTCTGAGGCTGATTTTTGAACTCAGGTCCTCCTAACTCCTGATCCCATGCTCTATCCACTATACTACCTAGCTGCCCAAGTGTGTGGACTTCATAAAGAAAATCTGTTTTGGTTAACATACTTTTCTATTTTGTGTAACTTCATCTAATTGAGATTCCACATGATTGAGTAAGGATTCCAATAGAGATTTCAGTATGTTAGAGTATAGCTGTAAAGACTAACAATAATTATGTGAAAAGTTCTAAATATATCATGATAATATTAATCTATTGTATTTCAATCAGGCATGCTGTTATTTAGGTCATCTTAATCTTAATCTTGAGCAAATTTGATTTAAGAGCATTTCCTATGGAAAATTAGCAGAGCTTGGATTATTTTTCTAAATGATTGTATACAGTTTTTTTCTCATATTCTATTGCTCAGTATACAGCGGTTTTTCAAACTGTTCTGTCTAAATACAGATAGTATCTGTACTGAGTTTAAAGTTGCTTACATTTGTAGTTTTCTCACCTTGGAAAAAAATACAATACCAAGTTGAATTTATCATATACTTTAAAAAGAACAAGCTCTAAATAATTTAAATTGTTTCATGTACTTCTTTTTTCTCTGTTCTACTTTGTAGAAAATGCTGATTTTATTTGTTGTTTATTAAGTATATATTTTTTTAAAAATAGAGTTTTCCTTATACTAATTTTGTGAAGTACTTAGTGCAAGTATTATGTCTCATATACATATGTAGGAATTGAGTCTCAGGGCACTTGTTACCTGCTCATTGTCATACAGATAGCACAGAAGTCAGATACAAACCCAAGTTTCTCCTAAGCCCAATTTTAGTATGCATTTTACTATACAACAATGCCTCTCATAAAATAAAATGTTATAATATAAATAGACGATAGATAGATGGATAGATAGATAGATAGATAGATCGATAGATAGATAGATAGATAGATAGATAGATAGATAGATAGATAGATAGACAGATAGATTTTTCAGATGACACATTTTACACTGGTAGTTATTAGTAGCTACCTTCTTTTTAGGCATTGATATTTTTCTTATGTACATGCTGTAGCTTTAGGCTGGATGTATTTTTTATGTCTTCATGCCAAATGAAATTATTCACACTTTTTCAGTTTAAGTAATTTAGCCCCCCCCCCGAATAGGCATTTAGAAGTCAACATTATTGTCAAACATAGCACTTCTTCATTGTTATCACTTATTCAACTTAAAGTAGATCCTGTCACTAAAAATCACTAAATTGTAGAATCTCTGCTCAACAGAAATGCTAACATAGAATTAGATAATTTCACAAACAGACAGAATTTCAGTGCCCATCTTGTCAAACCTATACTTCAAAAACAATCCTTCCTCCATCATGCTCAAAAGACAAATGACCATCTAGTCTTTGTTCCAACACCATCAATAAGGTGGAACCCTTACCTCTTGAGGTACAATATTCTACTTTTGCATTACTCTAATTGCTAGAAAATATTTTTACATCAAAAATAAAATTGCCTGCTTTGCAACTTTTACTCATTTCTCCTAATTTTGCCTTATGGTACAAAGAAAATCCAGAAAAAATATATTTCAATATAAGAGTTGTCAAATTACCTGAAAATATTTGAAGGCAAGGATATTATTATGGACTTTTTTTTTTTTTGCCTGTGAGCTTTTGATTGTTTAAAGCGGTGTATTTGTTCCGTATTATAACATTTTTTTTTCTAAAATAAAATCTAGCTTGGCATGTGTACACAGGTAGTTTTCTTCCTCTCCCTTTTCATTTTAAAGCATTTTTCTTTAGCTTTTCAATACTCAAAAACTATATTTTTTATCAGCCCTTGCTTGGTGTGCTCTATCTCTGGCTAATGATCTGCTTCTATATTTTAATTAATATTTCAGAAATTAAAATACAATTCTCAGATTTCATCTTTTTTTAAATTAATTAATATACTTTTAGTTCTCAACATTTGCTTCCACAAGATTTTGAGTTCCAAATTTTCTCCCTATCTCTCCCCACCCCAAAATGGTGTAGATTCTAAATATTCTTTTCCCCAATCTGCCCTCCCTTCTATCACCACTCCCCTTCTCTTATCCGGTTCCCCTTCTATTTTCCTCTAGGGCAGGATAGATTTCTGTCTGTATATCTTATTTACCAGTTGCATGTAAAAACAATATTTAACAATTGTTTTTTAAAACTTTGAGCTCCAAATTCTCTCCCTTCCTCCCTCCACAACCACTCCCATTGAGAAGGCAAGCAATTCAATACAGGAAACACATGTGTAGTCATGCAAAACACTTCCATAATAGTCATTTTGTGAGAGATTAACTATAATTTCCTCCATCCTATCCTGCTGTCCTGTTTATTCTATTGTCTCCTTTGATCCTGTCCCTCTTCAAAAATGTTTGCTTCTGATTACTGCCTCCCCAATCTGCCCTCCCTTCTATCATCCCCCCCTTTCTTATCCCCTTTCTCCATATTTTCCTGTAAGGTGAGATGGATTTCCATACCTAATTGAGTGTGAATGTTACCCCCTCCTTAAGCCAAATCTGATAAGAGCAAGATTCATTCATTCCCTCTTACCTCCCCATTCTTCCCCTGCACTGCAAAAGCTTTTTCTTGCCTCTTTTATGTGAGATAATTTATCCCATTCTACCTCTCCCTTTCTCCTCCTCCCAGTATAATTCTCTCTTACCTCTTAATTTTATTTTTTAGATAGCATCCCTTCATATTGAAATCACCCTGTGTCCTCTGTCTATACGTGTATATTCCCACCAATTACCCTAATACTGACAAAGGTCTCAAGAGTTACAAGTATCATCTTTCTATGTAGGAATATAAACAGTTCAACTTTAATAAGTCTCTTATAATTTCTTTCCTGTTTACCTTTTCATGGTTCTCTCAAGTCTTGTATTTGAAAGTCAAATTTTCTATTCAGCTCTGGTCTTTTCATCAAGAATTCTTGAAAGTCCTCTTTTTCATTGAAATTCCATTTTTTCCCCTCAAAGCTTATACTCAGTTTTTCTGGGTAGGTGATTCTTGGTTTTAATCCTAGCTCCTTTGACCTCTGGAATATCATATTCCAAGCCCCTGATCCCTTAATGTAGAACCTGCTAAATCTTGTGTTATGCTGATTGTGTTTCCACAATACTCGCATTGCTACTTTCTGGCTGCTTGAAATATTTTCTCCTTGACCTGGGAACTCTGGGATTTGGCTATGATATTCCCAGGAGTTTTCCTTGGGGAACTTTTTCAGGAGGTGATCAGTGGATTCTCTCAATTTCATTGTACCCTCTGTTTCTAGAATACCAGGGCAGTACTTATTGATAATTTCTTAAACGGTGATATCTAGGCTCTTTTTGGATCATGGCTTTCAGACAGTCCAATAATTTTTAAGTGATGTCTCCTGGATCTATTTTCCAGGTCAGTTGTTTTCCAATGAGATAGCTCACCTTGTCTTCTTTTTTTTTTTATTATTATTTCAGTGGGTTTTTTTATAACTTCTTGATTCCTCAAAGAGTCATTAGCTTCCATTTGTTTCATTCTAATTTTTAAGGAAATATTTTCTTCAGTGAGATTTTGGAACTACTTTTCCATTTGGCCAATTGTGTTTTTTAAGACATTCTTCTTCTCATTGGATTTTTGGACATCTTTTGCCATTTGGGTTAGGCTTTTTTTTTAAGGTATTATTTTCTTCAGTATTTTTCAAGTCTTCTTTTATTTTTCATTATTTTCTTGCATCAGCCTCATTTCTCTTCTGAATTTTCTTCTATTTCTCTTATTTGCTTTTCAAAATCCTTTTTGAGCCCTTCCATGGCCTGAGACCAATTCATACGTTTCCTGGAAGCTTTGGATGTAAGAACTTTGACTTTGTTGTCTTCTTCCGGTTGTATGTTTTGATCTTCTTTGTCACCAAAGAAAGATTCTATGTTCTATCTTTTTTTCCCTCTTTTGCTCATGTTCTCAGCCAATTACTTGACTTTTAAACTCTTTGTTAAAGTAGGGCTCTGCTTCCATTGTGAAGTGTATACTGTCTCAACCTTTGGGAGTTTTGTGCAGCTGCTTTCAGACGTACTTCTAGGAACTTGTAAATTTTCGGTTCTTCCAAGTCGGTATGATCAAAGGAGAGGTATTTACTCCTTTACTGGCAGGTGCTGTGGTCTATGAGTGACCATAAATACTCTCTTTTGCCTTGGAACTGTGAGGAGGATTTTCTCTACACTGCTGCCACAAGTTCCACCCCACCAGTGCTCCTCCTATCCTCAGGACTGCCATCCAGGACTGGACCCAGATCCAAGCAGGGCAAAGAATGAGAATCCTGCCTCAGCACCAGCAAAGAAATCCCTGCAATATCCCTCTGATGAGCCACTGGATACCCCTATCCTTTGTGGGCAGAGAGCTCCAAACGCAGCCTCTGCCACCACTACCCCAGGGTTATGGCAAAGCTAGTACCTGACCATGCTCCGCTCTCACCAAGGTCCAACAGACCTTTCCCACTGACTTAGTTGTCTTTGGTGTTTGTGGGTTGAGAAGTCTGAAAACCACCACAGTTGCCCTGTGATTAAGTCCCCTGAAGCCTGCTCTGGATTTGCTGGGACCCTATCTTTATCATCCTGTGCCGCACTGAACTGCACTCCTCTCACAGCCCAGCACATCAGACCTTTCCTGTCAACCTTCCAGATTGTCTTGGGCTGGAAATTTGTTTCACTCTGTCTTTTGTGCATTCTGCTGCTCTAGAATTTGTCTAGAGTCATTTTTACAGGTATTTGGAGGGGTTTGGGGGAGAACTCAAGCAAGTCTGTCATATTACTCTGTCATCTTGGCTCCACCCCCTCAGATAGCATTTTCTTAACCTGCCATTTGCTTCTTAAATCTCTTTTTCTCTTGTGCATTCTATTCCTTGACTTGGCATTGATGTGATTATCAGTAAACTGTGGTTCCAATAGGCTTTTGCTGCAATCTATTTTTAAAAAAAACAGTACAACTTAGCATTGTGGATCACATGAACTAATATTAAAAACAATTGATACATTTTGGCTCCTTTTTTTCCCTAATAGTTCAATTCCAATCTTACTAAGAATCTAACTAATTTTTAAACTATTTTCCCTTGCCTCATTCACCAGAGGAACTGATGATGCCCTCAGGGCTTTTGGCTTATGGCATAGTTGATTATATCAACCACAAACTTCATTGCAGAAAAATATGGAGGAAATATGACCATGGTATTATAAATGTGATGTGCATTTAAACTCTTCAGAAAGAGATTAATGACCTCTACCATTCAGAGAATTTTCAGAGATCAGTCATACTTCCTACCCCTTCTGAACTTCACAATAGGTGATAATCATCTTTATAGAGAGGAAAAATAGACACCAAATGGCTAAGCCATTTACCCAAGGTCCCTTAGCTATTTACAGGTGGCACTGGCACTAGACATAAAGCTTTGTCTCTTAGATTTGTGTTCACGCCACGAATGACTTAAATGGGGATTGGGAGAAATAAGCATTTATTAAGCACCTACTATGTTCTAGGCACTGTGCTAAGTGCTGTACAAATATTACCTTATTTGATCCTTATAACAACCCTGAGGGGTAAGTGCTATTATGATATCCATTTTACCATTGAAATAACTGATATGGATAATGATTAAATGACTTATCCAAGGTCATAAAGATAATAAATGTTTGAGGATGATTTGAACTCATGTCTTCAAGACTCCTGGCAGCACTATAATCCAGCACTGCACTATTTAGCTGCCTAAATCAATTATATATTCAAACCTATGTTAGTTACTATGGAGGTAGGACTTTGGCCTCAAGGAAGTCATTGTTTTCCACTAAATGTATACCAGAAAAGGGTATTATTATTATTATTAGGTAACTAATCTATTATATCTTGGATAAAAACAGGATGTTTAGAGATATGTATTAGGCTAGCCTCCACCTTAGCTCACCCTACAGCCATGTAATCTTGATTAGTTATTTTCCTAAAAGGTAAGGAAACTGTCCTTGATACTTGAACCCAGGGGATTAAGGCTGAAGCCACCTTGTTATTAATACAGTTTCCTAGTGGCCTCAGTCCATATTGACTGGATTCCTGTTAACCTCAGGGCCTAAAAAGGTCCTCTCAAGTGGATTTCAGGCCCTTCCAGCCTGGTATATGATCCAAGGCCTGGTAAGTCACTGTATTCTATGTTGCTGACCAAATGAATTCCTTACAGAGGCTGGGAGATGGGGTAGAGCTGTGAGACATTTTAATACCTCTTTTTGTTCATCATTACATGATCTTTATTCCAATATCTGGCCTAAACTACCAGGGGACTAGCCTTAGCCAGACTTAAGCCACTATCTCAGGGAAACTTCAATTGAAAGCCATTTACAGAAAATATGAGAGTATTATATACAGGCAAATAGTAAGCATGATTGTCTGTAACCTACAACTTTGAAAAGAAATCTGATCCTAAGGCTTCTCGAAAGAAAGCTTTAGTTGGTCTATAGTTAAACAGAGAGAAAGAGGATGGAAAAGAAGGGAAAGCATGGGGGAGTGGGACTTTTTTATTGTCATATAACTGTTGGCAAAGATGGACATTGCAGAGTTCGTTGGAGGGCACATCAATCCACTCCACCTAAGGGCCATAAATTTCATGGCAAATAAGGTTATAGCTCAATGTTTATGTCATAAAGTAAGTATCTGAGCTACTTTTTATACACGGGGGAGAGATTACAAAAGAGAAAGAGATAACATACAGTAAGACCTGTTCTCAATCATCTACATTTTGAGAGGTATCAAGAGTACTAGCAAACAGTACCAAATATTATGTAATTTTGTACACACACACACACACACACACACACACACACACACACACACACACACAAGAGGTTGTATGAAGTGAAGTCCAGTTTTGGGAGAAGTCAAGAAGACCTGTTTTCAAATCTCACTTCTGACACTGACTCTGTGACTGCATAGTTATTAATGTCTTTGAGCCTCAGGCAACTAGCCAAGGTTCTGTTATAAATGGGTTTCCTTCTGTATTGGAAGGAGTTCCCACATCAGAAGTTCCTTACACTGACTCAAGAGAAATCCTTGTCATAATCAAAGACTGACAGATATAGTATGTCTTTAACTAATTTTGTTTCATCACTAGGTTGGCCTTCAAGCTTATTGGGTTCTTTTGGCCATGGTAACTTTCAAAGATGTTGTACTATATCGTTAAAGGGTGGTAATATGCCTTTGTGGAAGGAATATTCATGCCGATGAAATTGTAATTCCTTTCAATTTTGAAGTAAGCAAGACAAAGTGTAAATGTTTTCTGGCACAAGTTATGGATCTGGTATTCCAAAATCTAATTACACAATCTATTTCCCCAGAGTTTGGTAACAGTTTCTCTTCCTTTCAGTTCCACAGTACCTGAAGAAACAGAAGGGTAGCCGTCTCATGAAACCCCACCAGATGTCTTCTCCCAATGATTATCAATTGATGCCAGTTAACATTTGAGACTTTATTGCCCTTTTAAAATGGTTATTTATGAAAGTGGCATAATAAAAATAGTTGGTAAAAAAAACTTTCTACTGAAAAGACTGGAATACACTTTCACTAAAACACATACAGCCATTTGAGAGGAAGTGGGCTCAAACTCAGAGACCACATAAAGTCAAGAAGTAATTCACAATTCTGTTAGCTACAAAATCTTTTCTCTCTTTTGTGAGCTCATACAACTTTTAGAATTCTTAAGCTCCCTTTTGGCAATGTGTCATTTGTCTTTGGTTCCAGGTACATATATAGTTACCAGGTTCTGCTGCTTTGTGGACACTGCTGATATGCTAATATTAAAACATTCCAGAAACTTTGAAGTCTGCAAACTCTTCCTCTTTTCAAGAGTCAGGGGGTTAGGGAAATACAAAAGTTCTTTTCCTTCAAACTCAAGTGGGTTTCTCTCAGGGACATGGATGGAATTATTCTCTCTACCAAGTACTTGAATGCCTTGTTCCTAAATTAGCCTGCTATTTTTATATAATCCCCATAGGCTGTCACTGAGTTTCTTCAGTGAATTCTCATGCCCTTCTTATCTTACCTAGTTGAAACTTTTTATTAATGTAATAGAAAAGTCCAATCTCTGTTCCCACCTAGTTAATACCTCTGAAGGAACGTAGTGGTGAAGGTGGTGGTGGTAGTTTGACTTGCCTGGCATATGATGCCTCCTGTCTCTCCTGCAAGGTCTTACAAGGTGCCAAGGAGGGATAACTAATTAATATTATTTCACTTTTTCAAAAATCAATTCTTCTACTTTCCCAATTAGAAGATCTAAAGTTTGTACTCAAGTTCATTTGTTAGCAAAACTGGACTTAAACTTAGGTAGCACAAGCCATTGTCTGGGTACTATTATCTGAAGGACTCAGGTGAACTTCCATAAAAGACACAAATACTGTCTCTTCAAGTCTGAAATTCTAGAATTCCATAATTAATAATGTGTTTCTTTCTATTGAGCCATTCATTATCTTCTACAGAGTCCTTTTAAATTAAAAAAAAAAACTTTGAACAACTAGGAGGTATAGCGGAGAGATTACCTGACTTGAAATTTTGTTGACTGGAAATCAAATCTTACTTTGGATATTTACTAACTATGTGGCCCAAACAAGTCATCCTCTCTCAGTCTTATTTTTCTCATCCTTAATGATAATGGAACTTATCTCATAGAGTTGTGAGAAGCAAATCAAATGAGAAAAAAATATGTGTGTATATATACATATACACACATATATATATGTGGTTGTGGGTGTGTATATGCATATAAATATATGTATGTGTATATACAAACACATATTTGTTTATATATACATACATATGTAAAAATTGTATTGCAAATCTTAAAAAGACATATAAATATCAGTTAACCTTAATCCATTCAGTTGACAATTTTCAAGTGTTATATTTTTAGAAAGAGAAATTAAACATTACATATTTCCCAGATAGGAGTGAGGCACTGAAATGGAGAAAGTGATTCTGGAACAAAGCTATAATTTATATAGCACTTTACAATTTGCAAAGTGTTTTACAAATACTGACTCATTATATCATTATAAAAACCCTAAAACCCTAAAAGGTGGGTGCTATTATTAGGACCATTTTATAGATGAAGAAACTGAGTCAGAGGCTAAGTGATTTTCCCAGGAATACACAGCTAATAAAGTGCCTGAGATTGAATTTGAACTCAGATCTTCCTGACTTCAGATCTTTCTGACTCCAAGTTCCGCGCTCTAGCCACCACCTAACTGTCTTAGCAATAAGTAAGGATGCCAAATGTAAATGACACTTTTTTTATTGACATTTTTACCTTTGCTTGATAAAAATACCACCACCTTTCAATTTGGGGGTCATGATTAAAGTGTTCAGTTAGATGCTTCCTTAAGTGAATTTCTTATTTTGTGAAGCCCAAAAAAGTTCTTCCTTCTTTTTGTTTCTGCTCACTTACTGACCCTCCCTATTCCCCTCCTCAAAGCCTCCTATGAATGGGCTACACTATTGAAAAAAGAGAAATGCCAAGAGATAGTCTGACTTGTCATATTTTTCCCTAATTTTTGATCTAGGAAATAGCAATCTTGTCACTTCCCAAGGACAGTGGCCATTTTCTCTGCTGATTTAGTTCAGATAATATGTAAGATTTATTCAATAAGCCCCAGTTCTTTGATGGACAGTCATGAAGGAAGTAAGGTACCTGGTACCTGATGTATTTTCATTTTAATATAATATTCTACTCCCTTGCAAGTGGATTCACTCTAACCCATTCTCTCTTGTAACATTTCAAAACAAAATGACTGATGTCCAATAGAATTGTCCAATCTACCACTCCCAATCCTGTATAAAAACCAGTGGAAGGATAATGGAGAGGAACATACTTGGGAAATTCTGTTTTTCATAGGATGAAACAGATGAAATGATAAATCATGCCCTTCTGCTTCTATTCTTGCAGACTCTTTCATTCTAAATTTTGGGCATCCAAGTCAAAAATAATCTTTATGAAGCACTCATTTCCACAAATCTTAAATAAACTTTAGCTTGTTCCACTGATGGTAAATTGTTATAATTTCAAAAACATGTATTGTTTGATTAGTCTTTTTTCTCATTTGTTAATTATCCTTTTGGAAGGACATTTTTGTATACTTATCCACAAAATCTTATGCCTTGTAGTTACACACAAGAATGCAAATATGGAACACTGGTCATTTCCTCAGAGAGGGGAACCTCCAAATGTGGGAATTTCCCCAGGCAAATCAATAGCTGGACTAGGGTAGATAAATCCTAGGAAGCTGCCTGAGGTAATCTACCCAGCCTTCCATGAGTCCACTCCATACTCCTGGCCTTAGCAAATGTGAATCATACAGTAGTGAAGCTCTTACCCAGGGACTGAACTGTCTTGAGTGGTGAATGAGTACACACTCACATAGACAATATATCTAACTGCACCTAGACCATATTATGCATACTCCATGTACATTCTTCTCTTTGCTTTTGGGTTCAGTATCTTTTGCTTTGGGTTCAGTAATTAAATCATTGCTACCCTCCCTTTTGGAAAGGATGCAAAGCAACTTATCCCATTAACTCTCCTACATGAATTGTCTCCCCCTATTATGGTGTAAGTTCCTTAAAGTCAGAGAGAGTTTCACTTTTTGTATGTTTCTAAATGATTTCTTTCTATTCTGAGATCATTGGTAAATTTAAAAAAAGATAACTCTTAAATAATTTTATTTTTATATATTTAGAAGACTGAGCTTACAAATAAATAGATTGGAAGATATGGTGAAATACTACTATGAACTAGATATGTGACCCCGGACAAGTCACTTAACCTTGATGAATGAATGAAGGAATCATTTTTAGGCACTATGCTTATGATGTTGAAAATACAAATACAAAAGCCTATGTACAAATATGTACTAAGTAAATAAAAGATAATTTTGGAGGGGGCTAGAGAAGGAAGGCACTAACAGCTTGAGGGATCGTGAAAAGCCACATGTTAGAACTGGTATTTGAACTGAGCTCTGAAAGAAACTAGTTGTTTTAAGAGAGATGAAGAAGGAGTATTCCAGACATGGAGTAAAGACTGCAAAAGCATGCACATAAAATATGAAATATCAAGAGGGTGGAAAGACAAGAAGGACGATTGGCTGGACCCACATGTGTGTGATAGTACGCTGTATGAAAAAATGGAAAACAATATCCACTATGTTTGAAACTGAAGCAGATTCAGTATATGCTATGAGGTACCAGAAATAAACATATATCTAGCTATACTTAGAAAGCAAGCAATCATTGTAGATTACCAGACATCTATTAAAAAAGACGTTGGCTATTCTCCATATATATATAATTACCCTCTGTTAATCCTTTGTAGTGATATTGTTAATAGCCTTACATGTTTTGTTTTGTTTTGTTTTTTTAAAAAAATATTAATGATGTACAACAGTGCTGACCAGATTGTCTTCAAAAAACTCTGCCTTTGATTACTTTTCATTAGTGTGGCCAAAGCAAAAGTAGTCATCTAGTGTCAGGAACACTGGACTTGGAGTGAATAGACTTTTATTTGAGTCATGAATATGCAACTTACTACTAGCCTGACTATGGCAAGTCACTTAACTTTTATTGACCTCAGTTTCTTTATCAGTAAAGTAAGGGCACTGTATCATATTCTAAGATTACTTCAAGTGAGGAATGATAATTTTTTTTCAGCAGTGCTTCCCCCACTCCTTGCATCCCACTTTCCTCATATTATCTCCCAAGATATCCTGTTTTCTATTTTAAATGCCCTTTATAGAAATTATCTATCAGCTACTAATTGCTAAGTTTTAGTTGATGACAATGTTAACTTTCTGGAGAGTATTTCACTTTTAGCCTGAGACTCTTGAAGGTGTATAAAACTTTGAGATTCAAAGCAATCCTAGAATGTTAGAATCAGAAGAACCTTATAGATTACCTGTGCTTACAACCCCTCCCCACCATTCTAAATACTAGACAAAGACAATTCATATCAAAACAGCTAAGGGGATCAATAATGAAGACTGTATTCAACTGAAACAACACTAGCCCAGAGCCCCTAGCCAACAGTAAACTCAACCTTAGTCCTCCCTAATCACTGTCTTATGCCTTCTCTTTCCCCTAGCCTCTAAAATTCTTCTTTATTTTGATACAGTAGGAACATCCCTAGATTCAGATTCAATACACCTGTGTTCAATTCCTGATGTGCCCCTTACTAAGTGACTTAGAATAAATCACTTAACTTCTCTCTAACTCAGATTCATAAAGTCTAATATGAGGGGATTGGACTTAATGATTAATAAGGCTTTTTAAAAATCTAAATCTATTACCTAGTGATCATTTCACCTCTAAATAAATAATGTGATCCTATGTGTCTCAGAACTAAGTATTTCTAAAAAACAAAAATAACTGTGATAAACTTTATAAAGGAGAAATTCCTGTTTTTGCTCTCAACACAAATGGAAAGCATGTCCTCTGAGCCACAGATGATGCCTTGGGATCAAAGAAAAATATGAGATGTTGTTAGGAAATTTCTCAGCCTGGGATGGAGAGCCTAGGGATAATCTTACCTACTAGCTGTATCCTCTGACTGTCAGGTCAAATAACTCAGGTAGTCAAACTGAAAAGAAAAAAAAAAGATTTATTAGCAAGTTAAGGACTAACGCCTGCAGCTTCCTAAGGGACAGATTTTGATTTTTAGTTTTATTTTTTTTTTACAACTTTTCAAGCCTATTTAGAGTACACAGACAATTAGCAGAATTCTGAGGCAATTTAGGATGGGTAACACCTTTCACAGGAGAGGGAATAGTAGAGAAAAATGGCATTAACCAAAGAAAAAAGGAGAGGAAAGTCTACCAATCAAGTGCAGGGTTTGTTGTCAAAATGAGAAAACATTTAGTGTTCAAGAAAAGGAGATGACCAAATACTTTTATAATTGTTCCAATTTATATAACTGATAATTGATCTAATACACCAAGGTTGAGGTAACTATATAGACAAAGCTTCTGGTATCTCCAACCAAGGACAAAAAATAATGCTTTTTACAATGGTGGATGAGATAATCTCCCTTACTATGTTCTTAGATTGCTTATTGTATTTCATTTCTCCTTCAATATGAAAGAGCAAGTGACTCTCTCCTCAATATCTACCCCAGGATTCAATAATTAGTAAGGCAGCAGGACATAGGTGATGGATCACATAATGAGAAGTCTGAAGGCAAGGGATTAAGTTACTCCTAAGATATGCATATTTGTGAAAGCCTGGATAATTCATTTAACTACCCAACCTCAGTTTTCTCATATATAAAATGAGCTTAATAATACCTGAAGTATTTACTTCATATATTTACTAAGAGGCTCAAATGAGATAATGTAAATTAAAACATTTTACTATTAATTTTGACTTTCTCTTTTTTATTTTAGACAAATACTAAAACTTAAATACAAAATGCAAAAAAAAGAAACATATTAAAAACTCAAATACAACTTAAATACAAAATAAGAAAAGAAAAGAAAACATGTCATGTGCACAGAGGAATATAAGAAAGGATTCAAAATATGTAGCAATAAATTGCCATTTCAAGAAAGCCTATATAATAAATAATTCACATTGTGTTGACAGCTGTCAATCTTTTCTTTGCTTCCTTGAAGGTTTTCTTTTGTTCTCTCTAGGTACACTTCTTACTTTGTTCTTCCCCCCACCCCTGCCGCTATATTTATGTATAAATATAGACATATACATACATATATACATATATACACATATATATACATACATATATAAATATATACTTTCCCTAACAGATTCTACTCCTAATCTTTTTTTTGTTTGTGCATATCTCTTATTTCCTATCCTTCCTGACTTCTCTATTTTACTCCTACCATCTACCTTGCCCTCCTATTACTTAACCTACCCCCTTCCAACAATCCCTCCCTTGTCCTCCCATTCCCATACTCTAAACACCCTTTTATACATCCCTTTGACCTATTCCTTTCCTGTCCCCACAAAGATCCCTCCCTTAACCTTTCCTTCCTCCCTATCCCCTTAGCATTTTATTTCTTTCTAAATTTGGAAGACTTTTATACTTTTCTAGACATATATGTATTGTTCCTTCTTAAACCCATCCCTGATGAAAGTAGGTTTCCAGAACTAACAGCCATCCTCCCCCATCTAATTCCTCTGCATTGGTTCTTCTTCTCCCCTTAAGTTGTATAAGATAAGCAGGGGTAGCAATGATCTCAGACAAAGCAAAAACAAAAATAGATGATTAAAAGAGATAAAGAAGGAAGGTATATCTTTCTGAAAGGCATCATAGTCAATGAAGTCATATCAATACCAAACAAATCCTAAATGTACCAAATAGTATAGCATCTAAAATTCTGAAGGCTAAGTTGAATGATTTGTAGAAGGAAATAGATTAATAAAACTATACCATAGGAGGAACTCAACTTTCCCCTCTCAAAACTAGATAAGTCTAACCCAAAAAAATTAAAAAGAAAGAAGATAAGAAGATGAATATAATTCTGAAAAAGTTAGATATTAAATATCTATGGAGAAAATTGAGTGGTACTAGAAAGGAATATACCTCTTCTTAGTAGTACATGGGAGCTACATACACATCCACAAACACACACACACACAAATGACCATGTATTAGGACATAAAAACCTCACAACCAAATGCAGAAAAGCAGAAGTAGTAAACTCATCCTCTTCAGATCATACTGCAATTAAAAATTATATTCAGTAATGGGTGATGGAAAGATCAATAATTAATTGGAAATTAAATAATCTAATACTAAAAAATGTATCAAATAATAAATCATAGAAATAATCAATAATTTCATTAAAGAAAATGACAACAATGAGACAACATACAAAAATTTATGGGATGCAGCCAAAGCAGTACCTACAGGAATATGTATAATGACACCAATAAAATAGAGAAAAAGCAGATCAACAAATTGAGCATGCAACTAAAAAAAAACAAAACTAGAAAAAGAACCAATTAAAAATTATCATCAGTGGAGAATACTGAAGCAAAAAAAAAGCCTCTCCTAACACAGAGTAACATCAAATGGTCATTTGCCCAAAAAAGAATTCATAGAAGAAATTTAAGAAGACTTTGAAAATAAATGACAGAGATTGAGGGAAAAAAAAAGTAAAAATAAGAATAATCCAAGAAAAAACAAGAAGATTATGAAAAGAAAGTAAACCATTTGGAAAAAGAGATCCAGAATCTTAAGGAAGAAAATGACTCATTGAAAAGAAGAATTGGACAAAGTGAATCCAGCAAAGTTATAATAGACCAAGAAATAATAAAACAACATATCAAGAATAAAAATAAATAGAAAAGAATGTGAAATATCTCATAAGAAAAACTACTGATCTGGAGAACATATCAAGAAGAGAAAACATAAGAATAATTGCACTACTTGAAAGATACAATACAAAAAAGAATCTTAATAACATAATACAAGAAATAATTAAAGAAAATTGTCCTGAAGCATTGGAACAAGAGAGGAAAGTAAAAATAGAAAAAAATCCACTGATCACCACCTGAAAGAATCCCTAAAAGGAAACCTACAGGAATGTCATAATAAAATCTCTAAACCTCTAGCTCAAGGTTAAAATTTTTTATGAGCAACAAGAAAAAAACAATTCAAATATGACAGATTCACAATTAAAATCACACAAGACCTAACAGTGACAACACTAAAAGACTAAAGGTCTTAGAGCACTATATACCGAAGAGAAAATTAAATAGGGTTGCAGCCTAAAATATCATGCCCAGCAAAGTTTAGCATAATCCTGAATGAAAAAAAAAAAGGATATTCTATGAATTGCCAGACTTTCAGGATTTTGTCAAGAAAAAAAATAACATGAACTTAATAGAAAATTTAACATACAAGATCAAAGAGAAATGTAAGGTACACATCAAAAACATTACAATGGACTCAATAAGGACAGACTGTTTACTTTCTACGTAAGGAAATATAAAATGTATGTCTAGGATTGTTATTAGTAATTGGGTAGTTCAAAAGAAAGATTAAGGTAGACCTAAGCATGATGTGATTCTAAAAAGTAAACGATTTAGGAAAAGGTAAAAAGTAATTATCTCATACAAATGAGCTGCAAGAGCAAGAATTGACACAAAGTAATTAGATGGGGGAGGAGGCCTGGCAGTTCTGGAGCCCTACTCTCATTGGGAATAAGTTAAAGAGAGAACAATGTGTGTGTATATATATATATATATATATATATATATATATATATGTGTGTGTGTGTGTGTGTGTGTGTGTGTGTGTGTATGTATGTGTGTGTGTGTACATACATACATATATACACACACACACACACACATATATGGGCATATAAAAGTCATTTGAATTCAGAAAGAAATAAAAAGCTAAGGGGAGGGAGGGAGAGAATAAGGGAGGGATTTCTAGAGGAAACACTGATCACATCAGATCTGGGTTAAAGAGAGGGACACATGCACACAGACACACACACACACAGAATATGGAAGGGAACAAAAGTGTTTCAAATTTATAAAGAAATAGGATGAGGGAATAGGATGGGGGTATAAAAGGGTGTCTAAATTAATGGGAGTGGGATAAAGAGGGAATAGCATATATTTGGAAGGCTATTAATGTCTTCCAAATTCATATGGAAACAAGTGCATAAGCAGAAAGGTGGGAGGAAAAAGGACAGATCTTTGGATGAAGGGTAGGTTAAGTAATAGGAGGGCAAAGTAGTGGATAGAAGCAAAGTAGAAGAGTCAGGAGGGATAGGAAATAAGAGATACCCATAAATATAAAGTGAACATAATGAGTAGAATTTATTAGAGAAGGAAAGCAGGGGTACTAATCGTGATCCCAGACAAAGTTAAAGTTAAAATAGATTTAATCAAAAGAGAAAAATAGGGAAATTGTACTATATGTCAGCCATATTGATCAATATTGTTTTAGACTATTTAAAATAACTAGATAGTATAAAGTTGGAGTGTTACTGGGTGGTATAAAAAATGATGAGTTGTTAGACTTAGAAAACTATGGGAAAACTTGGACTTATGAAGGAAGATGTTATCCACTCTCAGAGAAACAAAGGACAAACAAATATAGAATGGTCTTACATAGATGCATAGGAATGTGTATGTATGTATGTGAATATAGTGTATGTGCGTGTATGTATACATCTGTTTATATACATATATACATACTTATCTCCACACTTCATTGTTGCCTTCTTAGGGGAGGCAAGAAGGGGGATAAAAGAACAAAGTCCACAACAGAGAACAAAAGAAAACTTACAAGGAAGCAAAGAAGAAATGGACAGCTCTGAACAAAATATGTACTATTTGTTACATAGGCTTTCTTCAAATGGAAATCTATTTCTGTGTATTTTGAATTCTCTCTTATGTTCTGTTGTGCACATGACAATGCTTCTTTTTTCTTTCCTAATTTTACATTTAAGTTTTAGTATTTAAATTTATAATGTTTCTTTTTCTTTTCTTATTGTCTTAGTATTTAAGTTTAAAATAAATTAATTTAAAAAAACAATTAAAAGTCCCCAATTAAATACCAAATTGGAAATCCTGAAAATCAAAGGAGAGATTTAAAAAAAGATAATAAGAAAAGTATTCAACTAATAAATAAAACTAGAAGACAGTTTGATAAAAAAAAAATAGATAAGTGATCAGTTAATTTGATAAAAAAAAAAGGAAAGAAGAAAATAAATTACTAGCATCAAAAATGAGAGGGTCAAATTCACCACCTATGAAGAAGAAATTAAGGTAATTTTTAGGAGCTATTTTGCCCAGTTATATGCCAATAAATTTGATGATCTAAATAATATGGATGAATATCTACAAAAATATAAATTACCCAGAATAACAGAAGAAATCAAATACTAAAATAACTCAGTCTTAGAAAAAGAAATTGAACAAGCCATCAATGAACTTCCTAAGGAAAAATCCCCAGGACCAGATGGATTCAAAAGTGAGTTCTATCAAACAGTTAAAGAACAGTGAACCCCAATACTGTATAAACTATTTGAGAAAATAGGCAAAGGAGTCCTACCAAATTCCATTACAACACAAATATGGTTCTGATGCCCAAACCAGGAAGAGTCAAAACAGAGAAAGAAAAATATTTCATTATTGAATGTTGATGCAAAAATTCTAAATAAAATACTAGCAAAGATATTACAGCAATATATCACAAGGATCACACACTATGACCCAGTGAGATTCATACCAGGAATACACGGCTGGTTCAATGTCAGGAAAACTATCAGCATAACTGATCATATCAATAACAAAATCAACAGAAATCATATTATTATCTCAATAAATGCAGAAAAAGCCTTTGACAAAATACAGCACCCATTCCTATTAAAAAATACTACAAAGCATAAGAATCAATGGAGCTTACCTCAAAATTATAAATAATATTTATCTAAAACCATCAGCAAGCAATATCCATAATGGGGATAAGCTAGAAGCTTTCCCAATACAATCAGGGATAAAGGAAGGATACCCATATCGCCTCCATTATTAATATTGTACTACAAATGTTAGTTACTGCATTAAGAAAAGAAAAAAAATTAAAATAGGCAATGAGAAACAAAACTTTCACTCTTTTCTGATGATATGTTAGAAAATCCTAGATAATCAACTTTTTAAAAAACTACTTGAAATTATTAACAACTTCAGCAAAGTTGCAGAAATTCCACTTAAAATAGCCTGTAGACAATATAAAATAGTTGAGAGAGTCTACCTGCCAAAATAAACCCAAGAATCATATGAACACAATTACAAAACCCTTTTCAAACAAATACAGTCAAATTGAAACAGTTATAAAAATATTAATTGTTCATGAGTAGGCTGAGCCAATATAATAAAAATGACAATTCTACCTAAATTAATCTATTTATTCAGTGTCATACCAATCAATCTATCAAAAATATTTTATAGAGTAAAAAAAAATTCATCTCAAGAACAAAAGCTCAAGGATATGAAGAGTGAATCAATTGGAAAAAAATATGAAAGAAGGTGGTCTAGCCATATCAGATCTCAAACGGTGTTATAAAGTGAAAATTATCAAAACAATCTGGTACCAGCTAAGAAACAGAATGGTGGATCAGTGAAATAGATCAGGTACAAATTATGTTATTAATAGTAAATTGCCATAGTCATCTAGTATATGATAAACCCAAAGAATGAAGCTTTTGGAACAAAAACTCATTATTTGACAAAACTGCTAGGAAAACTGGAAAACGTACAGCAGAAACTAGGTACAGGCCAACATCTCACACTGTATACCAAGATAAGGTCAAAATGGGTACATGATTTGCATGTAAAGGGTTATATCACAAGCAAATTAAAAGAACATGGAATAGTTTATCTGTCAGATTTATGGATGAGGGCAATATTTAGGACCAAAGAAGATGTAGAGAGCATTATAAAATATAAAATAGTGTTGATTATGTAACTTTTTTTAAAAAATGCACAAACAAAACCAATGAAGCCAAAATTGTAAGGAAAGCAGAAAACAGGAGGGGGAAGAATTTGCAACAAGTATCTTTGATAAATGCCTCATTTCTCAAATATATAATGATTCAAATATGAGTTAAATTAATAAAAATATAAGCTATTCCCCAATTGGTAAAGGGTCAAAGGACATGAACGGGCAGTTTTGAAACAAAGAAATCAAAGCCATCCAAAGATGTATGAAAAAAATGCTCTAAATCACTATTGATCAGAGAAATGCAAATTAAAACAACTTTGAGGTACTACCTCAAACCTATCAGAATGGCTTATGTGACAAAAAAAGGAAAATGTTAGATTTTAGAAGGGCTATGGGAAGACTGGACACTAATGCACTGTTGGTGGAGTTGTGAACTGATCCAACCATTCTAGAGAACAAATTGGAACTTTGTCCGAACAGCTATAAAACTGTGCATACTCTTTTATCCAGCAGTAGCACTGCTAGGTATATATCCCAAAGGCATCCCAAAAAAGGGAAAAGGGCCTATTTGTACAAAAATATTTATAGCAGCTCTTTTTGTGTTATCTAAGAATTGGAAATCAAAGGGATGGCCATTAATTGGAGAATGGCTAAATAGCTGTGGCATGGGATTGTAATGGACTATTATTGTGCTATAAGAAATGACAAGCAGGATGATTTCAGAAACACCTGGAAAGACTTACAGGAACTGATGCATAGTAAATGGAGCTAGGAAAACATTGCACACAGTAACAGCAATATTGTTTGATGAAGAACTGAGAATGTCTTAGCTATTCTCAGTAATAGTGATCTTCTAAGACAATCCCAAAGGACTAATGATGAAGCGTACTATCTGCCTCCAGACAAAGAACTGATACTAATTTAATACAGACTGAAGCCTACTATTTTTCACTTTCATTTTTTTCTTTTGTTTGAGTCTTCTTGTACAAAATGACCAATATGGGAATGTTTTAAATAATTGTATGTATATAAACTATATGTGATTGCTGATTGTCTCAGGGAGGGGAGAGGGAAGGGTAGAAGAGAAGGATAGAATTTGAAACTCAAAACTTATATAAAAATATTGTTTAAAATTGGGAAAAAAAGGTAAACATGTGCCTGTTTAATGAAGATATGGTCAAGGATTTTTTGTGTCCAAAATATTTGGCACTATTCTAATAAAAAAGAAGAAAAAGACTAAAAATTAACAATTTCAAAATTTTGAAAATATTTTTAAAATAAAGGTATTCTAGAGTCAATGAAGGTGACATTTTTAAAGTGTTATTTTATGTTTCATGAAGGTTAATTACACAACTCTAGATGAAATACAAAATGAACAAAGTTTAGATGTATAATGCAATTATCACATTCCTATACATTGACAACTCATCTGTGCCTGCTCACCACGAAAGGGAATTGGTGGCTGGGGAAGACTTAGAGAAGGTAATGGGAAAGAAAATATTCATTTCCATTTATTGTGACATCTATTCTTCTTTGCCTCACCCTTAATATTCCACGATCAAAGCAAAGATTTGCAAGTCATTCTCCTTAAATTTTCTGTTAGTCAAAAAGCCTGCTATGTGCCAAACTAAGTAGAATTGGATAATAATAAAAGTAGAATTGAATTGTTGAAGTTAATGAGGATTCTAAACAGTACAAGTGATTACCACAATGGTCATGCTTAGTTGGCTAGAAAAGCCCATGGACTTTCAACTTTGGTCTTTAAAGGATTAGCCCCTTACATGTGATCTCTCTCTCTCTCTCTCTCTTCACACTGAGCTATTCTCTCTTTTGTGGTTCCCCTCACTCACAATGTTTTCTATAGCATGGTCATTTAGTGAATAGAGTACCAGGCTCAGAGTCAAGAAGACCTGAGATCAAGTTCAGCCTCAGACACTCACTAGCTATGTGACTTTATGTAAATCACTCAATATCTTTCAGTGCCTGAGGTTCCTCAAATGTAAAAGGGTGATAAGAATAGCCTTTACCTCTCAGGGTTGTGGTGAGTATCAAATGATATAATATCTGTGAAGCACTTAGCACAGTACCAGTTATCTAATTGGTGCTTAACAAATGCTTGTTCCTTTTCTCAATATTTGTCATTTTCTCTTCCTTGATGTAGAATGGAATGTCCAAGAGGGAGTTTTTGTTTTGTTGTTAAAACCCTGCAGCTACTGTGCCTCGAATATAGACAGTGCTAATAAATATTTATTGAAAAGTAATTTAATATTCCTAAATGAGAAGCAGCTGGATTAGGAATGATGTCAGAAAATTTAAGGATTAAGTTTATTAAGTAGTCAGAAAGCTTGAAAGGTAAATTTGATGGATCATGGTACTTTTCCAAGCATCAATTCACTCCCCGCAGGGTAATTATTGCCTAATTATATGGTACTGGTCTTCAGTTTAATTGTTCCTGGCTCTGTTTGAACCTTATGCCCCAAAATCTGAACTGATGGGGTAAGTAATCAAGGAAGAAGTGCTTTAGATTCATTGACCAAAAAGTGATGTTTCCTTCATGATTTGATCAGTAGGGAGGAAAGCACTCCTCAGCTTTCCCTTGATGAAGTCTTTAGTAATTTCCCCATACAAAGTAGTGTATTATCAAAATGGTCACATGTCTTAACGTTAATTATTTTTATAATACAGGTATTATAGACGTATGCAATTGAAGTTATGGTACTAACAAATTCCTTCTATGGTGCCATCTGCTGAAATTTTAGAAGAGGGGAAAGCATAGGAAGTTTAATACCATTTAATACAGCTATTACTGCTGCTATTACTGCTGCTATTACTACTTATGTTACTAATGATAAAATTACTACTTGTTAAGAAGTAATATAAAATGTTATAGCAGTGATTTAATGGTAAATTATGTTAGTATGACTTAATATGTTCAAAATTGGTATTTAGTGGTTATGTTGGTCTTGTTATTGTACTTAATGTCTATGATTTATCACAAAATTCATTTGACTTGGACTCAGAGAGTTGAATCTTTTAAAATACATTTTGATGGATTTTGGTTTTGTATCATCTGATCATGCCATTATATTTGTCTTCCTAAACCTTAGAGACTAATCCTTTAAAATAAAAAAAATTAAGAGGAATTAAAAAAAAAGTTTTAGCAAAAGTGTCCTCAAGTCAGGTCAATAAGCATCTATTAAACAGGAATACAAATAAAAGCAGAATGAAAAACAGTTCCTGCTGTCAAGATGCTTACATTATAATGGAGAAAAGCAACATATAAAAAAGGTTAAAAAGGTTTGAAGAGGTAATAGGAAGGATAAGGCATAGTAGGGAATGACTAGAATGGCTTGAGTGAAAAGTAAGCAACATATTGAAAATATTTGTTGGGTTATGTAGTGCTCCATACCTGTAGTTTCCTAGTTTGTCAAAGAAATAGGGAGAGATGTTTTGTCCCACCTTTTATTTGAGAACATGAGTTGTCACTATAAATTCGTAACACTGAGTTTCAATTTTTTCACTGTAGATGTTATTCTTTCTATCTACATTACTAAAATTATGATATACATTGTTTTCCTGGTTCTTCTTACCTTTATTTTGTATCAGTTGATATTTATTTATGTCATTCTTTGTATGAATAATATTCATTTATTTTTATAGCATAGTTATATTCCATTACATTCATCTATCAAAATTTCTTAAGCCATTCACCAATCAATGAGTACCAATTTTGTTTCCAATTCTTTGTAAGTGCAAAAAAATGCTGCTATAAAAAGTTTGGTGTATATAAAGCTTTTTTTCTCTTCTTTATAAGCAGGCTGTCTTAAGGTATACGTTCATTTTTTTAGTCTTTTCAAAGAATCACAGGTTTTATTTTTAGTTTTATAGAATCAGTGGTTTCTAACTAATTTATTTCTTCTCTACTTTCCATGATTTCTTCTTTTGTGGTTATTTTTACTTTTTACTTGACTATTTAATTTCTTTAATTACATATTCATCTCATTAAAATTCTCTCTCCATATGTGTGTATATATTGTGTCCCATGTTAAGCACTGTTGTGTATATGTACACATACACAGATATACCTTATTTTGCCACATAATTGTCATTACCACATAATCATCACACTTTTTTTTCCAGTCCAAAAATTGGTTTTTAGCCTTTTATTGCATAATCATCACAGGGTATAATTCTGTTTTTCACACTGCTTAAAAGTTAAACAGAGAAGAAATGTATTAACCAGTGGCTGGTACACATTTATCTCTCACATGTTGTGAGCAATAAGCCTAGAATTCTCAGCTAACGCACATTGTCAATATATTTCTGAAAGCTGACTTGCATGGTTTGTTTAGAGTGCTGCAGTGCTAATAGTACTGTCATTCAACCCCATGAAGACTCTTTGGCTCAAGGGGAGCAGACAGGCAGGAGAAGCTACCACAAGTAAGTCATGTGATATGGAAAGACTTGCATCTCCCTAATTTTAATGTATATTCATGAGTATTCTTTTAAAGTTATGGTACTAACAAATTCCTCCTATGATGCCATCCTAATCTTGCACCAAAGACAGTTTAGTAATAAATGATTTTTAAGTAATATTGGCACAATCTTTAAAACTTTACATAATGGCTGCACCTACCTTTTTTGCAAAAAAAAATTATCATAAAATATGAAACAATTATGCATTGAAATATGGTATATACATTTACATGTGTATGTGTGTGATAATTAGTTACATCTAGAAATTTTGATATTTAATATCATTATCTTTCATAATGATTATTTCTGTGTTTCTATGAGTTATTCTTTGGCCTTCTCATTATTGTGGATTTCATTATTTTCTCCTTTGTAGGAAACAGTCCTTTCACCCATGTGTCCACTAATACTAACTGCCAACCAACTACCACTTATAGAGAGAGAAGCCAAAGCTCCCCAACAGTAGTAACATTTTCTTGACCAATGGCCCTACTTTCAGACTAGTCACCACAGCTATTCACCAGAGTGAAATGACATTGGTGGTGTTTTAACTAGCAACTGCCTCTGCTGGTACTATAGCTCTACCTTCTCAGCCACTACTACTGAATAAAATGGAAAGAAAGTTCTCAACATCAAAATCCTTGGCACTGATGAATGACTCAAAGTTAAAACAAATATGTTTTTTTTCAAATAACTCTAAAAAGTTACATTACCTTTTGCTTTGTCATTGTTTCAAAGACACTGGGCATTTCCAACTGCCTTGAACATGGGACCTCTTCTAAGTGTTGTCCCCTCCTATTAGATTATGAACTCCTTGAGAATAGCATCAGTCTTATAGTTCTGTCAGTATCCCAAGTGCATAACAAAGTGCTTGGGACTTAGATAGCATTTAATAAATGTGTTTTGCTCCATTTATGTATTCACTATCTTGAATGAAATCTGCATAGTGTGACTGCTGTTTTGTGGGAGGTAGTATAGTATATAAGAATTAGAATTGCCTTTGGGGTCAAAGCACCTGGTCAGAATCATGATTTTACTAGTTGGGTGGCTTCAGACAAATCAATGCATTTCTCTGGATCTCCTTTTCTTCATTTGCCAAAAGAAGTGTTTACAATTGATCATCACTGAGGCCTTCTTCTCTAAATCTTTGATTCTATGAAGTACATAAACATATTACAATGATAAATGAATTTTGGATTAATACTCATGGATAATTAATATTTTTTCATCCACTCATCCTTTTATTAAAGTCTGTCTTTTGCTTATTTTCCCTAAGTTTACTAAAATACAAGTTGTGTCTATTAAGGATACATTTAATATTTCTGACTTTTCATTTATTTGAAAATTTCTGCACTGTAGCATAGCAACAGTTTGATGTGTTGCTAAGAAGTAGTTTGTTTGGTTCTGTGAATATACACCCAAAATTGACCTTTTTGTCTTCCTTGAGCTACCCTATTCCATAGAATTGGAGGAGGAGGATAGAGGGCCTAAAAACAGAATACCTGTAACAGTAACCAATCTGACCCATGCTCAGGCTTGACATGTCAGAAATCCTTTGTCTGCCCTAGTTTGGACTTTGCACCTACTGAGCTAGCCCATTGCAGAGTTGACTAGAATTGGCTAAAACTCATCCTGTTGTTTGCAGACTCTTCCTCCCTATTTATGATAAACAAGAACATGCTACTTCTATGTCTAAGAGTTTCTGAAATCAACTGTCCCTTTTCTCCCACCATATGTCCCAATTTTTCTGAAACTCATAAATATCTCAGGCTTTGCCTGCAGATCTGGGACCCTTTGCACTCCAAGTAGAGAAGTCTCAGCATGCCTGCTATTATTTTCTTTTGTAATAAACTAAGTTGCTACTTGACCTGGTTATAATTTCATTCGGACTTTCAGAATCTGGTCCAAAGTTATACATTTTACCTTTGTTTTTCTCTATTTGATTTGTCCAGTTCAGAGAGAAGAACATTACAATCTATTTTATGGCATTATTATCCATGATATTTTGCAATTGTGTTGATTTTCTTTTAGGAATATAAATCCTATGCAATTTGGTCATATAGGTTTATTATTAATAATTATTCATTTTCTATCATTTCCTTAAAAATAATATAATTTCTATATATGGATATGTATGGAAACATATATATGAGTATATGATAAACCTATATATGCTATATATATGCTTATACTTTTTTTTGTTTCATCTGATAGTATGACTAAATTACTATTTTGGGTGCAGGTAGGTGGTGAACAGTGGATACAGCACCAGCCCTGGAGTCAGGAGGACCTGAGTTTAAATCCAGCCTCAGACACATAACACTCACTACCTTTGTGACCCTGGGCAAGTCACTTAGCCCCAACTGCCTCATCAAAAGAAAAATCTAAATTATTAATTTTTTTTGCCTGATGTAGAGAAAAAAAAATTTCTAGCCTCTCATTTTCAATCTATGTAGATCTTTTTTTTTTCAGATATCTTTCTTATAAGCTATAGTTTGTGGGATTTTGTTTTTCAATCTATTTCTGCCACTTTCATTTTTCAGACTGTTGTATACTGTTATATTCCATTGGTATTTGAAGTTATAAAAGTTAGTTTTATACTTCTCTCCATTCATTTATCTATCATAGCTTTAAAAAATGTTTTTTATATTTCCTTTTGTCAGTATATAATTCCTATAATTAATTTTACTCAATTATTTTCATGCAACTCTTTCATTACAAGCTTTCTTCACTTTACCTCCTCTCACCACTTATTACTCCTCTCCCTAGTATTAACATTTTATTATATTATTTATCTTTTTCTTTAATTTCTTTAGTTAGTCACTCCTTACTATCTTTCCCTCTCAGTTAAGTGCTTAGTTTGAAGTCCTCCTTCTTGTTCTTGCCCCTCCCACTTTCATTTATTAATTTTTTCTATACCTCTTTTGCATGGGGAATTTATTTTCTTTATTCTCATCTCTAATTCTCTTCCTGGAAATTCCATAAATTTCTTATCTGAATAAAGGCTTGTATCTTTGTTTATGCTTTCTTTAATTTCTTTGTGCCCCTAAAATTCTGCAGTTTGTGGATTAAATTAATTAGTGTCTATAGCATTCTCTTTATTGATCTTGCCCCATTGTTCTTTCTTTTCTGTTGTACCTCATTCATAAATATCAATTCATGGTGTAATTAACATGAATGGAAACTATGTACCAAGGTAGAAATTATTTCATGTCCTAAATAACGTAATTGGGTTCTGTTCTTTGCCTTCTACATGATCATTCACCTTCCCATTAGTCACACTTTTTAATCTCTGGATCTATGACTCTCCCCCTCCCCCAAAAAAAAAAACCCTTTGGGATGCCAACTGCTTTAGGGTCTCAGATTTCCCTTTTTCTAAGGCAGGATATTACTCATGGAGTCAGGACACTCTCCAGGAGAAGGCAATCTTCTAATTCACCAATATGTCCATCCTTCCCTCTTGAATTAAACCCATAAGGTCTCCGTCTACCATCTCAGGTATACACCTTTTCCTCCACAGTAGTGTTCTTCAACGAGAACATAGTTGGGTTAAGAATTCATTTTTCATTCCTCCAGGTTCTATCCTTCCCTCTTCCAACACTTGTTTTCTCCAACTGCATCGTATCTTGCTGAGAGAATATAGCAATCATTGTATTGCTGTTCACCAATGGAATTGCAACTTTTAGGTTCTCTACTGTAGGGCCTGCCCCATAAAGAAATAAAAAAAAAAAACTATTCCAACAAGGGTAGGAGGAATTAGCTTCTGCTGTTTATCCTGAATTAAGGTAGAGAGTGCTATGTGTCCTCAAAGTTCCTGCTACAGGAGATGATCCCAATATCAGCCTAATGCATAAGCCTGTGGATCTTTGTGTTCAACCTTTCCAGAAGCATTATGACTGTTGTATGATGTAATGTTAAATGATCTCTCTACAGATTAGAATCTCTATTGCTAATTCATAAGCATTTTAATTTTTTTGGACTTCTCTCTTTAAAAAATAATTCTTGCAGATTCAAGTATAATTGCTATCTATTTGGCATCTCTCTCTCTCTCTCTTTCTCTCTCTCTCTTTCTCCTCTCAGGAAAAATGTCTAGTTTAACATCTGGTTGGTCACATCAATTTGTTGATTTTTAATCATATGGTCAAGAGAAAACTTTAATGAGTAAAAAGTAGTTGAAATGACAATATGTCAAATCTATCTCCTGGGAAGGCAGATGTAGTTTACATTATGAGTAAAAAGTAAAAAAAAAAAATGGGACAACTTTGCTAAATAAAGAAACCATAAAACAAGCAATTATTTAGACTCCATTGTCCTAGAAGAGTATTCAGAAGCAAATAATTCACCTTTGCTGATTTATGAACTCCAATGTCATGATGTATAGGATTTGTGCTCTGGATTAGATTAGTCTCTTCATTTCTTAGATGTTGAAGATAGGGAATATCTTCCAAAGACCACAGAGGTCCATTTTCTATATAGAATTTTAAAATTACCTAAAAAATTACAGACAAGACTTACAGTCTCATAAATGGAAACATTTCCAAAAAGATAGTTGAGAAATATTTCTAGGCACAAGAAGACAGAAAAACATCACAAGATTTGAGGCTTGAAGCCAATAAGCCAGGACCTCAGTAAGGTGACATTTCTATCTACACTGAAGAATTCTTTTAGTATCTCAGTTTGAGTAATAGCTACCCTTTAAGAAAGAGGAATATGAAGTGAATATGTGGCTTTGCTGCCTTTCAAATTGGGGAAAATTTACTTGTAAAGTTCAGAATAGCAATAATGTTTTAAAAATAACTATCACCTTTCCTATGTAGTGTCATAATTGCTAAACATTGACTGAAAAATTCCTCTCTCCAACTTTCTAATATTCATGAAGTTACTTTTAATGAGATCATTCAGAGGGTCATGATCCATGAATAGAGGCTCATTACTGGATGTTATTTTTCTCTCTCCTTGCTGAAGTGTCACAGGGAAGTAATATTCATCATATTTAGTTTGTCAGACAGGAAGCTAGTATGAGGAACTAAGACATGGAAAATTCTGTTTTCAAATCACCTAAGGAAGCTAGAAAACTATGCTATGTCTACTATGAATTAATGCTATGCAACCTGAACAATAACCCCTATATTTATCTTTGTTACATGTTCTGTCATTGTCCCCATGGCCATTATTCAAAATCCATTTTCCTTATCCTGCTCCCATGCCCTTCTTTCTCAGCAGATGACTTTGCCTTTTACTTTTTTGCAAGGACAAGATATTCTAGTCATGAACCCACCCCATCTTCTTTCCTACATACCTCAAGACTCCAACATATTGCAAATTAAATTTATAATAAGTTCATGAAAATCATCTCTTACTTCTGACTTCTCCATTTCTTTCAGTGGCATCACCATTCACTCAGTCTCCCATGTTGGAAAACTTGGAATTTTCTCTTACTCTTCTGTTTTCCCAACCTATCCAAATCAGTATGTTACCTGTCACAAAACCAGTTCACTTCAGAATTCAAAAGGATCTCAGAAATCTTCCAGTCTAGCCCACAGTTAAACAAGAATTCCTTGTACAACATAATGAAAAATGGTTATCCTTATTTGCTGAAAGTTGAGGAAACAATGTGGAGAAGGAGAAACAAAAACAGAGGATATGTAGTCTGAGTGCCTTGGTTCAGATGCTGACTTTAATTTATTAACTCTATATTCTTGAGAAAGTCATTTAACAATTTGGCTTTGATTTCCTCATCTATAAAATGATGGGGTTGGACTAGGTCTTTAAAGGCTCTATTCCCTCTATATCTGTTATCTGAGCTGTAGCCTTACCACTGTAATGGTGAAAGCATTGGACTTGATTACGATATCCTGATATTCTACATTTAGACAAACTCCATATGATATTTATTCCCGTCTCTCTATACCTTTGCTTATGCTGTTCCCTGTCTCCGACATGTTCTCTTCCTCTCCTGCAACCAACTGATGTCCTACATATCCTTTGAAATGAAAAATCAAATGTCACATCCCCAAGCATTTTCTTAGTCATTTTCCCCTTAGATCTCAAAGCACTTTACTTGAAATTTTCTTATACACAAATCATGTATTAGATAATATTATGATTATTTGAGTTTCTCATTATTTTCTACTGCTCTTCATGTTCCATGAAGGGCTGGTTCTTAAACAAAGCAAATATTTTTCCATACCTAGCACAGCTTTTGTGTTCACAGCACTATAGGTACTTAGCAAATGTTTGCTGAATTATTTTTCAATTATGACTTCACTCATTGTTTTCTCCACTCTCTCTTGCCTCAACAGATGAAGTATGATCCTATTTTCTATCTCCCTCAGGATTTTGCACTATACATAATGTCTTTTTCCCTTGAATGTTTGCTGTATTTCTCTCGGCTCTTTACCTTTTGCCTGAAAATTTGCTCTTTCCTCCAATAATACCAGATATGGCAGAAAAAGTTGAAAACAGTTTCATGATAGCTACAACAAAGACCATGAGTAAGATGCAGCTGCACTTCCCAAGCTCCCTGGAGAAGGCACAAGAATGGGAGGTACTGGAGAAATAAAGACTGATCTGATCCGTGTGGTTGCTTTTTATCATGCTACTCATTGTCTTTTCTGGAAATGTATAGGGGCAATAATAATATTGTTTGACGGCTTTTAACTGATACTCTTTTAGAGGGAATCTCTTTTCTAGTGGAAATTTATGAGCCTCAGATGAAAAAACAAACAAATCTGCCACATCCAATGGTCAGTAAAAGCTTTGATTACATTGTAATTTTTCCTAATTACATATAAATAAAAGTAGAGCCTTCTAGAATTATGGTCATTTTTAATTTTTAACATGTTATTTGGTAATTTTGGTGTGGGGTATAGAGAGAAAATGTCATTTTTGGCATCTGGTTCTTAATTAAGGAAGTAATTGAGATACCAACAACATTCTGTCTTGCTTTCTTGTGGAATCTTTTCCTTTTTGGCCTTGAATATAGTGCCTCTTGGAATAGGTCAACCATTAAGGATCTTATATGAAACTTAAATTAGGGCCAAGATGATGGAGTGAAAGCAGTGACTTGCTGGAGCTCTCCCCCAAACCCCTCCAAGTACTCATAAAAAATGGCTCTAAACAAATTCTGAAGCAGCAGAACCCACAAAAAGACAGAGTGAAACAAATTTCCAGCCAAAAACAACCTGGATGATTGATCAGAAAGGTGTATCGCGCCAGGGTGAGAGCACAGCACAGTGCGGCATGGGCGTGCAGGCCTCAGCAAACCTGGTGTAGGCTTCAGAGGACTGAATCTCAGGCAGCTGTGGTGGTTTCCAGACTCCTCAATCCACGAATTCCAAAGAAAATTTAGAAGGTCAGCGGGAAAACTCTGTTTCTGTCAGTGCTCAGAGAGGAAGGCAGGGTTTCAGCTCCATTCCCCAAGAGTGTGGCCCCGGGGGGGGGGCAGCTGCTTCCCTAGCTTCTGGCCCACCGACTGAGGGTGAATCCAGTGGCTGATCAGAGAGGGATTGCAGGGATCTCTTTGCTGGTGCTGAGGCAGGAATCTCTTGCTTTGCCTGTGCTTGGATCTGGGTCACAGTTCTGGGCTGCACTACTGGGGTGAGGAGGATCTGGCATGGTGGAGCTTGCAGTGGTTGTTGAGAGAAACATCTCCTCACAGTTACAGGATAGGAAGGAGTACTCGCGGTCACAGGCCAGGAAAGGGGTAAACACCTCGCCCCTTATCATACCACCTTAGAAGAACTGAAAATTTACAGGTCCCTACAAGTATCTCTGAAAACAGCCATACAAACCCCTGAAGCTTGGGACAGTACAATCTACACATTGGAAGCAGACCGTTACCTTAACAAAGAGTTTAAAACTCAAGTAATTGGCCAGGATCATGAGCAAGCAGCACAAAAGAGTCAGACTATATTATCTTACTTTGGTGAAAAGGAAGATCAAAATATACAACCACAAGAAGACAACAAAGTCAAAGCTCCTACATCCAAAGCCTCCAAGAAAAATATGAATCAGTCCCAGGCCTTGGAAGAGCTCAAAAGGATTTTGAGAAGCAAGTAAGAAGTAGAGGAAAAACTGGGAAGAGAAAAGAAAGTGATGCAAGAAAATCATGAAAAACAAGTCAACAGCTTGCTAAAGGAGACCCAAAAATACTGAAGAAAATAACACCTTAAAAAATAGCCTAACCCAAATGGCAAAAGAGGTCCAAAAAGCCAATGAGAGAATGCCCTAAAAAGAAAAATTGGCCAAATGGAAAAGGAAGTCCAAAAGATTACTGAAGAAAATACTTCCTTAAAAATTAGATAGAGCAATTGGAAGCTAGTGACTTTATGAGAAATCAAGACACTGTAAAAAAATCCAAAAGAATGAAAAATTAGAAAACAATGTGAAATATCTCATTGGAAAAACAACTGACCTGGAAAATAGATCCAGGAGAGAGAATTTAAAAATTATTGGACTATCTGAAAGCCATGATCAAAAAAAGAGCCTAGACATTATCTTTCAAGAAATTATCAAGGAAAACTGCCCTGATATTTTAGAACCAGAGGGCAAAATAGAAATTGAAAGAATCCACATTCTCCTGAAAGAGATCCCCAAAGGAAAACTCCTAGGAATATTGTAGCCAAATTCCAGAGTTCCCAGGTCAAGGAGAAAATATTACAAGCTGCCAGAAGGAAACAATTCAAGTACTGTGGAAACACAATCAGGATAACACAAGATTTAGCAGCTTCTACATTAAAGGACCAGGGCATGGAATATAATATTCCAGGGCAAAGGAGATAGGATTACAACCAAGAATCACCTACCCAGCAAAACTGAGTATAATCCTTCAGGGGAAAAAATGGTCATTCAGTGAAATAGAGGACTTTCAAGCATTCTTGATGAAAAGACCAGAGCTGAATAGAAAATTTGACTTTCAAATACAGGACTCAAGTGGAACATGAAGAGGTTAAGAGGAAAGAGAAATCATAAGAGACTTATTAAGATTGAACTGCTTACATTCATACCTGGAAAGATGATATTTATAACTCATGAGACCCTTGTCAGTATTAGGGTAGTTGAAGGAAAAAAGTCATATGTATGTATATATAGGTAGATAGATAGAGGGCACAGGGTGAGTTGAGGATTAAGGGGTCATATCTGGAGAATAAAATTAAGGGATGAGAGAGGATTACCCTCAGAGAAGAAGAAAGGGAGAGGTAGTATGGGGTAAATCATCTCACAAAAAAAAACCAGAAAAGTCTCTTACAGTGGAGATGAAATGGGGGAAGGAGAAAGAGAATGAGTGAATCTTATTCTCATAGGATTTGGCTGAAGGAGGGAATAACATACACATTCAGTTGGGTATGGAAATCTGTCTTACCCTACAGGAAAATAGGCGGAGAAGGGGACAAGAGAGCAGAGGCATGATAGAGAGGAGGGCAGATTGGGAAAGGTGGTAACCAGAAGGAAATACTTCTGAGGAGGGACAGGGTCAAAAGAAAGAATAGAGGGCAGGATAGGATTAAGGGAAACAGAGTTAGTTTTTCACAACATGTCTACTATGGAAGTGTTTTGCATAACTGCACATGTATAACCTATATTGAGTTGTTTGCCTTTTCAATGAGGGTGGATGGGGAGGGAGGAAGAGAGAAAATTTGAAACCCAAAGTTTTAAAAACATGTTTAAAAAAAAGTTTTCACATGATACTGGGAAATAAGAAATACAGGAGATGGGGTATAGAAGTCTATCCTGCCCTACAGGAAAATAGAAGTGGAAGGGGTTAAGAGAAGGGGGGAGAGATAGAAGACAGACTAGGGGAAGGGATATTCAGAATGCATGCCATCTTGGGGTGGGGGGAGGGTGAGATTGGGTGAAAATTTGGGACTCAAAAACTTGTGGAAGGGAATGTTGAAAACTAAAAATAAATAAATTTATATTTAAAAAATAAAGAAAAGATAATAACATGTAAAAAGTAAAAAAATAAATAGAAACTTAAATTAGGATGGGGATAGGAGAACATAAGTAGCTTTTATCTTTCCCTAATTAATTTTTATTTTTAAATTATTTCTCTTTTCATAAATGATGATTGTTCAGTTTGTTCTGTACAACTGAAAATGAAGATTTAAATTCATCACCCTAGTCCAGTTGTTGTTATAATTGACCAAAGCAGTGTGGTGCAGTGGATTGAATACTATTCCAAAGAAGAAAGTATGGGTTTGAACACACCTCTGATATTTAATGGGCTGTGGGACCATATTCAGGGCTATAGGTTCCTAGATTTAGAGACAGAATTAGTAACCTCAGAGGTTAACTTGAAGTTCTTCAGTTTACAAATGAGGCAATTGAGACCTAGAGAGTTTAAATGATTTTCCTACATTCACAAGAAAGAAAATTTCCTGAAGATTCACACCCAGATAATCTGAGCCTCAGTTTTCTCATCTCTAAAATGAGGAAAACATGTAATACAGTGAGATATTTACTTCACAGGATTGTTTTGTGGCCTAAATATGATAAGATATTTAAAGGGCTTTTCAAACTTTAAATTTGAAAATGCTATCTCTTATTATGGACATCAAATAAAGTATTGAATAGAATGAGCTCTTTGGGAAGCAAATTGTAGCATGGTCTAATTTGAACTAAAGATTGAAGTGAAAAGTTAGTTTTCTATGATCAAGAGGTTTCTAAGCTAGCTTCATAGATTTTTAGAGCTGGAAGCTACTGTAGTGCTTAATTCACAGCAATATTGACCTTTCTCCATCATCTGTCAAAAATGAATTACAAAAGTTAGCAAAGAAAGAGTATGGCTAGAACCTGACATTATGGCAGTTGAAAAGAAAGGCAGTATTAGTCTAATGGAAGATAATCAGCCTGAACCAAAGATATAATGGAGAATAGAAATAATTTCTATATTCAGATACTTTCTGAAGGGCCTAACATACTTCCTTTTGTGTGCAAAAATAAGGATCATTTTGAAATGGTGAGAAATACAGGATGACTTTTGACCCAAGGATAGGGTACCAGCTTCTTAAGTCTACCAATGCCAAGAAATGTTAGAGAACTCAAGAAAGCAATGTTATCCACTCTATGACATAACTATCACCATTTTCACCAAGAAAATATGTTGATTGACTTTGGATTAAATTAAATTTCTTCGGCATCATGGCATCCTCTTTTTCTGTTTTTTTGTTTGTTTGTTTCTGTTCATTTGTAAGTATGCCAAATCAAGTCAACAAGCCTTTTGCTAAATGCCTACTATACTGTACACTGGGCTAAATTGTTGTGTATATCCCTATGCTCCTCTTTCCCTTCTTTACTTTTCCTTATTTTAATTTCCTCTCTTCTCCTCTCCTCTTTACTCTTTTTCTCTCCTCTCTCCCCTCCCTTTACTTCTTCTCCATCACCACTCCTCATAGATACTAAGGTGTTTTTAAATCATGTGGGTGGCTAGATTTTCAGAGGAATGAGAAAATCTCATGGCAAAGGACTGATTACTGAGTATGTATTATGTATGGCTGGGAGTGAGCAGTGCTGATTCCCTTCTCTATAATTGCCTTTTCTGAGAAGGAGGCAAATTGAAAGTTCATTTTCATTAAAGGAACACTTCACACACTATCAAATAACTATGGTGTGCTGGGACACAACAACAGATAGATGGTCTATGTAGTGAACAGTAATATTAACTCTTGCCATAACCTTTCCCTCTCAGTCTCCTCATCTATAAAATGAGGGTATTGACCTAAATGATCTCTGAGCTCCCCTCCAATTCTGAGATACTAAAGAATGTGTTAATCTAGTGAAAAACCTGCATAGCCAGAAGAGCAAAAAAGCAGAACTATATGAAATGAGAGGTTTAGCATATCTAGTACAACCACTAAAAAAAAATTAAGATATCTAATATATTGGCACTGGACCAGTGATTTCATTCACATAGGAAATACACAGGTGAGGAAATTTCCTTTACCAATGTAAGTCAGCAACTTCTTTTTAACTTATGGTCCTAAAGAGTTGCCTAGAACATAGGTTTTAAGCTCCCTTCTGGGACATGTGGCCCACACCATTCAAGTGTGTCCAGAACCAGATTAAATGGGAAATGATAAAAAAAAAATAAGATGTAATCAAACAAAGAGAATGTTATCTTTTTAATTTTCCATGACAATAGGCAGCTTACAAGGATTAATTTTTAGTTGAGTTGATACCACTGGCCTTGAGCATTGTGAGGTTAAGCGATTTGCCCAGTGACATGTAACAAGTATATTTCAAAAGTGAAACTTTATTTTCTTGTCTGGAAGCCTAGATCTTTAGTTACTTCTCTCTTTTTTGGCTAGGCAATGGGATTAAGTGACTTGCCCAGGGTCACACAGCTAGTAAGTGTTATGTGTTTGAGGCCAGATTTGAACTCAGGTCCTCCTGAATCCAGAGCCAGTGCTCTATCCACTGCACCACCTAGCTGCCCCCCTTTAGTTATTTCTTGACACTGCTTGTCAATGTATGTGCAAAAATATTAAAAAAAAAAGTTCAATGACTTGCATTTATTAAGTTCTCACTGTGTCAGGCACCATGCTAAGCTCTAAGGATATAAAGAAAGGCAAAAGTTGTCCCTGCTCTTAAGGAACTCACAGTCTAAAGCAGAATCCTGTTAACTGTCTCTGTGTATGCTAGAGATAAAAAAAAAAAAGACTGGAAACAATGTGGTATCCATTAATTGGGGAAATAAATAAACAAGTTGTATATAGATGCAATGGAGTGATATTATGCTGTAAAAATAGTGATTAACAAATAGAAAACTATGGGAAGACATATGGACTAATGCAGAATGGAATAAGTAGAATCAAGAAAAAATAGTATACATAAGGACTAAACTAGTATGAAAGAAAACAAACCTAAAATGGAGCTGAACTGAGATTAGCTCTAATGACCAACTTGGTCTTAGAGAAATCAATGATGAAACAAACTCCTTGCTCTCATGAATGAGTAGTTGAAGATGCATGATTTCAATATATATGTATATATACACACATATACATATGTGTATATGTATGTATACATATACGTATACACACACACACACATACATATTTCCTCCCTTGACACAGATTGCTGCTCTTCCATATCATAGTAGACCATTTCAGTGGTCTAGAGTGTATCCAAAAGTTTCATCACATGGTGGTTTCTGCTGATAAGCTTTTCCAAATTTAGACTAGTCTTTGAAAAACAGACATGCAGTCCATTGCCACACACATACTCAAAGCCTTTCTAGTTTAATAGGACTTTCAAGAGATGAGACTACTTTCATAATCTTCAAAACTCTGGCTCCTCCAAGTCAGACAGTATTCTGATATTGCCAAGGAATTTATTTAGCTATAGCTGAAGGGTGGGAACAGGAAAAGTGAACATTTGGGAGCATGTTAGTTATTTATAGAGTTCCACATGACAAGAATTTGGTCCTAAAATATTTTTACTGTGGAATCATTTCAGTCATGTCTGATTCTTTATTGACCCCATTTAGGGTTTTCTTGATAATGATACTAAAGTGGCTTCCATTTTCATTTCCTTCTCCAGTTAATTTTACACATGAGGAACTGAGGCAGAGTTAAGTGACTTGACCTGGGTCACACAGCTACTAAGTATCTAAGGTCAGATTTGAATTCACAAAGATGAGTTTTCCTGACTTCAGGCCTGGCACTTTGTCTACTTTACCACCTAGCTGCCCTCTTAACATATACATATATAAATATATATGTGTGTGTGTGTGTGTGTGTGTGTGTGTGTGTCTTTATGCTCAAGAAATTAATAATAACGAAAAATGATAATGTGACATTTATATGTGACTCAAAGTTTTTAATGACAAATTGTAGAACAATAAGTTTTCCAACATATATGATCAATATAGATAGATGGTGATTCTAATTATTTGGATTTTAGAAAATAAAGTCAGCTAATTTTCCCCCTCAGCAGCAGGATATTTTAGACAGCATGATTTTGAAAAATTTTCCTCTATTTCACTGTCTCAGTTCAGAAACAGCCAACTAGGACTTCAGAAAACACACCTAAAAACATGGCAATATTCCATAAAAACATGATAATTTAAAAAAGAGTTTTGTAACAGTGAATATACATTTTATAACCTGAATTAAGCTATAAGCACTTTTCTGAAGGTAAGTACACTGTTTGCTTAGAAATCTAATATTATACATTATTGGAAAAGTTGTTGTTCAGAGTGTTTAAGGAGTAAGTGATAGCTGCTTAATTGTATACTCTTCTAACAGCCTCAAACATTTCCAGAGAGTGGCTTGTGCTTTCTGATACTGGCCAATTTGAATGTCTGGTCTACTTTGGGCAGAATCATTGAATAATAAATATATCTAAAAACATACGGTGATTCAGAGGCAATTGATCACTTAGTCTAACTTGTTCATTTTACAGGTGAGAAAATTGAGATTCAGGAAGCTTAATTGCCTTGCCCAAGGCTGCACAAATCGCAGAACAAGAATTTCAATGTAGTTCTATGAAGCCAAGGCCTGTGAATTCTACCACCCTATTAATAATCTGCTTTTCTCTCCTAGACCCAATGCAGCTCTTGGAAACATTTCAATGACTACAAAATTTCTCATCAGAAAATTCAGCAATTTGGCAATATTTTTTGAGATATTTAAAAATAAAGCTAGGGCATGTTCATTAATGCTATTTAGCTATATAATGCTAATAAGTACTTCAGGGACAATGTATCTAGGTTAGTAGTTGCTGTGTAAACCTGAAATACTTCTTCAATAGATCCATGATCTCCTCCCATAAATCTTGTCCTGCCAGGTTAGATTACAACCTATCCAGTTCTTCTTAGGCTGTTCTTGACTCTATTCTTCCATAAATGTTCTATATTGGGTCTGGTAATCCTGTGAAAATTTTAAGGAAGTATGAGATCCTATTAGACATTATAAGAATGCTATTTATTTTTAAAAATAAGTTTTTTAGTGTGAGATTCTTTTTTCTCTGTTGTACCTTCTCACAACCTTTATGCTTACTTGATATAAGCTCATTTTTTTCTATCTTTAACATTCCTAAGTTCTGAGAAAAGTCTAGAAAGATAAGTTGCCCAATCTGTTGATTCAGATCATTAAATCCTATAAGATAACAGCAGCTATTTCTGAGGCTAATAAGACAACTCTGCCTATTCTCTAAGATAAATGATTCACCCTGAGAAATAGCCACCTCCTAAGGTTACTGGATGCTTGCTAAAAATAGAGCAGACCAAAAGACCAATCATTAGGTCAGCAATTTTCATCATGGCCTTCTATTCAAAAACCAAAGCAAAATAAAACAAATCAACTCTCCAAACCTAGATCAATCTGGAGAACTTACTGTGACATAACAGACTTAATGAGTTTTCTATGTAAATAAAAAGGAGCTTAGCCACAAATTTTCCCACCATTGTGCTGTTCTTCATCACTGAGGGAGCTCGTTATTATTCTGAAGATAGAAAGATTCATCATTGGCCTGAGAGGAACATTGGAGGTGATTCCAATGTCTTTGCCAATAATCTCAAAACATAGCTTACTATATTATATCCTTCAATAATCTTCATTTTATTATAAATAAACTAGACTATGCTTTAATTTTGAATTGTGCTGTGGTGATACAAAATAACCATCCTTTTAGAGAGGATGCAATACTAAATATTAGGGAAAAGGTAGGAGAAACTAATCACCTCATCAGTCACTGAAAATTTGCCCCCCAAACTCAGGAAATTCGATCAGATTTCTTCAGAAGGTATGATATTCTATGATTTTGAACTATATACATCATCATTAGGAAAATCCTGATGTTTTCTTTCTTTGGTTTATTTCAGGAAGTTGTGTGGGATTTTTGAAAATTACCAAAATGCATTCTAATTCATTCTCCTCCTCCTATACAACTCTGGGCCCAACTCATTGTCCTCTATGTCTGTTCAAGAATTTCCCCTAAATACAATAGCCATCCAATTCATGTCCTCTATCCAATTATATAGCCTCCACTAATAGTCCCATTTTAGTGTTATTCTATGAACTACATGAATTTTTAAAATCTTCTTTCCTCCATGACCTCTATCAACATTTTCTTCTATCACCATTATGTAGAGAAGAAAATCAGTGTTTTCAGGTGCAATGGAAAGGATGTTTAACTTAGTCATAGGACATGAGTGTGAATTCTGATTCTACTACTTATTACTTGTATCTTCAGGATTAAGTAGAACCAGAACACACCTCCTGGTTCCAGCATTTTCACTGGCTAGCTACCATGTGTAGAATATCCTTCTTCCTCATTTTTGTTTACTGGCTCCCCTGATTTTCTTCATGTCCCAACTGAAATCCCACCTTTTGCAGGGAATCTTTTTCCTCTTAATTCTAGTGCCTTACTCCTATTGATTATTTCTAATTTGTTCATGGTTTGTTCATGGTTATTTGCATGTTGTCTCCCCCACTAACTTTTCAGCACCTCAAGAGCAGGGACTATATTTTACCTTTTTTTAAATATCCATAGTGCTTAACACATTGTCTGATTCATAGTATGAACTTAATAAATATTTATTGACTGACTGATTGTGAACCTTAAATTGCTATAACCATTTATTATTTTAAACTAAAAATGTTGTGTGATTCGGTGGAAGGAATGTTGAATGTATAGAATATAGTGAATGTACACATTCTCTACATTCTCTAAGTCATGCCTGTGTCAGCTGGACAAGTTATTTAGCCTCGCAGGGTCTCAATTTCCTCCTCTGTAAAATGAAGAAATTTGAATACACCAGTGGTGTTAAACTCAAATAGAAACAGATCACTAGGGGAGGTCTATTGATTTAGAAAACCGCAAATTTACATTATCTATATCACATTGTATTTTTATTTAATTTGCTAAACATTTCCAAATTATATTTTAATCTGGTTTCTGCCGCACTTGTGAGTTTTGTGGGTTACAGTGTTACCAGTAGGCAAGGAGTTAGACAACTCTGGACCAGATGACCTTTAAAGTTCCTTCTAATGTTAAATCCATGATCCTATGTTGCTATCGATAAGAGTAGCTGTGAACATATATTATTATTAAATATGCTTAATAAAATGTATTACAAACAAAATTATACTATGCATGATATATAGGTAATAACTTTATGAACTTATCTTTTGAATAATACTAATATGTTAACAGAATCATAGAATTTTAGAGTTGAAGGGGATCTCCTTTGACGTTTAAGATCAGCTACTCTATTATATACTCAAGTATTCATCCAGCATGAAGAGTTCCAATGAAGGGAATCTCACCACTCTGAGGCAACACATTCTATTTTGGAATAATTCTAAATTGGAAGAAGGGGTTTTTATTGGTAGTTCTTGTTTGGTTGTTTTTCCCCCTCATACCATGCCGAAATTTGGTTGTTTTTTACTTCCACCCAATGCTCCCAATTCTATGTGTGTGCCTACTGGGACTAGGGGTTATTCATTGCAAACAAAACAAATCTAATCTCTCTTCCACATGATAATCCTTTTAAAAATACTATCATTTTTCCCTCACTCCTCAGTCTACGTGTCTCCAAACTAAACTCTAATTCTTTTAACCTATGCACATAGGACATGCACTTGAGGACCTTTACCCTCTTATTTTCCTTCCTTTGGACATTCTCCATCTTATTATTGTCTTTCTCAAACATTATGTTGCAAATACATCTCAGTACTCCAGAAGTAATCTCACCAAAGCACAGTAGGAAGGAACTATTCTTGAAACTATGTGTCTCTGAATTGAAATCTGAAATCATGTTAGGTTTTTATCCTGCCATAAAACTCTTTTGATTCGTATCAAATTAGTAGTCCCCTAAAATCCACAGAACTTTTTAGAAAACAAATTTCTGTGTAAAATGTCCCACCCAGTATCTCGCCATCCCATATTTTGAGAATCTTTTTTTTTTGAGAGGTGGTTATTTTTTTTTTGGCTGAAAGCCAAGACTTCACATTTATCTCTATTACATTTAATCTCATCAGATTGAGCTCAGTGTTTTAGCCTGTCAAGAATCTTTTTGAATCCTCACTCTTTTATTCAAGATGTTAGTCATCCCTCCTAGTTTCCTATTTTAGGAAGATTCTTCAGATCACCTAGCAGGATAAGATACCAGATACTGAGGTCCTTTCTCCAACAAAAGTGCCAAGCATTCAAATTCTCCTTTAGAAAGTGCAACTTCAATGGGCTGGCCAGGTTGTTCAAATGCAAAACATACACTTGCCAAAAAGACAGTTTTATGGAGAACTCACACAGGGCAAGTGTTCGCATGGTGATCAGAAGAAATGATACAAGGACTTTCTCAAGGTCTCTCTTAAGAACTTTGGAATTGATTGTGTGACATGGGAGGCACATGAAAAGAAATGCAGGAGAAGGTGGCTTAGCCATTCCAGATCTTCAATTGTATTGCAAAGCAACAATCATCAAAACTCCTTGGTACTGGCTAAGAAATAGAGTGGTGGACCAGTGGAAGAGGTTAAGTAGGCAAGACACAGTAGTCAATGACTAAGTAATCTATTATTTGATAAACCCAAAGACCCCAGCTTCTGGGATAAGAACTCACTCTTTGACAAAAACTGCTAGGAAAATTGGAAAAGAGTATGGCAGAAAAAAAGGCACAGACCAAAATCTCATACCATATGCCAAAATAAAGTCAAAATGGGTTCATGATCTAGCTATAAAGGCTGATACTATAAGCAAACTGGGAGACCAAGGAATAATTTACATATCAGATCTATGGAGAACAGAAGAATTCATGACCAAACAGGAGATAGAGAACACTATGAAATGCAAAGCTGAATAATTTTGACTATATTAAATTGAAAAGTTTTTGCACACACAAAGCCAATGTGGCCAAGATTCAAAGGAAAGTAGAAAATTGGGAAAGAATTTTCAGAACCAGTCTTTCTGATAAGGGCCTCATTTCTAAAATATATAGAGAATTAAGTCAAATTTATAAAAATACAAGTCATTCCCCAATTGATAAATGATCAAAGTATATGAAGAGGCAGTTCTCAGATGAAGAAATTAAAGCCATCTATGGTCATATGAAAAAATGCTCTAAATCATTATTGATTAGAGAAATGCAAATCAAAACAACTCTGAGGTACCACATCACACCTATCAGATTAGCCAACATGACAAAACAGGAAAATGATAAATGTTGGAGAAGATATGGGAGAATTGGAACACTAATGCATTGTTGGTGGAGCTGTGAAATGATCCAACCATTTTGGAGAGCAAATTGGAACTATGCCTAAAGAGAAATTAAAATGTGCATACCCTTTGACCCAGCAACAGCCCTTCAAGGGCAGTATCCCAAAGAGATCACACAAATGGGAAAAGGAGCCACATTTAAAAAAAATACTTATTGCAGCTCTTTTTGTGGTGGCAAAGAATTGGAAATTGAGAGGATGTCCATCAATTGGGGAATGCCTGAACAAGTTGTGGTATTTGAATGTAATGGAATGCTATTGTACTATAAGAAATTATGAGCAGGTAGACTTCAGAAAAACCTGGAAAAACTTGTATGGTCTGATGCTGAGTGAAGAACCAGGAGAACATTGTACACAGTGACAGCCACATTGTGTGATGACTAATATTGACAGACTTAACCCTTCTCAGCAATACAAGTATCTAAGACATCTCCAAAAGCCTCATGATGGAAAATGCTATCCACATCCAAAGAAAGAACTATGGAGTTTGAATGCAGAATAAAGCATACTATTTGCTATTTTTTTTTTCTTCTGCTGTGTTTTGTTTCCTTTTTCTGGTGATTCATTCCTCCTATTGCTTCCAATTCTTCCTTACAACAACACTAATGTGAAAATATGTTTAATAGGAATGTATATGTATAACCTGTATCAGATTGTGCATCATCTTGGGGAGCGAGGAGGGGAGGGAGGGGGAGAAACATTTAAAACTCAAAAGCTTGTAGAAGTGATTGTTGATAAATCAAAACAAATTAATTTTAAAAATTTAAAAAGAACTTTGGAATTGATTATGTGACATGGGAGACACTGGCACAGGACTGCTCAGCATGGCATGCCCACATCAAAAAAGGTACTGTGCTCTATAATCAAAACAGAATTGAAATGGTTCAAGAGAAAAGCAAAACTTGCAAACTTAGAGAATCTGTCCCAAATGTCTCCATGGCCTATTTATGCCCAACCTGTAGTAAAACATTCTAAGCTCATATTGGTCTGATCAGCCTCAGTTGCACACACAAAAACTTGACTCTAGCACAGTGATGTCATTTTGGTCAAGTTTCCTGTTATATGCAAATGTCATGAGTATGCCAATTTTGCTTTTGTCCTTAATACTGATAAAAAATTATAAACAACATTGAGTCAAGCACAGATCCCTGAGGCACTCCTCTAGAGATCGCCTTCCAAGTTTGTAGTGAACCATTAAAGACTACTCTTTGAGTTTTGCTATCCAATCAGTTTTAACTTTATCTCATTGTATTATCATCTACTTCACATTTCTCCATTGTATTTCAGGAGAATTGTATGAGATACTTTATCAAATAGTTAAAATATTGATAAATTATATCTGTAGCAGTCACCAAGTTTATCAGTATTCTAATCCTGCTTGTAAAAAAAGTCGATGCAATAATCTACTCTTGATGAGGCAATCTTGATATTTCTGTAATTATTAATTTTTTCCTAGATATTTAATAATTATCTCTTCAATGATCCATTTTAGAATTTTCCCAAGAATCAAAGTCAAGTTTACTGGCCTATAGACTATACTTCTGTTTGCTTCCTCCTTCATTCCCTCCCTTCCTCTTACTCTTCCTTCCTTCTTTCCTTCCTTCCTTCTTTCCCTCCTGGAGGGAGGGAAAGCCCTCCAGCCTTTCTTTCCTTCTTTCTTTCTTTCTCTTTCTTTCTTTCTTTCTTTCTTTCTTTCTTTCTTTCTTTCTTTCTTTCTTTCTTTCTTTCTTTCTTTCTTTCTTTCTTTCTTCCTTCCTTCCTTCCTTCCTTCCTTCCTTCCTTCCTTCCTTCCTTCCTTTCTTTCTTTCTTTCTTTCTTTCTTTCTTTCTTTCTTTCTTTCTTTCTTTCTTTCTTTCTTTCTTTCTTTCATGCTTTCTTTATTTCTCTCTTTCACTTACCTCACTTATCCTTCCCCAGTCTTTTGGACTAATTAGAGAACATTGGGTCCAACAGTATCAATAAAAGGTAGACTATTAAGAGAGGTATTGAAGTAAATAATGTTTAAATTGGAAACACTATACTATTTTCACCATTTTTATGTTACATCTCATCAGTATGAGTGTGAATTTAATCTTACTTAATTGATTCAGTTTTTCCAGAGTCTCATATATCTTATACAGGTGAATGAAATTTGACTTAGTCACATTTGTGAGTTGTTGTTATCCTAAAAAACTTACAGAAATAAATCTCTTTTGTTGTGATATGAAGAAAATAACTGTTGTACAAAAGGGGTGGTATTGAAAACTATTTTATTTTATTCAGATGTGTTTTCACCCATGTATAGAATAACTGCAGATCATTAACTCATCTGTAATTTTTAATCTTAAAGAGTTATCTGAGAGACTAGATGTTGACTGCATCCCACCATAATCACATGCACAGTGTAAGACAGAGGTACGACCTGGACTCTGGTTTTCCCAAGTACAAGGGCAGCACTGTACTCACAATACTATATGACTTTTCATTGAGAATAAATAGCAATGAGAGAGAGACAGACAGACAGAAGACAGAGAGACAGACAGAGACAGAGAGAGGAAAAAGAAAAGAAGGGAAGAGAGGGTGGAGGGTAAGAAGAAAGGGGAAGGAAAGGGAAGGGAGAAGAGGAGAAGGGAGGAGAAAAGAGAAGGGAAGACAGGAGAAGACAGAAAGGGGGGGAAGTACCATCATGGTGTAAGTATACTATAGATCTCTCAGACAAATGCTAGAAATGAAAAAGAACTAATTCCCTATGTAGATTATTAAGTAAGTATAACAGCATGATGCAGTAGTAGTAAGGGACATCAAACTCTCCAACATTCTACTAGAGGTCTTTTTTTCTAGTGAAAGCAGAATATCAGATAAATTCTTACTTTACTTTGCTTGCAATTTTTTTATTTTAGTAGAAAGAGTGAAGAGAAAAGAATGTCTTGCCTACAGCAGGGGTTCTCAACCATTGGATCTGTGGGTAAATTTCAAAAGGTCTATGAACTTGTACATGAAAATATTACATGTTTATTTCAATAATGATTTCCTTTGTAACCAAATGTATTTTATTTTATGCATTCAAAACATTATTTAGAAAAAGGGTATCTAAGCTTTACAAGATCAACAACACACACACACACAGGTTAATAATCCCTGGTCTGGAGAAAAAAGGCACAGGGGACATGATACCTACCTCAAGGTATGTGAAGGGCTGTAAAAAATGCCTCTGGTGGTTATAAAGAAATCACATGAAGTTCAACCCCCAATAATTCTATATTGTTCAGTCATTTATTCAGTTGTATCTAACTCTTCATTGACCCCATTTGGGTTTTTCTTGGCAAAGATACTGGAGTGGATTGCCATTCCTTCTCCAGTTCATTTTACAGATTAAGGAACTAAGACAAATATGGTTAAGTGACTTGTCTGGGGTCATACAACTAGAAAGTATCTAAGGCCAGGTTTGAACTCAGAAAGATAAGTGTTCCTGACTCTAAACCCAGAACTCTATCCACTGTGTCTACCTGCCCCAGAATTAAATTACTATCTACTTAATCTCTCTAGCTTTCAGAATCTTCAGCTATAAAATTTGGAGGAAGAAAGGAAGGGAGGAAGGAAGGAAAAATTATTAAGCACTTACCCTGTGTCAAACACTATACTAAATACTTAAGGAGCTTATATTCTAACAGGAGGAAACAACTACCTGGGATTAGTGACTCCAAATGAATGTTTTGTTTTGCAAAGTTACAAAGACAATGAATGGAGCCATAGGCAAGACAGGTGACAAATCCTTTCCAGCAGCACTGGTTTAATTATGGCTTGAGAGCTATAAAGTAGGAGGGAAAGAAATAGTATATGGAAATGACTTAGTAAAAGATTGACAGTGTATAAGGTGAAACAAAGCTAGGACTCCCTATCTATAGTGTGTTATTATGAAATACTCACCAATTAAGAGAGTGAGACAACAAGAAGGAAGTTTCAGAATTTAAAGGGTTAATTCCCCAATTGATAAATGGTCAAAGGAGATGAACAGGCAGTTTTCAGATGAAGAAATTAAAACTATCTATAGTCATATTAAAAAATTCTCTAAGTCGCTATTCATTAGAGAAATACAAATTAAAACAACTCTGAGGTACCACCTCACCCCTATAAGATTAGCTAATATGACAGAAAAGGAAAATGATAAATGTTGGAGAAGATGTAGGAAAATTGGAACACTAATGCATTGTTGGTGGAGTTGTGAACTGATCAAACCATTCTGGAGAGCAATTTGGAACTATGCCCAAAGGGCTATAAATCTGTGCATACCCTTTGATTCAGCAATACCACCATTAATCCTCTACTTCAAAGAGATCATAAAAAACAGAAAAAGATCCGCATGTGGTGGCAAAGAATTGGAAATTGCAGGGGTGCCCATTAATTGGAAATGGCTGAACAAGTTGTGGTATATGAACATAATGGCATACTACTGTGTTATAAGAAATGATGAGCAAGCAGATTTCAGAAAGACCTGGAAAGACACATGAATTGATGCTGAGTAAAGTGAGCAGAACCATCAGAACATTGTTCATGCTAACAGCAACATTGTGTGATGATCAATTATGAGAGACTTAGCTCTTCTCAGCAATATAATGATCTAAGACAATTCCAAAAGACTCATGATGGAAAATGCTAACCACATCCAGACAATGAACTGTGGAGTCTGAATGCAAAGTGAAGCATACTATTTTCACTATTTTTGTTGTTTTCTCTTTATCATGGGTTTTCTCTTTTGTCGTGCTTCTTTTTTTACAACATGACTAATGTGGAAATGTTTAATATGATTGTACATGTATAACCTATATCAGATTGCTTGCTGTCTTGGGGAAGGGGGAAGGGAAGGAGAAAAAAATTGGAACTCAAAACCCTACAGAAGTGAATGTTGAAAACTATTTTTCATGTATTTGGAAAAAATAAAATATTATTAAGTAAAAAATAACATTAAAAAGAATTTAAAGGGTTAATTCTTCCAGGACATGTTCTTTGGTCTGAGCAGCCTAGAGATTCCCTAGTAGATGTGCTGGGTGTTCCAAAATTACTGATGATAGTATTTGTATAGGACTTTATTGTTACTTATTGTCTCATTTTATTCATTATTTCTTTTTATCCTCACAACAACCCTGGGAGGTACGTGCTATGACTATCCCTATTTTACAGATGAGGAAAATTAGGTGGATGGAGCTCCTTGAGGGAAGGTACTGTCTTTCGCCTCTTTTTGTATCTTCACCATTTAGCATATTGCCTGGCACATAGTAGGCTCTGAATAAACATTTGTTGATTGATTGGTTGAGTAACTTTCCCACAATAATATAATTAGTAAGTGTCTTAGAATTTGACCCCAGAGCTTCTTGATAGCAAGTCTAGCAGTCTATCCTTTTAGAAGCATATTTTCCATCAAGAAGTGATTAGCACCACCCCATCTCACTTCCAATGCAGTTTAATTGATTTGTCCTATGTTTATCTGGTTGCTGTAGGTCAACTATATAGACAAAGCACTAATATCCAATATCTTGAAATACCATTTCAATAATACCATTATTGTTACATTATTTTAAAAGTTATTTTTCAGGCCTCCAAATAAACTTTTTAATGCCTGTGCACAGAAGTTTCATTGATGCACTGAGTTTACTCACATGTCTTTACCAGAAGCTTTTCTCTAGATTCCAAATTAAAATTGACCTTGGGAATTACCTGTTACAATAAATATATCACACAAATTGCTATGAGAAGGAATTTTTTTATTCTTACTATAATTAATAAACCTCCAAAAACTGAACTTGTGAGAGGAGCGCTTTTGCAGGGAAAAACAAAGACAAGTTCAGCCCTATGAATAAAGTAACAACCAATATCTCTACTTAACTGAATGGGATTTACAAATCCCTGGAGTCTGAAAGCCATCTCTTGATGCTAATCGGCAAATGTGTCTTATGGTGTCATCTTGATTTAAGCAGAGTGATTTGACAATTTATCATTATCTGCCATGAATGTCCTGCCTTAACTTGAATCCTTGATGAGTTATAACCTGAATACAAGCTACCCAAAGGCACTTTGATAAGGATGCATAGGCATTTAAGTGAAGCTCAGCCTTCTAGGCTTGATTTAACTGGAGAATGTTTTGCCCATTTCTGCTGTTTACTTTAAAAATAATTTAGAATTTATTTTTCTTTTTAGAATATTCAAAACTAAATTATTTATTCCCTATCGCAACCCCAAATCACTTCCTCCCCAAACTTCTAATTCTTATAACAGTGTCACTGTTTTAACCTTTGTTTCAGGATCTTTCATCAATCACTCAGTAAGCATCTATTAAGCACTTATGATAGGCTGGCATGGTGCTAAGGCTGGACTAGCTCAGGAAAGCTGCTGCCCCAAACCTTACCGCTAGTACCTGCCCCTCTAAGATTATCTTCCCTAGATAATTTATAAATACCTACATATGTGCATGTTTCCACCCTCCAGTAGAATGTAAGCTCCTTGAGGGCAGGGACTTTCATGTTTATCTTTTTATTATTAGCACAAAGAATAAATTCTTAACAATGGTTTGCTGGTTGAGTGACTATTCGAGGAAGGGCCCACTTATAGGGAATGGGATTTTCTTAATTCACTTGAATTGAAGTCCCCATACAGGAAATTGGTGCAATCTATGCCAGCATCCTGACAAGCTTCCCAATGGCAAGCAGGCACTTCAAACTATTAAAGAAGGAATGATTTATCAAAATATTGAAGAAAACTGAACCTATGGTACTGTTGATGGTTATGGGGGAAGAGAAGTGAATGAGTATATTTATGGTACTTATCATGTACTAGGGACTGTGCTAAGCACTTTTTACAAATATGATCTCATTTGATGCTCACAACAACCTTGGGAGATAGGTACTATCATTATCCCCATTTTACAGAGGAAGAAACTGAATCTGAGGTTAAATGACTTGTTTAGTCTATACATACGTATTGATATGTGTGTATATATGTATTTGTGTCTATGTGTTATAAAAGATAGAGGGCTAGACCTGAAGTCAGTAAACTCTGTGTAAAATCTAATCTCAGATACTTCAGAGCTATGTGACACTGAGAAAGTCACATAACCTCTCCCTGCTTCAGTTTCTTCCTTGTTAAAATGGAGATAATGATAGCATTTTCTCCCAGGGTTGTTGTGAATATCAAATGAGATCATATTTGAACAGTATTTTGCAAAATTTAAAGCACTCTGTAAAAGCTAGTTGTTATTATGACCATATTAGAAATTAATGAGTATTCCTCTCCTAAAGATCTATAAAATACTGGTCGAACCCAGATCTGAATATCCAATATCTTCTCCCTCTATAGATTCCACTAGTAGGCCAAAAAAGTAGACATCAAACCTATTGTGAAGGACTCCTGAGAGAGAATTCTGGCTTCTCTAGGAAGAAGTCTCTAAATCCTCCTCTCCTGAGGTCCTCTATTACTCCCAGGAAATATTCATTGATGTTCTCTACAGTAACCCATCTTGCAGCTTTTGCTCATTCCCAACAGCAGTTAGGTTGCTCTGTTACTCTTCCTTTAGTCTTTGGTAGCTGGGAATCCAATGGATGGCTTTCTCATTTAGTTATATCCTTATCTTTTTGTACAGAAAAGCCAAAAGTCCCTGGGGTAGCATAACTTTTACTGCCAATGCAAACAGTCACTAGCACCACGTAAGAAGGCAAGAGTTTCTGCTTCTTTGATTAGGCTTCTTTCCCCATCCAACAATGAGTTTCCCTGTATCACATGTGTATTCATGAAGGCCCTGACTAGGGACTTCATCTTTTTGAGGAGGTTCCCCTTCTACTTATTCTTGAAAACCTTTGGTAACACAAAAACTCGTCCAGGATACAAGGCTCTTGCTAGTCTATGGCTTCAAAAGAATCTCCTTCACAAACTTTTGGTTCAGATATGGTGGCTAAAAAGTTGATGCCCTTTCCATGTCTGGCACCTGGCAGCAATATCTTCAACTGCAGTGAATTCTGTGCCCTCTGGGGGGAAGAAAGCGTCCCAGATTTCTCCCAAATTAGATCTTTTAAGCAACTGAATGGGGTTGTTAAAGCCATCCTTCGGAGCAAAGAGTCTCTTATAGTTAGCAACCATCTCCCCTCAACTAAGGTATGGGGAGTACACTTTATTAAGTCATTAGTACTGGATGCCCTTGGAAAAACTAAACACCATTTACATTGGGTGAATGGAAAAAAAAACTTAAAATATTTGAAAACATCACATTTTACTAGTAAATGATGTTGAAATACTAGATTTGTCATTGGCTACATACATAGTGAGCATTTTAATTTAACGTGTCTAAAACTAAGCTCATTTTCCCTTAAAAATCTCCCATTTTCCTAACTTTTCTATTTATATCTAGGGAACCACCATGGTCTTAGCCTCACATATTTGCAGTTTAGGAATCACCCTTAACTCCACACTATCTCTCACCCCACCATATCCAATCATTTGCTAACTCCTGTTTTTTTTTTCTATTCTCTTATCATGCCCCTTTTTCTCCTATGACACTGCCACCACCCTGGTGCATCATCATATGCTTTTGTATTGCAGTATCTTGGATATTGGGTCTCCCTGCCTCAAGCCTATGCCCATTCCAGTCTATCCTCCATTATCCTGTCAGATTTTTCTTTCTACAGCTCATATCCAGCCATGTCACATTCTGTCCCCTCTCTCCCACCAACCCCCATTCCAGTGGCCCCTTATTTCCTCCAAGATAAAATATAAAATCTTCTCATTTTTAAAGCCCTTTCTTCTTACTCTTTCTTATCTTTCTAGTCTTCTTACTCACACCTTTTCTATTTCATGTACTTTATGAGCCAGTGATACCACCCTCCTTGTTGTTCCTCAAAAAAGTAATCCATAGTTCCAATTCTGGGCATTTTCAATGACTATTCCCTACATGTGGAATCATATCTCTCCTCAACTCTGTTCATCATCTATTTCCCTGCCTTTCTTTAAATGCCAGCTAAAATCCCACCTAATACAAGAAGTCTTATACCAATCCCCCTTAATTTTGATGTTTTCCATTTCATGATTATTTCCAGTTCATTGTATCTATATGTTTATTTTACATTTTTTTTTTGCATATTGCCTCCTTCATTCAATTATGAGTTCCTTAAGAACAAGGAATATTTTCTTGTTGGCCTTCATTTATATCCTTTGCACTTAGAAGAGTGTGCATCCCATAGCAGGTGCTTCATAAATCCAGGTTGAGAGGGAGTAGAGCCAAGATGGCAGAGTAAAAGCAGTGGCTTGCTTCAGCTCTCCCCCAAACCCCTCCAAGTACCTATAAAAATGGCTCTAAACAAATTCTAAAGCAGCAGAACCCACAAAAAGACAAAATGAAATAAATTTCCACTCACGCACAACCTGGATGGTTGATCAGAAAAGCATATTACGCCAGGCAGTGACAAAAGCACAGTTTGGTGTGGGCGTGCAGGCTGCAGCGAACCTGGAGCAGGTCTCAGAGGACTGAATCGCAGGTAGCTGTGGTGGTTTCCAGACTTTTCAATCCATGAACACCAAAGACAACTCAGAAGGTCAGTGGGAAAAGTCTGTTTCTGCAGTGAGAGAAGCATGGGTCTCAGCCCCATTCCCCAAGTAGGTTAGCCCTGGGGCAACAGCAGTCTCCTGAGCTTCTGGCCCACAGACTGAGGGGGAATCCTGAGGGGGATTGCAGGGATCTCTTTGCCAGTGCTGAGGCAGGAATCTCTTACTTTGCCCATGCTTGGATCTGGGTCACAGTTCTGGGTGGCAGTCCTGGGGTGAGAAGCACTGGGGCAGTGGAGCTTGTGGTGTAGGTGAAGAGGAAACCCCCCTCACAGTTCCAAGACAGAAAAGACTACTTGTGGTCTGTCACACATAGACCAGAGCACAGGCCAGGAAAAGAGTAAACACCTAGCCCCTTATCATACCACCTTAGAAGAACTGAAAATTTTCAGGTCCCTAGAAATATCTCTGAAAACACCTGTACAAATCCCCAAAGCTTGTAACAATACATTTTCCACATTGGAAGCAGACCCCTAGCTTAACAAAGAGTTTAAAACTCAAGTAATTGGCCAGGATAATGAGCAAGCAGTACAAAAAGAGTCAGACTATATTATCTTTGGTGACAAAGAAGATCAAAATATACAACCCCAAGAAGACAACAAAGTCAAAGCTCCTACATCCAAAGCCTCCAAGAAAAATATGAATCAGTCCCAGGCCTTGGAAGAGCTCAAAAAGGATTTTGAGAAGCAAGTAAGAGAAGTAGAGGAAAAACTGGGAAGAGAAACGAAAGTGATACAAGAAAATCATGAAAAACAAGTCAACAGCTTGCTAAAGGAGGCCCAAAATATACTGAAGAAAATAACACCTTAAAAAATAGCCTAACCCAAAGGGCAAAAGAGGTCCAAAAAGCCAATGAGGAGAAGAATGCCCTAAAAAGAAAAATTGGCCAAATGGAAAAGGAAGTCCAAAAGATTACTGAAGAAAATACTTCCTTAAAAATTAGGATAGAGCAATTGGAAGCTAGTGACTTTATGAGAAATCAAGACACTGTAAAAAAATCCAAAAGAATGAAAAATTAGAAAACAATGTGAAATATCTCATTGGAAAAACAACTGACCTGGAAAATAGATCCAGGAGAGAGAATTTAAAAATTATTGGACTATCTGAAAGCCATGATCAAAAAAAGAGCCTAGATCATCTTTCAAGAAATTATCAAGGAAAACTGCCCTGATATTTTAGAACCAGAGGGCAAAATAGAAATTGAAAGAATCCACATCTCCTCCTGAAAGAGATCCCCAAAGGAAAACTCCTAGGAATATTATAGCCAAATTCCAGAGTTCCCAGGTCAAGGAGAAAATATTACAGCCAGAAAGAAACAATTCAAGTATGTGGAAACACAATCAGGATAACACAAGATTTAGCAGCTTCTACATTAAAGGACAGGGCATGGAATATAATATTCCAAGGGCAAAGGAGATAGGATTACAACCAAGAATCACCTACCCAGCAAAACTGAGTATAATCCTTCAGGGGAAAAAATGGTCATTCAGTGAAATAGAGGACTTTCAAGCATTCTTGATGAAAAGACCAGAGCTGAATAGAAAATTTGACTTTCAAATACAGACTCAAGTGGAACATGAAGAGGTAAACAGGAAAGAGAAATCATAAGAGACTTATTAAGATTGAACTGTTTACATTCCTGCATGGAAAGATGATATTTATAACTCATGAGACCTTTGTCAGTATTAGGGTAGTTGGAGGAAAAAATTATGTGTATGTATGATAGATAGATAGATAGATAGATAGATAGATAGATAAAAGAGGCACAGGGTGAGTTGAAGATGAAGGGTCATATCTGGAGAATAAAATTAAGGGTGAGAGAGGATTATACTAGAGAAGAGAAAGGGAGAGGTAGAATGGGGTAAATTATCTCACAAAAACAGAAAGAAAAGGCTCTTACAGTGGAGGGAAATGGGGAAGGTGAGAGGAATGAGGAATCTTATTCTCATAGGATTTGGCTTAAGGAGGGAATAACATACACATCAATTGGGTATGGAAATCTGTCTTACCCTACAGGAAAATAGGGGAGAAGGGACAAGAGAGCAGGGGATGATAGAGAGAGGGCAGATTGGGAAAGGTATAATCAGAAGCAAATACTTCTGAGCAAGGACAGGGTCAAAAGAAAGAATAGAATAAATGGGGGAGCAGGATAGAATTAAGGGAAATAGAGTTAGTTTTTCACAACATGTCTACTATGGAAGTGTTTTTCATAACTGCACATTACCTATATTGAGTTGCTTGCCTTTTCAATGAGAGTGGGTGGGGAGGGAGGAAGGGAGAAAATTTGGAACCCAAAGTTTTAAAACCACGTGTTTAAAAAAAATATATTTTCACATGCAACTGGGAAATAAGAAATACAGGAAATGGGGCACAGAAATCTATCCTGCCATACAGGAAAATAAAAGGGGAAGGGAATAAGAGAAGTGGGGGGAGAGACAGAAGGGATGGCAGACTAGGGGAAGGGGTATTCAGAATGCATGCCATCTTGGGGGGATGAGATGGGGTCAAAATTTGGAATTAAAGCCTATAACAGATTGTACACCATCTTGGGTGGGGAAAGTGGGAGAAAATTTAAAACTCAAAATCTTATGGAAGTGAATTTTGAAAACTAAAAATAAATGATCAAAAATAAAATAAAATAAAAAAGAGGAAAGCAAAAACATAAATAAATAGACGAAACAAATAAATAAATGAATGAATCAATGAATGAATGCATAAATAAATAAATAAATCCAGGTTTACTTTGTCCCATGTTGAAACTATTGCCAAGTTCTATCTATTCTATTGCCCAATAATCTCTCTCATCTTCTCTTTTCCCTTCCTATTGCCCTATAAGAAGGCTTCATTTCTCCTCTACATCATTCCAATAGTTTATCTAGTCTCTTTGCTTTCATTACTTCACCCCTATGGTATCTATCATACACATGCTGTTTCATAAGTCTCCAAATAACAACTTAAAAACATGTCTTATCTCAAAAACCTTGAACTAAATAAAATGTAAACTTCCCAGCATACCTTTGCAATCCAATTTCCTATGTTCCTTTTATTCCCATTCAATACTACAACCAAAATGGATTATTCTTTTTTTTAAAAGATATTCCCTATTTTCCCACCTGTAAGCTTATCTCTAGCATTCCATCCTTTCATTAAAAAAAATGTATTGGTAGTAAGATGATGACATGTAAACCTTGAGGAAGTAATCAGTTCTGTCTTTGCAACACTAGAGTCAAACACAGTGCTTTCCAAATAGTAGTCACTTAATATGCTCTTGATTTGTATTTATATTGCTTGGAAGGAATGTAGATACTTCAGGGACACCTAAATGGCACAGTAAATGAAGCACTCCTGTAAGGAGTCAAGCTGAGTTCAAATCCTGTCTCAGATACTTAACTGTATTACTGAAGGAAAGCCCCTTGAATGGTCTCAGTCTATTTCCTTACCAGCAAAGTGACAGGGCTTGACTTGACACATTCTAAGGTTCATTCAAGTCCAAAATTGATGAACTTATTACTCTGTTTTCATATCTATAAAATGGGGCAGATTTGACTAGGTGATTTGTAGGGATCAGTACTAATCTAAAATTCTTGATTTCTTTAATTTCTTTGTCTTTTTAAAATTTTAATTGAATGAACAAAAACATTTTCTTTCCCTCCCACCCCATCTGTAACTCATGATGCACATACAAAATTGGTTAATCATTATGTATGCTAACTAGAGCAACATAAATATCAATTAGACATATTTCTCAATGCTAGCAAACAAGTTTTTTTTAAATCAAAACATGCAAAAATTCATTAGAGAATGTAATTCAAGACACTAGGAACAAATCACCAATCTGGTTTCCTATGGCTTCCCAGTAAAAGTTTCTGATATTTGTACTCAATGCTGAGTTCTCCTCTCTTCCCAGAGACCTCATGTCTCCCTCCAAGGTTAAGTTTGGCAAGTTAAATCTTCATCAGTAAGTTAGAGAAATGCCCATGTTCCACTTAGTCTTAAAAAAAATAAATTTTCCTTGATCCTTCTGCCCGCATTAACTATTGACCCATATCTCTCCTACTTTTTGTAGCTAAATTCCTTGAAATGATAATCTACAATAAGTGTCTCTATTTGCTCTTTTCTCACTCTCTTTTAAACTTTCTATGGTCTGGAACCCAACCTCATTATTCATCTGAAACTGATCTCTCCAAAGTTTCCAGTTATATCTTATTTACCAAATCCAATGGCCTTTGCTCAGTCTTCATCTTTCTTGGCATCTCTGCAACATATGACTCTGTTGATCACCCTCTTCTTCTTAATATTCTCTTCTGTCTTAAACTCTTCCCACTTCCAAACTTATCACTATCAAAGGTACCACCATCCTTCAGGTCCCCCAGGCTTAAAACCTAATTGTCATCATTAATTCCTCATGTGTCTCCCCTCCCCATGTCCAATCTTTTGGCATGTCCTGTTGATTTCAATGTTGTATCATCTCTTAAATATTTTCATTTTTCTTCTCTGACACTACTAACACTCTGATGGAGGCCTCCATCTCTTCATGCCTGGACTTTTGCAATTGTCTACTAGTCCGTCTGCCACAAGCTTCTTCCCACTCCATACCATCCCCCACTCAGCCATGTAAGTAATTTTTCTAAAGCACGGGACAAAGTCATATCACCCCTTTACTCAATAAAATCCAATGACTACACATCATTCTTGGAATAAAATACAACATTTTCTGATTGACATTCAAAACTTTATATGACCTAGTCTTCTTATATGATCAGTCTTCATACCTGGCACCCCCCTCTGCCATATATTCTTTGATCCAGTGTCTCCTGAATCCACTCTATTCATTGCACAAGATACTCCGTCACCTGATTCTGAGGATTTTTACCAACTGTCCTCCATACCTAGAATGATCTCACTCCATATATCCACCTGTTGGCTTCTCTGGATTCTTTTAAATTCCAACTTAAATCCTACCTAGAGGAAGCCACTGTCAATTACTATTAATTCTAATGCCTTCCCTCTGCTATCTTGCATATAGCTTCATTGTACATAGTTGTTTTACATGTTATCTTTCATTGTGTTTTGAATTCCTTTAAGGAACAGACTGTCTTTTATTATTTGTATCTCCAGTCCTTAGAATACTTCTTGCACATAGTATGCTATAAAATATTTGTAGCAGTACTTTTTCTGACACCTGAAAGTTTGAAATAAAGTAGATATCCTTTGATTGGGGAAGGGCTAAAAAAAATTGTGGTACATGTATGTTATGGAATACAACTGCACTGAAAAACCGATGCATTTGATGAATACATAGAAACGTGAAAAGATCTATGTGAACTGATGCAATGTAAAGTAAGTCAAGCCAATAAAACAATATGTACAGTAACTACATGGAACAATGGAAATTGGGGGGAAAAAAGACATTCCCTAAAGTTAAAAAGTAAATGTAATAAAATTACTGAGATCAAGTGGGATTCAAATGAAGAGATATGAGAAGATATCCCCAGTCTACCCCTTCTTGGAGGTGGAATATCCACAAGTGTTACACATTGTATGTGCTTTTGGACTTTCTTACAGTGTCAATCAATTGTACTACTTTCCCCCTCTCTAAAAAAATAATCCACATTGACAATGAAGCAACATAAAAAAAAAAATCAGTGACTTTCTCTGATAAAGACTTCATTTATCAAATATACATTAAGTATAGAATTGAGTCGAATTTATACAAAAAAAGCCATTCCACAATTAATCAATGGTTAAAAGATGAACAGGCAGTTTTCAGAAGAAAAAATCAAAGCTATCTATATTCATATGAAAAAATGTTCTAAATGTCTACTGATTAGATAAATGCGAACTAAAAGAACTCTGAGGTACCACATCATACCTATCATAAATGACAAATGTTGGAGGGGATGTCGGAAAATCGGAACACTAATGCACTGCTTGTGGCATAGTGAACTGGCCTAACCAATCTGAAGAATAATTTTGAACTATGCTCAAAGGGCTACAAAATTTTGCATACCTTTTGACTCTGCAATACTTCTACTAGATCTGTAGTCCAAAGTAATAAAAAAAAAAAAGGGAAAGGACCTGTATGTACAAAAATACTTACAACAGCTCTTTTTTATGGTGGCAAAAAATTGGAAATTGAAGGGACAAATGGCCAAACAAGTTGTGGCATATGATTATGATGAAGTACTATTGTGCTATAAGAAATGATGAGGGGAGGTGGTGTCAGAAAAAAAAAAACATTGCAAGACCTATATTAACTGATGCAAAATAAAGTGGAAAGAACCAAGAGATCATTGTGCAAAGTAAAAGCAATGTTGTAATGATGATAAACTGTGAAAGATTTGGCTACTCTGTTCAATATAATGATCTAAATTAGTTCCAAAGGACTCATGAGGAAAAAAATGCTTCTGAAAAAGAACTGATGAACTCTGAAAACAATATGAAGCAGTAATTTTTCTCTTTTCATTTCTTGTTTTTTTAAGAAAATACGGCTAACATGGAAATGTTTTACATAATTTCACATTTATAATTGATATCATGCTGTGTGTCTTCTCAGTGGGTGCAGTAAGGGGTGCAAGGGAGGGAGAAAATTAGGAACTCTAAATTTAAAAAGAAAATGTTAAAATAAATAATAAAAAATCATAAAAAGAAATATAGTGTCAGTTCAATATATGTAAACACAAACATAATAAACCATGTTAACATCATTAATAATTTTTAAAACATATGACTGTATTAACATGTTGAAAATGTGACACTAATTTTTGTTAAAAAAGGAGAAAGCAAAGAAAAAAAGAATCCTGGAGGAATAGAAATAGACATTTCTATAATGCAGTATATGATATCTTTCCTGAACCAAAAGCACACATTATCTATAAGGAAGAAATGTTAGAAGCCTCTCTAATAAGATTAGGGATCAAGCAAAGGAGCCCATTTCAACACTACTATTTGACATAGTACTGGAAGTGCTAACTATAGCAAAAAAGAATTGATAAGAAATTAGTAAGCACAAGAAAAAAAGGATACAAAATTATTCCTTACTGCAGATTATATGACATATTTTGCTGAACTATGCATATCTGTTATGCAGGGCATTAGAAGGAAGTTTAAATGAATACTTATAGAGATGGAAATTTGTTAACCTAAAAAAAGAATGCCATGATGGTGAACTATACCTCATTGAAGGCAATTGAGTGGAAAGTCAGTCAGTGAGGAGCATTTAAGCATACGCTATTTTGTTCCTCTAACCAAAAGGTCAAACTTCTATATCCTCAGAAACATTACAAAAATAGAAAAGAGATCTCCATTTCTAGTCCCAGGAGCCCAATGAACAAGTGAATTTCACGTGCCTCTTTTCTCAGGAGATTTTCCATATAGCTTACTTGTTAAAAAACAAAAAAACTTTTCAGGTGTAAATATTCTTTCTTAAGAATGCTTTGGTAATGCCTGATTTCACACATAATTGAAGATAAGGAGCAGATGTGAGCTTGGGTCAAGGGTGGCTTCTTGCCTTTAACTAAATAAATCCACTGGTTTCAGGGGAAAATCTGTACCCTCTTAACTACACAAGGATTAAAAAAAAATAAACAATAAGATTTTAAAGATCCAGGGACTTGCCAGAGAGATTATCTACCTGGGGTTTCATTATTTCATTCCTTATAAGGATGAGGAAAAAAATGGTAAGATAATAATAATATTTCTTTATTTTAAATTACAATTATACAGCAGTCTTTTTTTTTCAGGGTATTTCCTTAAATGTCAGGGAAGCCCTTTTCAGTATTTTTAGCATTCTTTTGCATTTATTAATTTTTTTACTGTTTAGTTATTGATACATGCTATACTATTGAATATTTTTTCAGATATTTATGTTGAGGCTAATATAAGTTATGGGTTTTCAGCACTAAAATGCTGTTTAGGTTATGAATGTTCTCATTTTTTCTCTAGCTTTTAAACAGTCCTAGACTGTTTACTTTATTTATAACATCAGTCCAGAGACTGTGTGTGTGATCATTTTGTACGGTCAGTCAATAGATTCAAGCTTGATTGTTTGCAAGAAACTGAAATAATCAAGATTATGTTTTATAATTTTTCCTGGGAATTTTATTCTTGTTTGAGCATTATTAAATGTAGTTTTCTATTATCTCTAACTAAGCCTACTTGTTTTATAATTGGGTGAGATTAGAATTCCAGTAAAAGTTTATCTGTAGGAGAAGGGAAACCATAAGGGGAAAATTTTGGTTGCCATTTGGAATACAGATACAAAGGGAATTTGCCTGGACTTGAAAGGGCATTTTTTAATGGTACAGTTGCCTGTGTGGAGATTTTGTTGTGTCCTGTACAACAACGGACACCTAAAAATATAGATGACCTTATCTCTTGAAAAAATCATGGATGAATTTTTATTGGGACAATTTAGTTTTTCACTCAATGTTGAGGAGGTGACTTTCAGTATACCCAGGTCCCTAATCCCTGTAGCTAGAAGCCATCTGCTCAAGTAACATGGGTAAGAAACTAAACTGTGCCTCTGAGGAAGAAAGTTTGATTTTTTTTTCATGTTCTTTTCTTTATTAGAATTCCTTTTTGGAATAAGAAAGATTTAGGCTTTAACGCATTAGAACTTTTAAAAATGTTATTGGGGAGGGACAAAGTCAAGATGGTGGAGTAAAAGCAGTGACTTGCTTGAGCTCTCCCCCAAACCCCTCCAGATAACTATAAAAAATGGTTCCAAACAAATTCTAGAGCAGCAGGAAAAAAGACAGAGTAAAACAAATTTCCAACCCAACACAACCTGGAAGATTGATTGGAAAGGTCTATTGTGCCTGGCTGGGAGAGGAACTGAGTTCTGTGTGGCTGTGCAGGCAAAGACCAGGCCTCAGTGAACCTGGAGCAGGCCTCAGGGGACTGAATCACAGGCAGCTATGATGGTTTCCAAAATTCACAATCCACAAAGACAACTTAGAAGGTCAGTAGGAAAGGTATGTCAGACCTTGGTAAGGGAGGAGTTGGGGGGCAGCTAGGTGGCACCATGGATAGAGCACCACTCCAGGAGTCAGGAAGACCTGAGTTCAAAAGCGGCTTCAGATACATGGTACTTACTAGCTGTGTGACCCTGGGCAAGTGACTTAACCCCAAAAAGAGAAAGAGAGAGAGAGAGAGAGAGAGAGAGAGAGAGAGAGAGAGAGAGAGAGAGAGCAAGAGAGAAAGAGAGAGAGGAGTGGGGTCTGCCCCAGTCCTGGCACAGTCCCAGGGTGGTGGCTGGTTCCTGGAGCTCTCAGCTAACAAACAGAAGGGGGATTGAGCTGGTAATCAGAGGGGATTACAGAGGTCTCTTAGCTGGTGCTGAGGCAGGATTCTCTTATTTTGCCTCTGTTCGGACCTGGGTTGCAGTTCTGGGTGACAGTCCCGAGGCCAGTAGGAGAGCTGGTGTGGTGAAGTTTGTGGTGGTTGTGAAGAGAGAATCCACCTCACAGTTCCAAGGCAGAAAAGAGTGCTTGTGGTCACTCATAGACCTCAACCCAGGCCAGGAAAGAGTGAACACCTCACCCTTGATTGTACCACCTTGGAAGAACTGAAAATTTATAGGTCCCTAGAAGTATCTCTGAAAACAGCTGCACAAAACCACTGAAGATTGGGACAGTACATTCTCCACACTGGAAGCAGACCTCTACCTTAACAAAGAGTTTGATAGTCAAGTAATTGGTTGGGAGCATGAATAAACAGCATAAAAAAAATTCAGAACATAAAATCTTACTTTGGTTTCAAAGAAGATCAAAACACACAACCAGAAGAAGACAACAAAGTCAAAGCTCCTACATCCAAAGCCTCCAAGAAATATATGAATCAATCAGCTCAGAAGAGCTCAAAAGGGATTTTGAGAAGCAAGTAAGAGAAGTAGAGGGAAAATTGGGAATAGAAATGAGAGTGATGCAAGAAAATCATGAAAAACAAGTCAACAGATTGCTAAAGGAGACACAAAAAAATACTGAAGAAAATAACACCTTAAAAAATAGCCTATCCCAAGGGGCAGCTAGGTGGCACAGTGGATAGAGCACTGGCCCTGAAGTCAGGAGGACCTGAGTTCAAATGTGACCTCACATCAAACACTTGATGCTAGCTGTGTGACCCTGGGCAAGTCACTTAACCCCAATTGCCTAAAAAAATAAATAAATTTTTTTTAAAAATAGCCTATCCCACATGGCAAAAGAGGTCCAAAAGCCCAATGAGGAGAAGAGTTCCTTCAAAAGCAGAATTGGCCACATGGAAAAGGAAATCCAAAAGCTCACTGAAGAAAATAATTCCTTAAAAATTAGAATGGAGTCAATTGAAGCTAATGACTTTATGAGAAATCAAGACAGTGCAAAACAAAACCAAAAGAATGAAAAAAGAGAAAACAATGTGTAATATCTCATTGGAAAAACAACTGACCTGGAAAATAGATGAAGGAGAGATTATTTTAAAATTACTGTACTCCCTGAAAGCCATGACCAAAAAAAGAGCCTAAACATCATTTTTCAAGAAATCATTGGCTTCCAGAAGCCAAGATGGTCGAGTCAGAGGTGAGTCTCTCTTACTCTCCCTTATTAACCCCTGAAAGCCCAGAAAATATCACCCCAGGAAGAACCCTGGAACAGCTGAATCAGAAGAAAGATGAGGTACAGCACTCCAGTACCCCAGGTAGCTTGAGGAATTAACTGGAAAATCCCCTGTTACCTTGGAGAAAGGGGAGGAGCACAGAGTGAGAGGCATCCCAGCAAGCTAGTAGAAAGCCCCACCTCAGCATACCAGGAGGAGATCCTGAAGCCCAGTGGTGGAGCAGGCAAACACCAACACTGGGACCCCAAGTGCCTCCTTCAGGTTGGAGAAACCAGTGTAAATCAGCTCAGAAAACCACCAGGTGCCTCAGCATTCTACAGCAAAGGAGCCTCCCAGTGCCTCAGTAAAACTAAGGGAAGCAGCACTCCAAGGGATCCCAGGCAGACAAATACCCTACAACATCCATCTGAAAAGAGGTGAAGAAAGCAAAAGGAAGGAAAGGCCTGGGTGAGCAGGAAATCTCTAGGAGCCATACTACCCAATCCTACCCCTAGAGTTCCAGTATTGCTATTTCCAGCCTAACACCAGGTAAGCTGCCAGAACCCTATAGCCTCCAACTGCCAACATTGGAGGCCCCAGCACACAAAGCCCTCAACCAGGCCCTAGGCTCCCCACACAAGAAGCTTGGGTCAGTGCTCTCTGCTCCCCAGCAGGAGAGGCCAGTCTCTTTAAAGGCCAGGAAATAATCAAACACCATAAACAAAAAGGAAGGTATCATAGATTCTTATTATGGGAAGAGTGAAGATCAAAGCAGAAATTCTGAAGAGGACAACATTGTCAACAAACCCACATCTGGAACCTCAAAAGGGAATATGAACTGATCTGAAACCCAAAAAGCCTTCTTAGAAGAGCTCAAGAAGGATTTTAAAAGTCAAATGAGAGAGGTAGAAGAAAAAAAATGGGAAAAGAAATGAGAGGTATGCAAGAGAGAGTAAATAGCTTGGAAAAGGAAGGACAAACATTAACTGTAGAAAACAAGTCCCTAAAAAATACAATTGGCCAAATTGGGAAGGAGGTACAAAATCTAATATAAGAAAACAATTTGTTAAAAATTAGAATTGAACAAATGGAAGCTAATGACTCCATGAGAGAGCAAGAATCAGTGAAACAAAAACAAAAAATGAAAAAATAGATGAAAATGCAAAATACCTCATTGGTAAAACAACTGACCTGGAAAATCAACACAGGAGAGACAATTTAAAAATTATTGGTCTACCTGAAAATCATGATGAAAAAGAGCCTGGACAGTATCTTTCAGGAATTCATAAAGGAAAACTGCCCTGAGGTCCTAGAACCAGAGGGTAAAATAGCCATAGAAAGAATCCACCAATCACCTCCTGGAAGAGATCCCAAATTGAAAATGCCAAGGAATACAGTAGACAAATTCCAAAATTACCAGGTCAAAGAGAAAGCACTGTAAGCAGACAGAATGAAACAACTTAAATATCATGGAACCACAGTTAGGATTATACAGGACCTTGCAGCTTCTACATTAAAAGACCATTGGGTGTGGAATATGATATTCTGTAAGGCAAAGGAGCTTGGATTATAACCAAGGATCAACTACCCAGCAAAAATGAGCATGATCTTTCAGGGGAGGAGATGGATATTCAATGCAATAGGGGGACTTACATTCCTTCCTGATAAGAAGACCAGAAGTCAACAAAAAGTTTGATCTTCAAATACAAGACTCAAAAGAGACATAAAAAGGTAAATTGCAGAAAGGAACATGTTATTAATAAGGGCAAACTGTTTCCGTCCCTACAAGGGAAGGGTGACACTTATAACTCTTGAGAACTGTATAGGCATTACACCATGTTAAAGGGGTATACATAAAAGGGGTGGGTATAAATTGACTTTGATGAAATGATGAAAAAAATCTAATCAAGTGGGTTAAATGGATCCAAGTAAGTGAATTAATCTGATCTAACTAAGAAAATGTACTGAGAGAAAAGGAAAGGAGGAGTCAGACAAGGGTAAACTACATCACAGGAAAAGGGTTAGAAATCTATTATAACAGAGAGAAAGAAGGGAGTGAGACGAGCATTGTTTGAACCTTACTCTCATCAGATTTGGCTCAAGAAGGGAATAATATAATCAGTTAGGTATAGAAATCTAACATGCCTTATAGGCAGTAGGAGGGAAAAGGGGAAAGAAAAGGGAAGGGGATAGTAGAAGGGAGGTAGGACTGAGGGAAGTGGTGGTCAAAAGCAAAACATTAGTGAGGAGGGAAAAGGAGAAGTAAGAAAGGAAAGCATAAATGGGAGTGGGGAAGATGAAGAGAAAGACACAGATAGTTATCATAATTGTGAATGTGATATGTGAATGTAACGGAATGTATTGTGGTATAAGAAATGATGAACAGGCAGACTTCAGATACCCTGGAAAGACTTGTATGGTTGGATGCTGAGTGAAGTGAGCAGAACCAGGAGAACGTTGTACACAGTAACACACTGAGTGATGAATGACTTTGATGGATTTAACCCCTGTCAGCAATACAAGGATCTAAGACATCTCCAAAAGCGTCATGATAGAAAATGCTATCCACATCCAAAGAAAGAACTATGGAGTTTGCATGCAGATCAAAGCTTACTATTTGCTATTTTTTTTCTTCTGTTGTATTTTGTTTCCTTTTTGTGGTAGTTCCTCCTATTAGTTCTAATTCTTACAACACCACTAATGTAAAAATATGTTTAATAAGGATGTATATGTATAGCCTATATTAGATTGTGCACCATCTTGGGGAGGGAGGGAGGGAGGGAGGGAGGGAGGGGAAGAGAAATTTAAAACTCAAAAGCTTATGAAAGTGATTGTTGATAATTCAAAATAAATTAATAAAAAAATATTAAAAAGCTGGGAGGGAAGTAGGAAGGAAAGCTGAATGTTATATATTTACCAGCACAGAAAAACCTCAGATTGGGCATAGAACCCAACTACTTCCTAGGTCTTAGGAATTTTTCCTAACTGAGGACTCAGAGGTGTTGTCATCAGTCAATAAAGACTGATTAGGAACCTACTGATTGTGACTGAACTCAGCTTTTTTCATCTAAAATAAACTCCCTAAAATTAAAGAGAAGAGAATCAAATGCACCTTAGTTGCCATTGAATTTCAGCCAGGCTTATAATAAGCTGAATGTTGTAATATAATATCACATATATAAAATTGTTTAACCAAAAAAAAAAGAAAAAAAAGAAATTATCAAGGAAAACTGCCCTGATATGCTAGAACCAGAGGGTAAAATAGAAATTGAAAGAATCCACCAATCATCTCCTGAAAGAGATCCCCAAAGGAAAACTCCTAGGAATATTATAGGCAAATTCCAGAGTTCCCAGGTAAGGGAGAAAATATTACAAGTAGACAGAAAGAAACAATTCAACTATTGTGGAAACACAATCAGGATAACACAAGATTTAGCAGCTTCTACATTAAGGGATCAGAGGTATATGATATTGAATATGATATTGCTGAGGTCAAAGGAGCTTGGATTAAAACCAAGAATCACCTACGTAGCAACACTGAGTATAATCCTTCTGGGGGGGGGGAAATGGATATTCAGTGAAATAGAGGACTTTCAAGCATTCTTAAGGAAAAAAACAGAGCTGAATAGAAAATTTGAGTTTCAAATACAAGACTCAAGAGAAGCATGAAAATGTAAATAGGAAAGAGAATTCATAAGGGACTTATTAATGTTGAATGGTTTATACTCCTGCATGGAAATATGATATTTGTAACTCATGAGGCCTTTCTCAGTACTAGGGTAGTTGAAGAGAATATATATATGACAGAGGACATTGGGTGAGTTGAATATGAAGGAATGATATCTAAAATATAAAGTTAAGGGGTGAGAAAGAATTGTACTGGGAGAAGGAGAAAGGGAGAGGTAGAATGGGGTAAATTATCTCACATAGAAGAAAGAATAAAAAGCTTTTATCATGGAGGAGAATGGGGGGCAGTGAGAGGGAATGAATGAATCTTACTCTCATTGGATCTGGCTTAATAAGGGAATAATATACACATTTATTTGGGTATGGAAATCTATCTTACCCTACAGGAAAATAGGGGAGGGGGAAGGGGATAAGAGAGAGGGGATGATAGAAGAAAGGGTAGATTGGGGGAGGAGGTGATCAGAAGCAAATACATTTGAGGAGGGACAGAATCAAAGGAGAGAATAGAATAAATTGGGGTGGATGGGATAGGATGAAGGGAAATAGAGTTAGCTTTTTCACAACATGGCTATTATGGAAGCATTTTGTATAACTACGTGTGTATAACTTGTATTGAGCTGCTTGCCTTCTCAGTGAGGGTGGGTGGGCAGGAAGGAGGGGAGAGAATTTGGAAACTGAGGATTTAAAAACAAATGTTAAATATTATTTTTAGATGCAACTGGTAAATAAGATATACAGGCAATGGGGTATAGAAATCTATCCTGCCGTACAGGAAAATAGAAGAGGAAGGGGACAAGAGAAAGGGGGGCGGTGATAGAAGGGAGGGCAGACCAGAGAAAGGAATATTCAGAATGCACAGTGTGTTGGGGTAGTGGGGGAGAAATAGGAAGAAAATTTGGAACTCAAATTCTTGTGGAAGTGAATGTTGAAAACTAAAAATAAATTAATTTTTTTAAAATGTAATTTTTTTAAAAGTATCACTATAATTATAAATGTAAAAGAATGTGAACTAACAGATTTTATTATCCAATGTTCCAAATAAACTTTTCCCCAGACATTCTTTAGTATAAGGTAGTAGGGAACACAAAGGAAATGAATAAAGTAGATCCTCATTCTGATTATGTCATAGGGATTTTTGACTATGGACCTTGACATACTGTAGTAGATTTGCTGGGAACAGTAAATAGGAAAACTGGAGAGAGAATGTAAAAGTGAAATTGATGATTTTCTGAACCCCACTTCACTTAAAAATAAGTGATAAGATGTTCAACTGACCAATTAAAATCAAAGATTTCAGACCAGATGTGACTGTCAATTAGTCAAGAAAGAAAGGCTCTATTTTAAGGAGTTTAAATTATAATGGGAGAAGACAAAACACAAAAGAAAACTGAAGGGATGGAATATAAGGGAGAGGAATGGTAAAGGAAAAGAGGAAAAGAGTGCAGCCTGGAGAGTAATGGGCCATAGTTGTCTGGGTGCTCTCCTTAAATAGTGATTTAAAGAGGAGTCATTAAATCAGAAGTAGGCCTTAAGGGCAGAAGTTACTTCAGATGTATGAATTCTAGAGTTGGAGTAAAGCTTCTGCATGAAGAGTTGGACATAGTAGAGAAGAATTGGAGTATAGCATGAAGAGGAATGAGAAGTTTTTAAAAATCATTTGATAAAGTAAAATGATACCAGAAAGAAATCTGTTCCAGTTGGACAAAGAATTACATCACATTATCTAGATAAAGAGCAAGAATGTATTTCCAGCAACATCCTTGAGGAAGAACCACCTGAGAGTGAGGAGGAAGAAAGAATGTGGGTTTAGCTTCAGCCAGGTATACTCCCACTTCTTCCAATACCACCTTCAAAGCCCTGGTTGCAGTAGGACCTTCTAATCTATGGTGCATCTGAAGGATGTTGGATTTTTCATGTTCTCATCAATGTCCAAGCATAGACTCTGACACCAGGAAAGCAGTGGCTGGCAACAATTCACATATCATTAGCCAAGGAGGGATGAAACAAAGACTCACCATGCTTAAGGTGAACTTCTTAAGAACCCTATCAATGAGAAAAAAAGATTTCTAGTGACTATAGCTATGAGTTTCCACTTTGTTGCGTATTCTTTCTAAACTGACCTTTGAGGTGGTTTTGTGCTAATTCTTGTTTAGTAAATAAACTCTTCTAGAAACTACTTAAGGCTGACTGACTAAATGACTCTTAACTGGAAATCATAAGTGAAGCCCCTGCTGCATGCTTGAGGCATTGCCGTTAGAGGAGCACCCTCACTTTTTAAAAGTATACATAGAATCCTGAGAGGGAGAAGTAACATTGCTCTAGAATCTGAGACTTATCTATGAGAGAGGGAGTAGGTATGAGTCTGCATTGTTTACATGGGCCACACATATAAACACAAATGAGTGTTCTAACCCTCAAAGTTTATACAATTATTTCAAATGTGATAACTTTGCTCAAATTATCAGTGTGTACCATACTATGAACCCACCATCAGAGCCTATTGATTTCAATTCTAGATAGGCAATCAGGATCTATATTTGGCCACTGGACCCAGTTGGCTCCAGAGGAGAAGGTGAGGCCAATGACTAACAGCCTTCCCTCACTTAAAGCAAATTCACTTGTATGTCATGGCATCACCTCCTTGATGTCATAGTCCTCTTTGAGAATGAAGGACAAACAACAACCTCTGTGAGAAAAAAAGAAACTGCCCACAGAGGACCAAACTGGAATTGTCCAGTTGAGCAATACAGCTTTCTTTTCTTTTCTTTTCTTTTCTTTTTTTTTCTTTCCTTTTCTTTTCTTTTTTCTTTTCTTTCCTTTTCTTTTTTCTCCCTTCTTCTCCTTCTCCTTCTCCTTCTCCTCCTTCTCCTCCTTCTCCTTCTCCTTCTTCTTCTTCTTCTTCTTCTTCTTCTTCTTCTTCTTCTTCTTCTTCTTCTTCTTCTTCTTCTGCTTCTTCTTCTCTCTCATGCTCTCTCTTTCTTTCCTTCTTTCTCTTCCCTCTGTACACATAGGGCATCACACACTTAACTGTGGGTGCTCTGCCCAAAGGGATTTAATCTCTGAAACATTTTTTTTTCCTTAAACACAGTCTTAACACCTAATCACTATGACTGTAATTGATTGGTCAACAATAGGTCCCAGGCCAACACCTAGTTGGTCATCATTTGGGCCCTGATTGGCTCAGAATGAACATAAACAGCAATTGTTTATGTTTGGGCTAGAAACTCTGAGGGTCTTCCCCTTCCAGATTGATTTATTTCATTTTATTGTTATTTATTTATTTTTGATTTTTGACTAGGTAAAGAGGCCATTCTCTTCCTCAATTCTTATTAAGCCTTAATCAGTGAATCATCATTGCCTTAGTCAAATTGAGACCTGTTAAAACTCTTGGCTTGAAAAGGCTAAGGTCCCCCACTGAATCCTGGGCCATCTACAGTTGTCCCCATCTGTATCTGGCCACTGGACCCAGATGGCTCCCAAGGAGAAAGTGAGGCTGATTATGTTGCACAGTCTTCAATCACTTAAATCCAATTCACTTGGCCATGGCATCACATCCCTGATGTTATGGTCCTCTTTGAGAACAAAGAATATATAAGAACCATATGGGCCCGTCACTTTGTGTTTTGAGGGTACACTTGATATTTTGAATTGTTTTTCCTATGGTTAGGAGGCATAAACATGGTCCTAGGAAAATAGAAGTTTCAGGTTAGGAGGCCTGCCAAGAAGGCACTGACAGAATCAGCTTCTTCTACCTATTAGGGCCTGAAGAAAGGTGAGTCATAGTCCCCAAAAAGCCTCATTCATCCAGCAGCAGAAACTAAAGAAAGACTGGAGATCAGTATCTGAAAGATGATTGAACATGAAGTTATGATGAACATGAGGTCAAGTACTAGCTTGCTCAAGAAACTGGCTCTGCTGAAGGCCCCAGAGAAGTAGGCCAAGAAAAAGAACTCTGGTAGCAAGAATTCCTAATAAGGAACAAGAGAAGAAAAGAGAGGCCTTTTGTCCCAGACCATGCTTGACTTCCTGGCCCTGTGGCCCTGAAATCTCTGATGGCCCTAGTATGTTTTTGGCTACGTATGTAGTGAGAGATTTATAAGTGGAGAAGGAATAGGCTTCTCTTCAGTCAGTAATAGACCTGCTATCTGTCCTCTTTTCCACCACAACCTCTCAGGCCTCAGTGTGACCAAAATAGAGCATCTTTTGAAGCCTGCAGCTTCTCAAATTCCATGAAGAATACAAAAGGAAAGAAGAGGGGCCTTTTTAGGAGGAGAGGCCATCAGGAGGCTGCTAGTGCCTGCAGCTCCAGGAATCACTTTAGCCCAATTTTATCTTCTCATTTCTCCTTCCTTGTACTACATCTACAATTGTCCCTAAGCACCACATCCTCTGCCTAATTTGAAGCCATAAAAAGGAAACAGCTGCTCAAAACAAAAGAAAGGAAAAAGAAAAGAAATAAAATCACTGATCATTCAGATCCAAGCTTGTTGAATCATATAGGTGATTAATTAATTTAACATTTTTTTAAATTCAGAAATAAAGAAATAAAGTCTGACTATAAACTCAAATGAATGATGGCTCAAATAATTTCATGAATACCCAAACCCTAACAATGTCTTGAGGAGAAGTATCAACTTAATAAATGTAAAGACTTTCAAGGATACTATTAAGCTTGACTATTCATTTGTATATAAATTCTGTCATAATTTTTAAAAGGAATTACTTTATAAGCATTGTCTAACTCAGCTATGTAATAAGTATTCAATAATAAATGAATGAATTGCCTCTAGGACAAAATTGAAACTCTTCAGCATGGCATTTAAAGTCCTTCACAATTTAGTTCTCACCTATTTTCCCAAATATTGTAAATTTCTCCTCTTTACATACTTCAGCTAGCAGCCAAACCGGCTTCCTAATTTTCCCCCAATATCTATAAACATCTTATTTTCCTACCCTTTCCTAGATTTTCCCTCATACTTTGAAAACAATTCCTCCCTATCTTCCACCTAGTAAAATCCCTCATTTCTTTCAAGACTCTCAGCTCAAGTTACATTTTCTAGAGGAATCCTTTTCTAATACATGCTGTTGCCCCCTTGCAATGCCAACACGGATGTCAGTGTTCTTTCCCTCTTGAACACACCTTATATTTACTTATCTGTGTACATTATGTCACCTCTAATAGAATACTAACTCCTTGACAGCAAGGTCAATTTCCTTTTTTTTTTTTGTAGTTGTAGCACCAACACCTAACTTAATGCCTTGCATTTATTAATTGCTTAATACATATTTTAATTTAATTAATTAATTTATTTTTCCTTTCTGCACTAAATCTAATACAATCTGAACCTGCTATAAACTATGATGTTGTTGTTCTTATTGTTGTTTTACTGACAATCTCTTTACCATTTAAGTAAAATGTAGGAGAAAGGACTTCTGGGAGCCAAGATAGTGGAGTGAGCAGGAAATTGCTGTAACTCTACCATATTCACCTCCAAACAACCATAAAATAGAACCCCAAAACAAATCCTGGAACAGCAGAAGCATTAAAAAGATGGAGTGAAACAATCTTTAAGCCTAACAAACTTGGAGGATCAGTAAGAAAGGTCCATCTTACTCAGGTGAAAGGGGAACAGTACAGGACAGAAAGTGCCCCAGCAAGCCCCAATGTGGTGCAGCAGGCAAACTTTAACACCCAGACTCCATCACTACCACCCTGCCTTAGCATAGCCAAGGAAACTGGCAGATTCTAGCTCTGAGAATCACTATGTGTTTCAGTATAGCCCTGGACAAACAGGCATCCTTCAGTGGCCAGACCTCTATGTACTTCTGCACCACCTGGGCAAAAAGGTAGATACCAATCCTATGGGTGCTGAAGCAAACATAGTGGCCAGCCAGCATGGCCACACCATACTACAGAATAGCCTCAGGCAAACAGGCAGCCTCCAGAGGGCAGACCCCAACAAGCCTCAGCATATACCAGCCGCCACCACTAGGACCCCAGTGCAGCACCAGGTAAACTATCAGATCCCTACAGCCTCCAGCACTGCCAGCCAATTCCCACCCCACCCCCTCAGCACAGCACCAAACACAAGGGTACCCCATGGGCCTCAGGGCAACATCAGCATAGCACCAGGTAAACACCAGGTAGACAAGTGTCCCTACCACCCCTGGTGCAGAGTTCAAATTTAAAAGAAAGTAAAAAGCAAAAAAAAAAAAAGATGAGCAAAAAACAAGACAAAATGATCTGACCATAGAAAGATATTATGGTGACAGGGAAGACCAAGACACAAACTTAGAAGAAGACAACAATGTCAAACCACCTATGAGCAAAAACCCAAAGAAAAATGGAAAGTGGTCTCAAGCCCAGAAAGAACTCATGCAAGAGCTCATAAAGGGGCTTAAAATCATATAAGAGAGGTAGAATAAAAATTGGGAAAAGAAATAAGAGTGATGCAAGAGAATTATGAACAAAGATTCAATAGTTCGGAAAACTGCTTAAAAAGTAGAATTGGCCAAATGGAAAAGGAGACAGAAAAAAAAACACTCCTTAAAGAGTACATTTGGCCAAATGGAAAAGAAAGTACAAAAGCTAATTGAGGAAAACAACACCTTAAAAGTTAGAATTGAGCAAGTGGAAGCTAATGACTCTATGAGACATAATGAATCAATCAAACAAATTTAAAAGAATGAAAAGATTGAAGAAAATGTAAAATACCTCCTGGTGAAAACAACTGACCTGAAAAATAGATCCGGGAGACACAATATCATAATAATTGGACTACCTGAAAGCCATAATCAAAAGGAGGTCCTGGAAAGCATCTTTCAATAAATCATCAAGGAAAACTGCCCTGATGTCCTAGTATCAGAGGGCAAAATAAGCACTGAAAGAATCCATCAATCACCCCAGAAAAGAGATTCCAAAACAAAAACCTCAAGGAACATTATAATCAAATTTCAGAACTATCAGGTCAAGGAAAAATACCACAAGTGGCCAAATGAAACAATTCAAATATTAAGGAGTCACAATCAGTATTATACAGCACTTGACAATTGCAAGATTAAAGATTGGTCATGGGACAAGATATTCCAAAGGGCAAAGGAGCTAGGATTACAACCAAGAATCACTTACCCAGCAAAATTAAACATAATATATCAAGGGGGAAAATGATCAATGGAATAGAAGGACTTCAAGTCTTCATAAGGAGACAACCAGAACTAAACCAAAACTCTGACCTCTAATATCAAGACCCAAAAGAAGCCTAAACAGGTAAAAAAGGGAAAAGAAAGTATAAGGGATTCAAGAGCTAAACTCTTTATATATCCCTACATGGGAAGATGATACTTGTAACTCTTAAGAATTGTATTACTAATGGTGCAGAGGAAGGAATATACATACATACCTACAAACATATAAGGTGAATTTGAGGGAATGACATAAAAAATTAAGAGATGAGAGAGAAGAGTATGATGGATGCAGAAGGAAGGGAGAGGTAGAATGGGGTAAACTATCTCACATAAAGAGGTGTGAAAGACCTATTACACTGGAGGGGAAGATAGGAGAATGAGTGATGGACATTGCTTGAACCTTATTCTCATCAGTATTGACCCTAAGAGGGAATAATATACACAATCAGTTGAATATACAAATCTATCTTACCCAACAGGGAAGTAGGAGGGGAAAAGATTAAGTAAAAGGGGTGGGTGTGGACTGACAGTAGGGAAGGCAGGGGGCATCTAGGACATCAGGGGACATGGTAGACAGAAGCAAAACATTAGTGAGGGGAGAAAGGGTAAAAGGAAAGAGAGGACAAACAGGAGAAAGAATAGGATGGAGAGAAATACTTAGGTTGTAGTCATAACTGTGAATGTGAAAGTGATGAACTCTCCCAGAAAACAGAAGCAGATAGCAGAGTGGATCAAAAAACAGAATTCTACAATATGTTCCTTATAAGAAACACTTGAAGCAGAGAGACACACACAGAGTAAAGGTAAGGGGCTGGAGCAGAATCTATTATGCTTCAGCTAAAGTGTAAAAATAAGAACAGGGGTAGCAATTCTGATCTTAGACAAAGTAAAAGCAAAAATAGAACTAATTAAAAGAGATAAGGAAGGAAACTACATCTTGCTAAAAAGGTACCACAGATAATAAAGCAATCAAATTAGAAGAGCAAGGAATAGTCTACCTGTCAGATCTATGGGTAAAGGAAGAATTCATGACCAAACAAGTGAAAGAGAGCATTACAAAATGTAGAATAGATAATTTTGATTATGTTAAAGTGAAAAGCTTTTGTACACACAAAACCAATGCAACCAAGATTACAAAGAAAGCAGAAAGCTGGAAAACAATGTTTATAGCAAGCACCTCCGATAAAAGCTTCATTTCTCAAATATATAGAAAACCAAGTTAAATTTATGAGAATACAAACCATTCCCCAATTGGTAAATAGTCAAAGGATATGAACAGGTAATTTTCAGATGAAGAAATCAAATATATCTATAGGCATATGAAGAAGTGTTCCAAATCACTTTTGATTAAAGAAATGCAAGTTAAAACAACTCTGAGGTACCACCTCATGCCTTTAAGATTGGCTAATATGACTAAAAAGGAAAATGATAAATATTGGAGAGGATGTGGGAAAATTGGGACACTAATGCACTTTTGGTGGAGTTGTGAACTGATCCAACCATTCTGGAGAGCAATTTGGAACTATGCTCAAAAGGCAACCAAACTCTGCATCCCCTTTGATCTAGCAATACTACTCCTAGGTCTGTATCCCAAAAAGATCATAAAAAAGGGGGAAAGGACCTACATGTGCAAAAATATTTATAGCAGCCTTATTTGTAGTGGCAAAATATTGAAACTTGAGGTGATGTCAATCAATTGGGGAATGGCTAAACAAGTTGTGATATATGAATGTAATGGAATACTATTGTGCAAAAAGAAATGATGAACAGGTAGATTGCAGAAAAAAACCTAGAAAGACTTGTACAAACTGATCCAAAGTGAAATGAACAGAACCAGGAGAACATTGTACACAGTATCAACAATATCGCGTGATGATTGACCATGAATGACTCAGCTATTCTCAGAAACAATGATTGGAGACAAGTACAAAGGACTCAAAAAGGAAAATACAATCCATATCCAGATAAGAACTGCTGGACTCTGAATGCAGATAGAGGCATATTTTTTTCACTTATTTTATTTTTTCTCCTCTTTTTCTTCCTTTTGATCTCTTTCTTTTTCCACAACTATGATGAATAAGGAAATGTTTTACACTAAAGCACATGTATAAACTACATCAAACTGCCTACTATTTTCAGAAGAGGGGAGGGGAAGGTAGAACAAAAAAATAAACTCAAAATCTTATAGAAATTAATGCAAACAATTTTATTGATATGTTATTGGGAGAAAATACTATTTAAAGCAAATAAATAAATAAAATCTAGGAATCTTCAACATACCATACTTTCAGTGTTTACATTCTCTATGTATCCTCTCCTTCATAAACAATATATTTTTTTTCTTTTGTAGCAATCACCTACACAAGGTGAAAAGAGTTTCAAGAATAAATTCATTGTTGCAATTAGTTTAAAGTCAAATGTGGCCTTCAGAAAAGAAAAAAAAGTAAAGCAAAAAAATAGACTAAAAATTTAGTGGTTGTTACTTAGCAGCTGTGGAAATACCAAAACTTTCCTTATTAAATTCAAATAAGAGTCCATCAAGACAGAAGACAACACTGGGAAGACAAGTGAATTTTAAAAAGATTTTAGAAAATAGGACTATACAATTAAGCTGACACATGTGGATTCTTCATAAGAGTAATTACTAATGCATAGTAGAATGGAAGGCTACAAATATTCTGGGAATAAGTGCAGTGATTCTTGAATATGTGCTTTGTTTTTGTTTTACATCATTCTCATTGTAAGAACTATTTAAATTTGCATGATTCAGAATATGTAGAATGCTACAATAAAAAGAATGTTGAATTTTTGGTTCAGAAGACCTTAGTTCTAATCCCAGGCCTACCACTAATTACTTCTGTGATTTTGGGAATATCACAGATAATATAGAAAAGAATGAGAGGAAGTAAAAACACCAAATATAGACAGCTTTTTCAAGGAATTTATCTAAGAATGTAAGGAGAGATATAGGATGATACCAACTAGCAGTGAGACCAAGGGAGAGGTTTATTTATTTATTTTTTGTAATGGAGATATGAGTATGTTTGTAAGCAAGAGGAAAGGAAATGATAAGAAGTGACTGAAGACTAGTTATTTCTCTCACCAAACTTTCATTGGATTAGTTTTACATTTGACTGCTTGTCTTTACTTTATAAGACAATGCTGCTCATGAACTTCCATCATCCTTCTTTGTAAGGTCCTATAACTGAGATTGTATTCTACTTTCAGTTGCCATCTCTGTTTGGCAAATGTCCAAGGTTTGCTGACTAAGGGTCCTTTGGTTTCTTCATTGTACCAACAGGTGTACATTGGTCAAACATTTTTATGAAATTATTATGTGTCATCATTCTTTTTATCACCCCTTCCCCATTTTTATCAAGAGTACCTTATTGAAAAAAAGTAAATAGCTCCTTTAGCTCCTTTCTGATAGATGTTGCAGGATGCTTATCCGCCTGGGGCCCTTTGGAGCACTGCTTCCCTTAGTTTGCTGAGGCACTGGGAGATCAGGTTGCTGTAGAATGCTGAGGCACCTGGTGGTTTTCCAAGCTGGTTTCCACTGGTTCCTCCACCCTCACTGAGGCACTTGGGAGTCCTGGGGTTACTGTTTGCCTGCTCCACAACCTGGATTTCAGGAACTCCTGCTGGTATGCTGAGGTAGGGCTTTCTACTAGTTTGCTCGAATACCTCCCATTCTGTACTGCTCCCCTTCCCCCAGGGAAAGAGGGGCCTTTCCTGTAAATCCCTCAAGTACCTAGGCTACTGGACTGCTGCACCCCATGTTTCTGCTGGTTCAGCTGTTCTAGGGTTTTTCCCAGGGCAATATTTTCTGGGTTTTCAGAAGTTAATAAGGGAAGGTCTAGCATAATCTTTCAGGGGAAGAGAGGAACATTCAATTAAATAGGAAACTTCCAAATCTTCCTCATGAAAAGACCAGAGGTCAACAGAAAATTTTATCTTCAAATATAAGACTCAAGAGAGAACTAAAAAGGTAAACAGGAAAGAAAAAACATATTATTCAATAAGGGTAAAGTGTTTGCATCCCTACAGGGGAAGATGATACTTGTAACTCTTGAGTACTGTATCTTTATTACAACATTTAGAAGAGGTATACATAGACAGAGGGTGTGGGTATAAGTTGACTTCTGATGTGAGGATAAAAAATTTAATTAAGCATTGAAAAGGGATTGTACTGGGAGAAGAGGAAAGGAGGTAGAAAAGGGCAAATTTCATCACATGAGGAGGCACAAAGACCTATTAATGCAGAGAAAAAGAAGGGAGGGAGATGAGCATTATTTGAATCTTTTGGCTTAAAGAGGGAATAACACAATCAGTTAGGTATAGAAATTTAACTTACTCTATAGGAATTAGGAGGGTAAAAGGGAAAGAAAAGGGAGGGGTTGAATAGAAGAGAAGGAAGAATTAGTAGGGGAAAAGGGAAATAAAAGGGAGGAAGCTAATAGAAAGGAATGCAGATTGAGGGAGGCAGTGGTCTAAAGTAAAACTAAAGTGAGGAAAGAAAGGAAGAAAGGAGAGAGAAAAGCATATAAGGGGCCTGAGGGGAGGCAATTGTAGGATGGAGAGAAAGACACATAGTAACCATAGCTGTGAATGGGAATGGGATGAAGTCTACCATAAAATGGAAGTGGATAGCACAGTGCATTGAAAGCCATAATCCTACAATATGTTGTTTACAAGAAATACATTGGAAGCAGAGAGATACACACAGGGTAAAGGCAAAAGGCTGGAGTAGGATATATTATGCTTCAACTGAAGTGAAAACAAAAAACAAAAAAAAATGGGTAGTAATCCTGATCTCTGACAAAGCAAAAACAAAAATAGATCTAATTAAAGGAGATAAGGAAGGAAACTACATCCTGCTAAAAGGTACCATAGGCAATGAAGTAATATCAATACTAAACATATATGCACCAAGTGGTATAGCATCCAAATTCTTAAAGGAGAAATTAAGGGAGTTGCAGGAAGAAATGGCAAAACTATACAAGGGGTTGACCTAAACCTCCTCCTATCTTAACTAGATAAATCTAACTACAAAATAAACAAGAAAGAAGTTAAGGAGTTGAATAGAATTTTAGAAAAGTTAGATATGTTTGAACTCTGAAGAAAACTGAGTGGGGACAGAAAGGAATATACTTTTTTTCTTGAAAGTGCATGGCACCTACACAAAAACTGACCATGTACTAGGGCATAAAAACCTCCCAAACCAATGCAGAAAGGCAGAAATATTGAATGCATCCTTTTCAGATCATGATGCAATAAAAATTACATGTAATAAAGGGCCATGGATAGACTGAAAATTAATTGGAAACTAAATAATCTGACCCTAAAGAATGAGTGGGTCAAACAACAAATCAGAAATAATAACTTCATTCATGATAATGACAATAATGAGACAACATACCAAAACTTATGGGGATGCAGTAAAAGTGTCTTTTAGGAGAAGTTTTACATCTCTAAATGCTTACATGAATATGATGCAGAAAGAGGAGATCAATGAACTTGGCATGCAACAAAAACTAGAAAAAGAATATATTAAAAACCCCCGATTAAATACCAAATTAGAAATTCTGAAATTCACAGAACAGAATACTAGAATTGAAAGTAAGAAAACTATTGAACTAATTAATAAAACTAAGAGTAGGTTTTATGGGGGGAAAAAACAATAAGATAAGCCATTGATCAATTTGATTGAAAGAAAGAAGAAAACCAAATTACCAGTATCAAAAATGGAAAGGGTGAATTCACCACTAATGAAGAGAAAAAATAAACAAAAAATGTGTGCCAATAAACTTGACAATTTTAGTGAATTGGATGAATATTTACATAATGTAAATTACTCAGATTAACAGAAGAGGAAGTAAAATACTTAAATAACCCCATCTCAGAAAAAGAAATTGAACAAGCCATCAATAAATTCCCTAAGGAAAAATACCCAGGGCCAGTTGGATTTACAAGTGAATTCTAACATTTAAAAAAATAATTTCAATACTATATAAACTATTGGGGAAAATAGATGAAGACAGCATCCTACCCGATTCTTTTAATTATACAAATACAGTACCAATACTTAAACTGGAAAGAACCAAAACAGAGCAAGAAAATTATAGACCAATTTCCCTAATGATTATAGATGCAAAAAAATAAAATAAAATAAAATAAAATTAGCTAAAAGATTACAGCAACTTGTCATTGAAGAAAATACATTATGACTAGGTAGGATTTGTACCAGGAATGAAAGTGTGTTTCATTAGGAAAACCGTCAGCGTAATTGACCATATCAACAATAAAACTAACAGAAATCATATGATTATCTCAATAGATGCAGAAAAGCCTTTTGACAAAATATAACAGCTGTTCCTATAAAAAATATTTGAGGGCATAGGAATAAATGGAGTCTTCCTTAAAATGATAGATAGCAGCTATCCATAACCACCATCAAGCAGCATATGTAATGGGGATAACTTAGAAGCATTTCCAATAAGATCAGGGGTAAAACAAGGATGTCCATTATCACCACTGTTATTCATTATTGTAATAGAAATGTTAGCTTTAGCAATGAGAGAAGAAAAACAAATTGAAGGAATTGGAACAGGTGAACAAAAAATAAAGCTATCACTCTTTGCACATGATATGATGGTATACTTAGAGAATCCTAGAGAATCAAGTAAAAAGCTACTTGAAATAATTAACAGTTTTAGCAAAGTTTCAGGATATAAAATAAACCCACATAAATCATAGGCATTTCTATGTATTACTAACAAAGCCCAACAGCAAGAGATAGAAAGAGAAATTCCATTTAAAGTTACTTTAAACATTATGGAAATTTTGGAGTCCACCTGCCAAAACAAACACAGGAACTATATGAACACAATTACAAAGCACTTTTCACATAAATAAAGTCAGATCTAAATAACTGGAAAAATATCAGTTGCTCATGGGTAGGATGAGCTAATATAATAAAAAAAATGGCAATTCTACCTAAATTACTTTATTTATTTAGTTCCATACAAATCAATTTATCAAAAATTATTTCATAGAGCTAGAAAAATAATAACAAAATTCACCTGGAAGGACAAAAGATCCTGAATACCAAGGGAATTAATGAAAATAAATGCAATAGAAGGTGGCCTAGACACACCAGATCTTAAATTGTGTTATAAAGCAGCAATTATCAAAACTACTTGGTACTGGTTAAGATATAGAGTGATGGATCAACGAAATAGGTAAGGTACACAACACACAATAGTTAATGACTATAGTAATCTACAATTTGGTAAATCCAAAGACTCCAGCTTCTGGTATAAGACCTCACTATTTAACAGAAACTACTGGGAAAACTGGAAAATAGTATGGCAGAAAATAGGCATAGACCAACATCTTACAACATATACCAAGATAAAGTCAAAATGCATACACAACTGAGCTATAAATGTTGATGTTATAAGCAAATTAGGAGAGTGAGAAATAGTTTGCCTGTTACATTTATGGAGAATGGAATAATTTATGACCAAATAAAATAGAAAACTTTATGAAATGCAAAATGGATACTTTTGATTACATTCAATAGAAAAGTCAATGCAAACAAGATTAGAAGGGAAGCACAAATTAGTCACATGTAAAAGGAAGTCCAAAACCTCACTGGAAAAAAATGCTTCCTTAAAATTTAGAATGGAGCCAACGGAAGCTAATGACTTTATGAGAACTAAAAAAATTACAAAGCAAAACCAAAAGAATGAAAAAATAGAAGACAATATGAAATATCTCTTTGGACAAACAACTGATCTGGAAAGTAGATCCTGGAGAGATCATTTTAAAAAAATAATTGGACTGTCTGAAAGCCATGATCAAAAAAAGAGCCTAGATATCATCTTTCAAGAAATTATCAAGGAAAACTGCCCTGATATGCTAGAACCAGAGGGTTAAAATAGAAATGGAAAGACTCTATCAATTACCTCCTGAAAGAGATCCACAAAGGAAAATTCCTAGGAATATTATAGACAAATTCCAGAGTTCCCAGGTCAAGAAGAAAATATTGCAAGCAGTCAGAAAGAAACAATTCAAGTATTGTGGAAACACAATCAGGATAACACAAGATTTAGCAGCTTCTACATTCAGGGATTGGAGGGTTTGTAATATGATATTCAGGAGGGCAAAGGTGATAGGATTACAACCAAGAACAACCTACCCAGCAAAACTGAGTATAATTCTTCAGGGGAAAAATGGACATTCAGTGAAATAGAGGACTTTCAAGCATTCTTGATGAAAAGATCAGAGCTGAATGGAAAATTTGAGTTTCAAATACAATTCTCAAGAGAAACATGAAAAGAAAAAGCAATCTCCAACACAACATATCTAATAATTTTCATCCATTCATTGTTTGAAGACTTCAAAGAGTTGTGTGGTAAAAAGTAAAGAATATCAGTTCTAGAACTCAGGATCTGGGCTCAAATATTACCTAGGCTGAGAAAGAAGCCCTGACCTTTACCAGGTAAAACTGGATTGAATTAGTTTTAATTGGTTTTAATTATTTTAATTAGTAGTCTGGTAGTTCAGTAATAGATTTCATACCATGTACAATTGTTTGATGATTTGTTATAGACAGGAAATATGTAAAGAAAAAATAAGTTGTTACAATGGCTGCTTGGTGTGGGGAAATCAAGTACTTCAATGATTATTCAAGGGCACAATGAGACCAGTCAGTTGGAAGTACATAGGAAAGTGACAGGAAAAAAAAGAAAAACATAATCACAGTAACTGAGGAAGTATTACTACAAACAAGCAGATTATCTTCAAATGGACTTGATAGCCAGATGGTGTTGCTACTAATTCTTTTATAGTATGGTATAGGCTTCTTGAAATTGGAAGAACCCAAAGAACACTAGTTAAAAAAAAATATAGACCTGAGGATGAGATTCCATGAAAGCACTGTTCAATTACTAGCATAAATGTGAATGCTGATAATTATATATGTATGCATGTAATATATGTGTATTTATGTGTATACATATATTCCATTCTAAACCATTTAAAATAGCATTGCTATGAAAAAAAAACACTTCTGATCAGCAAGACAATACAAAAACTGGAGTACTAAAGACTGAAAAAAGAATTATTTTTACATAAAGCACACAGACACACACATATACACATTAACAAAACTTTACTTATATTTGTATGTATGTATATATCACTATTTTTACAATTAGGTTTACAATTTTTACACAAACTGTTCTCAGAAGTCTTATTCCTATTGGAAGAATGGTGACCTCTAACAAATCTGTTAATACCCTGAAAAGCAGAGTGGTTCTCAAATTACACAAATTATAAAATTTGACAATGGAGTAAAATAATGGCATATATCCTAGTCTCACGGCACACATCATAAAAAAGTTAAGAAATTTATCTGAGAGGTGGAAACAAGCATACCTGAATGCCTTGGGATCTGGCCATATTTCATCTCCATTGAAAACCTAATGGCTTCAATAAGGTCTGGACTGGGAATAATGGATTGTTTATCAAATGTAAAGGATATTCAATGTGATAAATGTTGTTTTGTCATTAAGAATAAAGTTTATGGTAATTTAGTGAAAAGTAAAATTTTTTAAAAATGATTGATGTCAAAGAGAGCATTTTATGTTAAACATTGTAACTTATAAAAATGGTGTTTCATTCATTTTATGTATCAATAAAGATAACTGTTCACTCCATCCCCATTAGTTTGCATACCACAATATATTTTAGTTCACAAAATTTTCCCTTTGTGTGGTGAAGTAGGCTACTCTTACAGCATTGTGTAGCACTCTGATATTGTTAGTATGAATTCATGATACTATTAGTATCTAGACTACTTCCAGTGTGTTTAAGTAGAAACTTTCTGGATGTGGAGACATCTGTCTTTCACTTAAGTCCCAGCTTAGACACTTAACTTAAAAACTTTATAGAAAATACTAAATATGAAACAAGCACTTGTACAGAAAAAAGGCTAAGTTGGACATTGAATTTTTAAGCAATAAAAGGTATAAGGTTTATATGTATGTGTGTATATGTATATACACATATACATATATATATATACAGTCAATTTTAATTTGTTAATCTTTATACAAATGTATACAGATGCATGTATACGTACCCATATATTGTATTCATATATGTATATAAGTGTATGATATGTTGTTCATTGTGAAAGGTTATTTTTAAAATTTATTAGTAACAAAAGTGATAACTTTGGTGGATTATCTTGTCAGCATATATATATGTATGTATATATATATATATATATATATACATACATATATATATATATATATATATATATCCCCTTTTGTTTTTGAAGATCACAACTTCCATATCTATTTCATAAAATAAAATGAAAACACCATCTAAAGCTGAGATTGGCAAACTTTATGTAAAAAGCCAGATAGTAAATATTTTAGGCATTGTGGGCCAAGAAGACACTATGTAGTACTTAAGGAGAGAGAGAGGGAGAAAGAGAGAGAGAGAGAGAGAGAGAGAGAGAGAGAGAGGGAGAGAGAGAGAGAGAGAGAGAGAGAGAGAAGGAGAAGAGAGAGAGAGAGAGAGAGAGAGAGAGAGAGAAAAGAGAGAGAAGAGAGAGAGAGAGAGAGAGAGAGAGAGAGAGAGAGAGAGAAGAGAGAGAGAGGAGAGAGAGAGAGAGAGAGAGAGAGGAAGAGAGAGAGAGAGAGAGAAGAGAGAGAGGAGAGAGAGAGAGAGAGGAGAGAGAGAAGAGAGAGAGAGAGAGAGAGAGGGAGAAGAGAGAGACAAAGAGAGAGAGAGAGAGAGAGAGAGAGAGAGAGAGAGAGAGAGAGAAGAGGGAGAGAGAGAGAGAGGGAGAGAGAGAGAGAGAGAGAGACAGAGAGAGAGAGAGAGAGTGAGAGGGAGAGCATGGTTAAATTTTAAATATAACAACATCAATAATGAACAACACATTTGAAAACATACAAGTTTTATACTAAAAAGAATAAAACTATTTTTGGAAGGGTAACATGTTACTTAATTTGGGTTAAAACCCTCTCTTCTTTATTATCAAAATTTATTACATATCTTCAACTGTTAGTGCTTATCTGTAAAGATATTGTACATATTTCATCTTTAAAACTTTTTTTTACTCAGGTTAAGTATAGCCAAATACTGATATCAATCCATGAGCATACAATGTTAATGAACATAACTATCTCATGGAAAGCACTTACAGAATTCCATGAGATTATTCTTTTGATATTTGCCATTAAGCATATTATTACATTGAATATTAATCATGTTTCATTGAACATTAGTTGGAATTTCTTGAAATGCACAGTTCAATAGATTTTGAAAAAAAATTTTTTTAAAAGAATACAAGTCATTCCCCAATTGATAAATGGTCAAAGAATATGAACAGGCAGTTCTCAGATGAAGGAATTAAAGCCATCTCTAGTTATATGAAAAAATACTCTAAATCACTATTGATTAGAGAAATGCAAATCAAAACAACTCTGATGTACTACATCCCACCTATCATATTGGCTGATATGACAGAACAGGAAAATGATAAATGTTGGAGAAGCTGTGGGAAACTTGGAACACTAATGCATTGTTGGTGGAGTTGTGAACCGATCCAACCATGCTGGAGAACAATTTGGAACTATGCCCAAAGTGCTATAAATCTGTGCATACCCTTTGACCCAGTAATAGCACTTCTAGGGCTGTATTCCTAAAGAGATTATAAAAATGGGAAAAGGATCTACATGTACAAAAATATTCATAGCAGCTCTTTTTGTGGTGGCCAAGTATTTGGAATTGAGGGGATGCTTATCAATTGGGGAATGACTGAACAAGTTGTGGTATATGAATGTAATGGAATACTGTTGCTCCATAAGAAATGATGAGCAGGTAGACTTCAGAAAAACCTGGAAAGACTTACATGAACTGATGCTGAGTCAAGACAGCAGAACTAGGAGAATGTTGTACACAGTAACAGCCACATTATGGGATGACTAACTTTGATAGACTTAGCTGTTCTCAGCAATGCAAGGATTTAAGACAACTACAAATGATTCATGTTAGAAAAGGCTATCCACATCTAGAAAAAGAACTATGGATTCTAAGTGTAGATCAAAGCATAATTTTTGCTCTTTTTTTGTTTCTTCTTTCTTGTAGTTCCTCTCATTGGTTTTAATTCTTTACATCATGACTAATAAGAAAATATGTTTAATATGAATATATATGTAGAGCCTATATCAGATTGCATGCTGTCTTAGGGGGAGAAGAAGGGAGGGAGAGTGAGAAAGTTTTGAAATCAAAGTCTTATGAAAGTGAATGTTGAAAACTAAAAATAAATATATGAATAAATTAAAAAAAGAAAAATGTAACTATGAGCAAGAATGTGTCTAAAGGATCAATCAATTAACAAATAGTTATTAAGAGTCTAATATGAGCCAGGGACTGTGTTAATGATGAGGATATGAAAAAGAGGCAAAAAAAAATTCCCCGTGTTCACAGAGCACCTAATGTAATCTAATACATCTAGGACACATATTTCAAAGATGAAGATGAGCTAATTATTTGCAAAAGGTAACTAGCAGGTAAACAGCCTATGTGAACCTCTGCTATCCTTAAAGTACTAAGGGAAATCAAGAAATGCCTCCAGAATGTTGAGTGGGCCCCTGTGGTTGAGAGGACATGAATAAGAGTCACACAGAATTCACAGGCATGGAGGAATTATGATCTGCTTCTTTGGAACTAACATACAAATCAACAAAATCTCAGATCTGTTTGAATATTTGAGTCATTTATTTGATTGTTTTCTCCTCCTATGCAATTTCTCATCTTTAATGTACTCATATCTACTCAATTCTACCATCTGGTTTCTATTACCCTCTGAGTCATTCATAATTTCAATTCTTTAAATACACTGTTTTTATTTGTATGTCTTTTCACTATACGAAATTACTGGAACAACATTTGTGTTAATATTATCTCTATGCCAATGCAACCTGTTCCTAAACAAAAAAAAAATTTATCTACAACACATCCAACACATAGTCATCAAGTCTTAAAAATAAAAAAAGTTTTATAGCAATTTAAAGTTGGAAACTATATTATATACATTATTGCATTGAATCTTTCAACAACCCTGTGAGGTAGACAGAATAGGTAATACTCCCATTTTACAGATGAAGACACCAAGAAACAGAGAGATAAAGAGTATTACTCATGATCACACACCTAATTGATGTCAGACGCAGTCCAATTTGAGCCATGTCTTCTTGACTCCAAGTCCAAGGTTATTCACCATCCCTATGCTGCCTCTTAAGACTTTGCTTGAAGATGTGAATTGGGCGGGGGAGGAGGGGAGGTTCTTTTATTATGTTTAAATTTGCTTCATTGTAACATTGATTTATTGTTCTTGGTTCTTCCCATTAAAATCAATCAAAACAATTCAAATTCTTCTGCCACATGTCTTTCAAATACTTGATAATAACAATCCCGGTCTCTTTGAATTTTCTTCTCTCTAGACTAACTATCCCAGGTACCTTCAATGGAACTATCCATGTTGCCCTCATCTAGATGTTTTGCCACTTCTCAATGTCCTTTCTAAAATATGGTACCCAGAAGCGAATAAAATTCTTGAGAAGCTGGTTGACTATGGCATAGTGCAGCTGGATGAAAACCTTCATGTTGTGTGTGTGTGTGTGTGTGTGTGTGTGTGTGTGTGTGTGTGTGTGTACACACACATACATACATATATATGTATAGATGCATGTGTATACACATATATGCACAAACATATGTGTGTATGTGTATGCATATGTATATATGTACATACACATGCATATATATGTTATATGATATTTTCTCTTCCTTATTGTTCAGTTTTGTATGTCAATTTTCAAACACAATTGTGTTTATATTAGTATTTGATCAAAAACATATAATACATGTCCCATAGTAATATAAATTTTCCTACTAAAACTATAACAGGCTCTTAACTAGAGTAGATCATTAGAAGGAATGGTTCTTTATTAGAAACTGTAAAATGAATGTCACTTTTATGGTAACATTTTGTAGTTATATAGCAGAGTTAAGAAATGAAACTTTACATGACTTATGGTTATAGCTATGTAATAAATATTATATAAAATGTTCCTTTTGCAACTCAAACTGAACATGTACAAAATAGAATTCATTATTTTTCTGACTAATTCCACATATTCCACGGCCTCCGTATTTCTGTCAAGGTTATCACCATTCTTCTAGTCACCCAGGTTTACAACCTCAGAGTTATCCATGACTCCTCACAGTCCTTCAAGTTCCACTTGAAGGAAAAATCATGCCAATTCCCATACTCAACATCTCTCAAATCTATTCCTTTCTCCCCACTTTGATGACAATCTCCTGAAGCCAGACCCTCATCATCTCTCATCTCACCTATTTCAATAGTCTCCAAATTAGTCTTCTGTCTCAAGTCTCTCCCTTCTCCTATACACACAGTTGCCAAATTAATGATCCTGAAACACAGGTTTGACTATATTACTCCCCTGCAAAATAAAATGCAGTGATTCCCCACTGGCTCTGGGATCAAACATAAAGCATATCTATTTATCATTTAGAGATCTCCACAGTCTGACTATAGCTTACCTTTCCAGATTTGTTACACATTATTCCATTCCATGCAATCTATACCATGCTATTCCCAATACACAACCTTTAATCTCTCATGTCCACATCCCTGAACAGTCTATTCCCAATGCTTGACATGACCTTCCTTCTCACCTCCATCTCTTGGAAACCTTAGGCTCTTTCAGGGCTCAGCTCAAGTGCAACCTCCTTCAAGATACCTTTCCTGGTGTCTTTAGGTCAATTAATTTGACTTTTGTTCCTGCAATAATTTAGAATTACACATTAAGGACATACTTGGTAGATATTGAGAAAGGGAAATAGTGATTAGTAAAGATGGTAAAAGATTTCATGGTTTTCTCATGGAAAAGAAGGAGAAAATGTAGTTAGATGGATTCAGACTTTGTGGGACCATAGGACTCAAAGAGTAATTGTCAATAGTAATGTGGCAATAGGTCTCCAGTTGACTAAAACAGAGATCTATGTTTGGCCACCTGCTGTTGAGTATTTTTTATTAGCGACTTAAATGCAAAGACGACATGTTCATCACATTTTCAGGTTAAATAAATCTGGAAGGATAAAAAGCACACTGGATCATCATTAGAATTCAGAAAGATATTGAAAGGCAAGAACATTGGGCTGAATCTAATAAGATAAAATTTTAAAAAAATAAAATTTTACTCTTGGGTAAAAAAAATAAAAACAGCAATTGTTCTGGAAAAGATCTGGGAGTTTTAGTGGACTACAAGTTAAATATGTATTAGCACTGTGATGTGGCAACCCAAAAAGCTAAGATGATCTTGAACTAGATTAAGAAAGACATATCTGACAGAAAAAGAGATGATACAGGAGTACTATGTTTTGGAAACCGCAGTTTAAGAAGGACTTAATAAACTAGACAGTGTCTAGAGGAGGGGAACCTATATGGTGAATGTCCTTGAGTACATAACATGGTAATTGGTTGAAGGAACTGGTCATTTTTATAAGACAGTACTAACAGGAGTCATGATGGTTTTCTTCAAGTATTTTAAGTGCCATTATGTGGAAGAAGGAATTACCTTATTCTCTTTGTTCCCAGAGAGCAGAATCAGGAGCAATGAGTGCAAGTTGCAGAGGGATGCTTGATGTCACAAAGTGCAACCTGACAATGAGACTGCCTGAAGAAGTGGTGGCTTCCCCTTCCTAAAGCAGGGAATGGACCATAACTTGTCACTGTGTTATAGTGGACATTCTTTTCCTATATTAGTATGACTAGATAGCCACTGATGTCCCTTTCCCTTCTCAAATTTTATGGTTCTACTATACATATGTGTACACACACATAATCACATTTATTTTGTTGTTCCATTTCCTATTAGATTTCTTTGGAGAGCAACTTATTGTATAGTTTAATGGTGTACTGATAGGGCCTTTTAAAAAATTTTTAAAACGTTATTTTGCCTTCTAAAATTGCCAGAATTCCATATTCACTTTTTATCTTAGGCTGAATACCATTATGCCTAAAATATTGCCTCTGTGTGTGTGTTGTGTGTGTGTGTGTGTGTGTGTGTAGTTTTGTGCCTAATAAAATATTTTCCCATGTGTTTGCAGTACTCTGTGATCTTACCTTCTTTCTCTCAAATTTCTTTATTTTGTTCAACCTTCCTTTTGGCAACACAGAGAAATACTGATCTCTATATAGAAACTTAATGTAGCTAAGTCACTTTGATTTTCTTCTTCACTTGGAAACAATCTTTTATCTGTCAAATTGCAATGAAGTAAATAAAATAATACACAAAATGAGACAGTGTTGCAATGTAAATTATTAAGTAGACACTTTCATTCCTCCTCATAGTCATTTGCCTTATGGGAGAATTGAGCATTTTAGCCTCTCGTGGAAAGTTTACATAAATGCTGTTGAATCTTACAGAAATATGAACTTGTCTTCTTCATTTTCTAATCTGTGAATATCTTCTTATAAGCCATAAACAAGGGAGTAATCAAATCTTCTAAAAATTTTCCCATATATTTCAGTATATTTATATTTCAATAGGAATGTTATGTGGAACTTGCACGTGCGCACATGTGTGTGTGTCTAATAGCACTTTTTTTCTAGTGATCTTGGTGCTCGGTAGAAACTTGAGCTCTCTACATGTCAACATCCTGGTCCATAAGGAAGACAGAGAAAATATAAAAGCCCATTTGACATGAGGATGCATCATTCTTAAAGATAATATTGAATATCATAAATGAGAATCATAAAATGTGTTGGTGCTATAACAAACTACTAGATCTCAAAGATAATTTCTTCCTCATATTACATAATGAAATTGAAGATCAAAGACAGGAAGTGACTTACTCAAGGTCATATTATGATAATAACAGCAACAACATAATGCTAGCTAGCATTTATATAGCACTTTCATATTTGCTAAGTGCTTTACAAATATTATCTCACTTCATCCTCACAACAGCCCTAGGAAGTAAGTGCTATTATTGGCCCCCCCATTTACAGATGAGGAAATAGAGGCAGGCACAGGTTAAGTGAATGGCGCAATGTTACACAGCTAGTAAGTGAGGCCATATTTCAGCTCAGGTCACCCTGACTCTAGGTCCAGTACTCTGTCTACTATGATATGTCACTGCCTATAGTATAAGTAAGAGGCTCAGCTGAGGACAGAATTCAGGCCTTTTGTTCTTTTGAAAATATGGTACTCTTTTCAGTTTCTGCATACTTATATACAAAGCTTTACTCAGGAAAGATGTAGCTTAAGGGTGTCACTGGGATGACAAATATAAATCTGATATGTTTTAACATCATTATTTTTTATTTGAAAAAGATTCAGATGGACTGCATCCTCAGTATATCAGTAGTGAGTCAGTCAACAGTCAGTCAGTAGGCACTTATTTAACACATGCTATGTGTCAGATGCTGTCCTAAGTATGTGGGATGCAAAGAAAAGCAAAAGAGAGTCCCTACCCTCAAGGAAATCATAATCTAATGGGGATAATACTGAAATATGAAGACCAAGAAAGTTAATGTGACCTTGCACTCCTTAAATTATTCAACAAGCACTTCTCAAGGTATTGTTATTTTCTAGATACTGTGTTAAGCATTAAGGATAAAATATAAGCAAAAAGGAAGACAGTCTCTGCCCTCAATGACTTTGCATTCTAATAGGGGAAGATAATACAAAAAAAGAGATAAAAAGCAAAGGGGTAGGATTACCCTCTTGTGGCATTATGGTATAAGGGAAAGAATTATATTCTGGCCTGGCGTTTTCCCCAAAATTGAGGTTCTGGTATGAGTACAACAGTAGGAGAAAGGGCCTACAGGTGTAAGGTAGGAGGCAGCTAAGTGGTGATAGTGAAGTCCAGAAATAAGAAACAGCTTCCAGGAATAGGAGTATGACAATCCCTTTTTACTATAGCTTAGCTGATCCACATCTAGAACACTTTGTTTAGTTCTAGGCACCACAAAAAATTTAGAAATAACTAGAATGTCCAAAGAAAGACAACTGGGACTGTGACAGGCCTCTCTGTTCCATGCCTTTTGAAAATCAGATCAAGAACTTGGAAATATTAACCCTAGATATGAGAAGAGAAGGCTTATGGGGGGATATGATAAGTTATTCAAGTACTTGAAAGACTATGATGTGGAAGAGGTATTAGATATGTTCTGTTTAGCACTCAAAAGCATAACTAAATGCAATGGACAGAAATTATGAGAAGGCAATTTAGGTTTGATGTCTATACATTTTTATAATCAAAACTGTCTAAAAGTGTAATGGGCTACTTCTGGAAGTAATTGGTTGAACTTCACCCCACTTCCATTAGAGGTCTTCAAGCAAGGATTTTATAAACTTTTTTTAGAGGAGTGGAATATATGGTAGAAAGGAATCTTAATGGATTGTACTAAATGACAGGTAGGAAATAAATTCTGTGCGCCAAATTTTGCTATGTGCCAACTTACTTTGGGATATGAGAGAAATAAATAGTATACTGTTATATTAATAACTAATTACTAATTTATGATCCCCTCCTTTTCCTTTTATTTCTGTTAAAACCCAATTCCTGAAAAGGTCAGCATCTAAATGGCATATCTGAGATGATGTTTGTTCTTAGCCTTTAAGACACATACTCCTTAGCTGGATGGGACCCTATGCAACTGGCAGACAGACTTTCTGTTTAGAGTAAAAGCAGAATCCAGTCTATATGAGCCTTGGACAGGGAAAGAACCACCTATCCTTAATGGCCTCAATTTGAGTCTAGGGTAACCCAGATCATGAAAAAGAAAACTAGCTGGAAAGGTCTGGATAGAGGTGACTTCCCCTGCTCAGATGCCTGGAAGCTACTGAGTCTTGCCAAACAGCTAGAAAACTATACATAACCTTTGACCCATGTTCTTAGCAGGTACAGGTGACAACTTTCAGTTCACCTCTTTACTAAATGTCCACAAATTAGGGTTTATTATTGCTTGTCAGGGAAATTCTCTTTCTGAAGGGATTTAAGGTATTTCAGAGTCTCCTTTCATATCTTTGATTATTGAAAGGAACCACTGAACATCAATTTCTTGATTGCCAGCTAGCCTACTTTATACTTAGATTATTAGTTCCCCAGAAAGTCTGCCTTTGGTTATTTTCATTCATCACAGCTAGAATGTCCAACATTTCAAAATACCAGGGCTGTATTCACATAGGAATCTCAAAAGTGTTAAGACTTTTGGAATATCCTGTAGTTGCTTGATGTTGTTTCTATTGGAATGTAAGGTCCTTGAGGGCAGAGACCATATTTTTACATTTCTTTTCATCCTCAGGGTTTATCACATTTAAGGGTTCAATAATTTTGTTTTTCAATTGGTCACTTGCCTCAGAGCTTCTACTTGTAATTTGAGTCTGCTGACTTTGCAAAACTTCACTGCAATAGCTGCATAGATAACATAGGAAGTTAAGTGGGAAAAATCATATTTATTGAGCACCTCTTCTGCACCATGTCCTAGGCTAAGAATTTTACAAATATTATCTCGTTTGAGTTTCCCAATAGCCCTGAGAAATAGGTGGTATAAGTGATTTGCAAAGGGCCACACAGCAAGTACATATCTGAAGTTGAATATGAACTCAGCTATTCCTTTAGTTGCAGCACTCTGCCCACTATACTAATAGCTTATGTCTTCAAGGTAGCAATTCAATGATTAGAAAAACAAAATATCAGTTGAACTGATATCCTACCCCTTCTCATTTTACTTGGTTTTACTAAATGATACCAAATAAATGTGTTACCTGAATTGATTTGTCAGTCCATACTGATTACAGGGGTTGAATGGTACCACCATGTTCATATAGCTTGGACAATCAATTTCACCAATGAAATATGAGCTTTTTGAAGGCAAAGATTGTTTTTGTTTGTTTTGTCTTTGCATCCCAGATACTATTCACAATGCCTTACACAGAATAGAATCTCAATAAATGCATGTTGGATTAGTGAGATGAAATTCATCTAGTAATAAAGCCAAAGTCAAAACTAGTTTGGTGGTATATCTATTCCTTATTGGTTTTAAATTTAATGCCCAAAATGTTTCAAATACCTTGATCTTTTATGACCTGTTCCTGTTTGGAACTCAAAATTATTTTTAAAAAAACTAATGTCAAAAATTGTTTGTACATGTATTTGAGAAAAAAAAATCTTTAAATAAATAAAGTGACCCTGACAGAGAGGGAATTATGGAAAGTAAAATAGATAATTCTGATTACCTGAAATTAAAAAGCTTTTGCACCAACAGAACTATGCAGCTGAAATTAGAAAGAAAACAGGAAACTGGGAAAAATTTTGCAGCAAGCGTCTCTGATAAAGGTCTCATTTTTTAAATAGATGAGGAACTAAGCCAAATTTATTTAAAAAAAAAATAGGGCCATTCCTCAATTGACAAATGATCAAAGGTCATGAACAGAGCCTTCAGAAGAAATCAATAGTCACATGAAAACATTCTCTAAATCACTGTTAAATTAAAACAGCTTTGAGTTACTATTTCACATCTATGAGATTACAAACATGACAGACAAGGAAAATGACAAATGTTGGAAGGGATGTGGAAAAACTGGGACACTAATGCACTGTTGGTGAAGTTGTTAACTAGTCCAATCATTCTGGAGAATAATTTGGAAGTATGCCCAAACAGCTAGAAAACTATGCATACCCTTTGACCCAGCAATACCACTAATAGATCTGTATCCAAAAGAGTTCGAAGAAAAGGAAGAAGGATGTCTTTGTACAAAAATATTTATAGCAACTCTTTTTGTGATGGCAAAAAATTGGAAAATGAGAATGTTCATTATTTGGGAACGGTTAAACAACTTGTGGTATATGATTGTGATGGAATATTATTGTGCTATAACAAATGATGAACAAGATGCTTCCAGAAAAACCTGGGAAGACTTATATAAACTGATGGAAAATGAAATAAACAGATCAAGGGGGCAATTTTACATAATAACAGCATGTTATAAATATGATCAATTGTGAAAGGTTTAGCTACTTTGATCAAGACAATAATCCAAGAGGCTTCCAAAAGGCCAACAATGAAAGAATGCAATCCACCTCCAGAGAGAGAACTGATGAACTCTGAATGCAGATTGAAGCAAACTTTTTTTTACTTTATTTTTATCGTTCTATTTTGTGTTTTCTCTTACAATATGGCTAATATGTAAATATGTTTTGCATGACTTCATATATAATCGAAATCAAAGTGTTGGCTTTCTCAAGGAGTAGGGAGAAGTGAGAGGGAGGGAGAAAATTTGAAACTCAAAATTTTAAAAACGATTGTTAAATTTTTACATGTAATTGGAAAATATTTAATAAAACAAATTTAAAAATTAAAAAATAAAGTTTGGTCCTTACATTGAGCTCCCAACTTAACATGTCCCTCCTTTTTTTTCAGCCAAAGACAAGGTTTATTAGAACATCTGTCATATTGGGCAGACTCTTAAAGTGTCTGGACATTAGTAAGCTATGGGCTAGATTATAAGAATCTGAGACAAGATGGACCTTATGTACAGAAAGACTATGGGAGGGATCTAAGAGTGGCCAAGTAGTCTGGTGGGGGTAATAGTATGCCAGAGATCTGGACCACATGGCCAAGGGAGAATGGAGCCCAGAGTTACTCAACATCTGAGCCAAACTTGTTCTAACTGCAGATTTCATAGACTTTGCTGAAATGATATAATAAGTATGTTCACAAACATCTTGCTCCAATACCTGTCATGGCATGGAAGTAATCCTAAGTCCATCAAGGCTATGCTAGCAGAGAATGGTGTTTATCAGGTCCAACCAAGCTGAAAATGTACCAACTCTGATGGATTATATATTTGTTGCCTTCATCCAGTCTAGCTAAGTTTGGAGAGGGTCATCACCGGTTGGCTATAAAGTGGTGAATTTATTCGCAACAAGCAATGTTTGAAGCTCATCTATTAAGTATCAGAGTGACTGAAATTTACTTCAGTGAAGGGAATACCTGCAGCAATGAAATTACAGATCTTTGAAGTATATAAATGTCAGCTACTGTTATTTGTATAGTATTCCATCTTGTTCTAGAATCAGCTTTCTCTTTAAGGAATTAGGATTGTTGGGATGACAAGGAAAAATCTGTTGTGATTGGTCTTAACCACAATGTATTCAGTACCATCTGCTGAGGATTAAAAAGAAATAGCAAAGCACGGGATGATTTGTATCTTTATCTCACAAATATAATTAATAAGCATCTGCAGTTTAAATTTCTGTAAATGTGAGATTTTAAGTGATATTTTTATTTAAATTATCTTCAGAGACCATCCATTCCTCTTCAGCCTCAACCAGGAAGTGGCAAGCATTCTTGCTCCCCTCTAGGCCATCTGGAATTTAGGACTGAGATTGCTTTATGAACGGAAGGCTGGATCTACATAGCTATAAAAAAGCAACAGTCAAGTTAGATGAAATAATCAGTTGAATTAGTTGTATGGTAGAATGTCAACAAAACAACCAGTTGATGGATAGTACAAGCACTTTTGTGCCTGGAGCAACCATTGGAAACCATTCTAGTTTTATCATCTATAAAATAAGGGGCTGGACTAGATGATACTAGAGAACCTTTGCAACATGAAATCCAAAATAATACTATGATCCTCTTTGTTCAGTTAGATCTGCATTCTTGATTCAATTTCATCAAAGGAATTTGTATAATCAGGTATTTGCAGAAAGCTAAAGTTGCAAGTGCCTCAGTGGATAGAGTGCTGGGCATAGAGTCAGGAAGACCTGAGTTCAATTCAAGCCTTAGACATTAACTAGCTGTGTGACTCTTGGCAAGTCACTTAATCCTACTTGCCTTAGTTTCCTCATCTGTAAAATGAGCTCGAAAAAGAAATGGGAAACCACTGAAGTATCTTTGCCAAGAAAACTCCATATGGGGTCATGAAGAGTTAGACACAACTGAAACAACTGAACAACAACAAATTTGCCTTACATTTTAATGACTTGAAATCAGGGACACATGAGTATCACTGGATCTGTAACCTGGGCAAGTCACTTAACCTCTGTCTGCTTCAGTTTCCTCATCTGCAAAATGGGTATAATAAAGCACCTACCTCACAGGGCTATTGTCACACTTAAATATGATAATATATGTAAAGTTCTTTGTACATCTTAAAGTGCTACATAAATGTTAACTATTACTGTTATCATTGTTATTATAATTATTATCATTATTGTTTTCCACATAAAAATAAGATACTGGCCTTTGCTATATTTAGAATATTATTAAGTCAATAACTAATATTGATAATTAATAAATACAATACTACATGACCTCTGATCTGAAAATTATCACCATCATCCCCCCAGTCCCTTCCTCCCTGTTTACTAAACATATAGATTTTTTTGAAACTATGTCTAGGAGATCCTGCTTGGGATTTTTGTGGTAACCCAATTGATGACATATATTGCATTGGTCAAATTAATTTCAAAATGATCTATTTAAGTATATAAGTAGATTACCTGCTCTCAGGAATGCAACAGAAAAAAATATTTCAACATTGACTGAGATGTTGGACTAAATGACCCCCTTAAGTTTCTTTCTGTGCTGTAAGAAGTGACACATGCTACTGTTCCTGGGAGTTGAAGGGTAAGGGTAAAGGTGAAGACATAAGGCAGACATGGACTTATGAGGAGTGAGAAATAATAGACTAGGAGAGAACCAAAACATTTAGGGGAATACAAAGTAAAGCATAGTCCACTTCTGGAGTTCAAACTCAGTGAGCCATTAAGTGTCAAAGCCAGAAATCAACAGAGGTGAATTCTATGAAGTTACATGAAAGAACATGGTGAGTCTGGGTGGGGGGGGGGAAAGAATCACTTTCCTCATTTATAAAATGGATATAATGCTTGTACTGCCTCACTTATCAGGTTACTGTAAGGAAAGCACAAAGTGACATAAAAGTGTGGGATTCTAAATGACAGATAAACCTGAAAACCATATTCCTAGCCTTAAGCTGCAATATATAACTTTGCAGTGTGTATTACATATATACTGTGTCCCAAAAGTTTTAGGGAAGTTTTAAGCTTATAAAGAAGACTTAAGCTTTATTAATTAGGTTTCATAAGCTTAAATCAGCTTTGCAAACTTAAAACTGCCCTAAGACTTTTGAGACAGAATCATTATCTTATTTGATCTTCACAACAACTTTGTGAAGTAGGTACAGCTATAGTTCCATTTTGCAGAAGAGGATCCTCAAATATTCAAATGGAACTGTTATTTCAATGATTTGTTATTTCTTCTAACAACTTAGTTTGTAATCTACCCATGATTATCCATCCTTTCAACTCTTGCCCAAGTCCTGGCCATACATTATCCACTGGGGCAGTTCACCACCCAACTTACTACAATCCTTCTTTAATTTCTCCCAGCATCATGTGTGTGTCAATGGAGCACATTTTCTTTTTTTTGGTATCTTATTCTACAAAGTTTCTCTTTACTGATATATAGCACGCTCATACCCACTATAGGCCTTACCTTTGACCTCTGTGTGATATTTAGTTTATTGAAGATTGTTATATCCAATCTTTTACTGCTATACTGTTGAGAATACTAATTCTTAAATAGGCTGCAATTTGTCCAGGGTCATACAGCTTTTGTTAGTGTCTGGGGCAGATTCAAACCCAGTGCTCACTCACTCTAAGACCAACACCTAGCAGCTACACCAGTTTGGTTCTAGGCAGGTCCTCAATTCAAAGTGGACTCTCATATTCTTTTGTTTGGCAGCTTTACGTGTAAAAAAACAATGGATAGTCTGAGAATGAGGTAATAAATGTCAGAAATTCTCCCTTAGATGCCATAAAAATACTCTCTATTTTTTTCTATATTCAGGTTCTTTGAATTGAGAAGTATTTACTTTGAATTGGCTTTATTTGGCTTTTGAGTCAATTGTCAAGTGTCTGTTTGAATGCCCCAAGCTCAGTAATGCTGTTGAGTTAGCACTATCCCTTGGGACTAAGCTATCTATGATTTGATTTTCTGTCATTTGGGATGTTAGGTTTACCAAAATAAACATCTTAGAGAAAAAATTCTATTCCAAATCAAGGAAAGAAAAAAAAACTTCCAAATCCTTCTCTCCTCTGGAAATGTATTATTTACTGAATTATTTGGAGTTTAACTTTCCTGCATCAAAAAAATAAATTATTATCTGTATGATCACTTTTTTTACTGCAAAAAAGGCTGTTTCGATGTAAACACTGACTGTGATCCTTCTGTAGCAGCTAAACCCATGATTTCTTTCTCTACATCCACAAACTCCATTAAGTAATGCTGGAAGAAAATAAGATGTATAAAGACACATTCTCCATAAGCAGGTGAGTAAGGAGCAACAGGCAAAAATCCATCAGAGTCTTGTCTAGCATTAAATGAGAGGGAAGAAAATAACTGAAATCTATCCCCACCATCTGACATATAATGACTTGGTATTTAACACTGAAAAACACCTAGTTCTATAGGGAAGAGGAAATGAAACACAGACTTGCTGTACTGAAGTTCTTTTAACAGTGAGGGATTATAGCTGTGTCCTCAGGGTTTCTCCAAGAGCCAGGAAACTTTATTAGAGATGATTCTGGCTGACATCCCCAAATGTAACTTCCCTGGTTTAGACATACTACATCAGGGGAAAGAGGACCTTATGGAAGATCTATTACCCAGCTGGCCCCAGAGCCCATAAAATGCTCCAGCCTAGGCATATTCCTCCATCACATTATCCTGCTGCATACTGGTGCTACAGTCCCTGCCCTGGGGCTCTGCAGGCTTGATTGGTTTAGTATATCTAAGTATATCTAGCTTATCCTGGTTGGTCCCCAAATCATACTCTAGACATCATTCACCCATTCTGATTATCTTCTTGCCTTACTGTATATTCACTATCCCACCCTATCCCCCAATTCAACCAGTGCTACCTAATCTTGATTCTATTCAGCTTCCTGGTGACTTCTCCCACCAATAGATAGATAGATAGATAGATAGATAGATAGATAGATAGATAGATAGATAGATAGATAGATAGATATCGATAGATATTTTGCTACTTACCACTCTAATCTATCAAAATATAATAAGGACTTCCTCCTTAAAGGCAGCAAATGTCTCTTTTATATTTGTACCCTTTTCATTTAGCATTGTGCCTGATGCTTAATAGGTACCTTTTCATTCATCCATTCATCAATTTATTCATTCATTCATTAGTTCCTCCTTTCATTATTTACTCCACCTACATTTTATAGTTGAAGATTTTACAATTTAGTCCAAGAGAGATTTTCAACAAACATTTATTGAGCACCTGTTATATTCCAGGCACCATATATGCTAAGCCCAGAAATGAAAAGAAATAGGACAGTCCCTAGCTTCAAGGAGCTTACTTTCTAAAAGGAAAAGGCAATGCATAAAAGTGAGATGAAAATGACAGGTGTAGGCAAAGTTAGAAGAATCAGAAGCAAATCCAAGAGAAGAAAGCAGGATGTCTCTCCTTGTTCCTTTCTCAAAATGGAGGCTTTTGCAGGAACTCATCAGTAGGAGAAGGACGTCATACCTAGTAAGGGATATTACAGGTTGAAGAGTCCACAGGTGCTGAGCAAACTTCAAAGATGAGAAGGAAAATGAGGCCTGGTAACAAAAGAGTTAGCAACCTAATAATTAAGATGTTAAAAACTGAATTCTCAACTTTATAAAATTTGCCTTCTTTTACATATCCTCGGTAAACATTTAAGCTAAATTTATCTCTCCTTTAAAAAAAAAGAATATATAGACAGATATGTGCATGTCTATATATTCTATATATGTCAAATATACACATATACATACATAGCTAAACAATTCTTAGTACACTCTTCAGCAATGCTATTTTATTCCTCTTTCAATTCAACCTTTTTCCTTACCCATGATTTTTTGAAGGGGTCAGAGAATTGTACTATATAGATGCTATACCCCAAAAGAAGGTTGTTTTGAGTCCCTTCAAACTTTTGAAATATTGCAAGAGGTCTCAAATTACTTCCCACATGAGCAATACTTTTAATTTATGCTTTACTTTTTTATTTTAAAATAGCTTTTGTTGTATCCTTACATTTTTTATGTCACAATTATTTTTGCGTATGATACTCAGCCCCAATTTTAACTGTCTCATGAAGCAACAACAACTGAGTTCAGCAAAACCAATCAATTCAGTGACTTCATACAGAATTCTGTCCCTTTAGACACTTACATTTCTGCTAGAAAAGGAAAGACTTTCATCATCTGCTCTACTGGACAAGGTAGATTCCAACATTATCTTTTTTAAAATTTTTTATTAATTTGTTTTGATGTATCAACAATCACTTCCGGGACAGCTAGGTGGCTCAGTGGATAGAACACCGGCCCTGAAGTCAGAAGGACCTGAGTTCAAATCCAGTCTCAGACCAAACACTTGATACTTACTAGCTGTGTGACCCTGGGCAAGTCACTTAACCCCAATTGCCTTAAAAAAAAGAAAGAAAAAAAAACCAAGACAATCACTTCCATAAGCTCCAACATTTTCTTTATCAAAAGGATTGTGCTGTGTCCTCAGTGTCTTACCATACAGATAGTGGTTGAAAGAGCATTAAAAGGAATAGAATGGAAATCAATTAAATTCAATAAGCATTCATTGAGTACCTATCAATTAATGAATGAACAAACATCTGGCCCGTACTATGGGCCAGACACTATTTTAGGCAGTGGACACACAAGTATAAAGAGTAAAACAATTCCTCCTTGAAAAATAAGCTTCAATTCTAGTGAGGAATTTTTGGGGGGAGGAAAGACAAACATGTACATTATAACAACATCAATTAAAATGATAAAATACAAATGTGTAATGAAGAATTAAATACAAGGTTGTTTGAGAGTTGAAAGAATCAGAAAAGGCTTCATGGAGAAGGTAGGGTTTGAACTATATCTTAAATGAAGAGTGGTACTCTGTAAGGCAAAGGGGAAGAAACAGTGCACTCTAATAATTTGGGATGGTTATTGTGAAAACCTAGAGATGAGAACTGGAGCATCATGTGTGAGAAGCAGAAAGAAGGCTAGTTTGGCTAGACTGTAAACTATGAGGAGTAATGTCCAAAGAGATTAGGTTGACATCAGCTTGTGTAAGGCTTTACAACTAAACAGAGGATGTTACATTTTATCTTTGAGGAAACACAAAGAGCCTAGAGTTGATTTAGTGGGGGAGTCTCCTGATCAGATCTGAGCTTAAAAATCACTTTGGTAATTGTGTATAGGATAGACTGGAGTAGGGAAAAAAGCTGAGGCAAGACAAACAATTAGGAGACTGTTACATTAATCTATTTGAGAAGTGATAGGTGCCTGAACTAAGGTAGTAGCTACATCAATTGAAAGGAGTCAGATGCAAAAGACATTATGATGTTACACATGACAACTGATCAATCATAAGGGATGATGAAAATGAGGAACAGAGGATAATGCTAAGATTATAAAGCTGTGAAGCTGGAAAGATAGTGTTATCTTTAACAAAGACAAGGGAAATGGAAGGGGAAAAATAATGAGTTCAGTTTTGGACATGTTTAGTTTAAGATGATTGCAGCAAATAAGATGACTCCAGTTTTCAAGAGGCAATCAGTCATTTAAGACTGAAGCTCAGGGGAGAAATTGAGATACGAGAATACACACACTTACACACACATGAATATATATTTACATGAACATATACATATATATATATATAAAGTATACATGAGCATATATGAATCATCTGCATAGAGATTATTTTGAAACCTGTGGTCACATTAAATTATCAAAAGAAAAAGTATAGAGGGAGAAGAGAAGAGGGCCCAGGAGAGAAACTGGGGAGAACATTCATAGAGAACATGATATAGGTGATAAGCTAACAAAAGAGATTGAGTAGGAGCAGTTAGACACACAGGAGAAGAATCAGGAAAAGGGGTATGATAAAAACTGAGTGAGGAAAGAGTATCTTGGAGGAGATAATAGTCAACAATGTCAAATGTAGCATATAGATAAAGAAGAATGATGACTAAGACTGTCAGATTTAGCAATCAAGGAACTTCAGGGAGAAAAATTCTAGTTAATTGATGAGGTCAAAGCCAGATAAAATTGTAGCACCATTCATTGCCAATATCCTCCCCCCAGTCCTCTAATCACTTTGCAAGTGTCCCACAACAGGAAGCTCTGCACTCCAGGGAAAGTAAGTAAGCACAGGCTCCTCCCTTCCTTCCCACAAAACTTTTCATTTTTTAATAGGAAAAAGCAAGGAGTACAGGATTAACAGGCATAGATGGGTTATGATTAAATCATCTTTGTTCCTCTAACCAACCATTCTTCTCAACTTCCCTATTTCTAGTGGGAATATCATCATCCTTCCAGCCACTTAGGTTTGTGACCTTGTCATTATCCCAGAATCATCACTTTCTCCTCCTCCCTCATATACAGTCAGCCACAAAATTTGATTCTTTCAACCTTGACAGCATCACTTAAATTTGTCTTCTCTTTAGTCTATGGTTACCACCCCATTTATTGCCATAGTGAATTTTGTTTCCCTATACAGTTATTGCTTCCACATTGTGACTTTCCCCATTGCAGTTTCGATATATTGTTTGTCAATATAAGAAATTAAATGAGAATTTTGGGGGAGATTTGCAAAACCACAAATGACACATGAAGACCAATGGATAAGACAGAATAAGTTTAGAAACTCAGAAACACATAAAATATAGGCATAGCACTGTATAATATGAATGTATTTTATCTTTTAATATCATGATAATTCAGACTTTTTCTCCAATATGAAGGGAAGGCCAAAAAATTATGCAGATTTTCCAGCTCATGGGGGTGCCATGTCTCTAACCCCCATGATGTGGAATGGATAACTGTACTTTAAATCAGCTAAGATGTGGGGTCTCAGAGGAGCAGCTAAATAACTCAATGAATTTCAACTTCTTGGAGCCAAGATGGCAGAGTAAGCAGTAAGTTGCTCTCACCCTCCCTTATTGATCTTGGAAAAAAACCAGAGAATATTGCCCCAGGAAAAATCCTGGAATAATGGAGACAATCAAAAGACTAGATACAGCAGTCTTTTAGCTCAAGAGGCTAGGGAGATTAATTGAAAAGGTACTTCTTGCTGTGGCTGAAGGAGAACAGTATAGTATGGGAGGTGTCCCAGCAAGCCAGAAGCAAGCCCCACTTCAGCAAACCAGCAGGAGATCCTGAGCCCTGTGGTGGTAGTGCAGGCAAGCACCAACACCAGGCACACAATAGCCACCACCATCAGCTCTAGCTCAGCACCAGGTAAACTACCAGACACCTACAGCCTCCAGCTGACAACATCTGAGGCCCCACCAGGTCCCTAGTCCCCAGCACAAGAAGCCTCAGTTAGTATCCCCTGTGCCCCAGAAGCAGAGACCAACTTTAAAAGCCAGAAAAAAAAAAAGGCAAGCAACATAAGCAAGAAGCAACAAAGAAAAGCAATGACCATAGAGAACTGGCTTGGTAACAGGGAAGATCAAAACACGAATTCAGGAGAGGAAAACACTGGCAATATACCCACATCTGAAATCTCAAAAAGGAATATGAACTAATATCAAGCCCAAAAAGTCTTGTTGGAAGAGCTCAAGAAGGATTTTAAAAGTCAAATTAGGGAGGTAGAAGAAAAATTGAACAATTCCTTTAAAAATACAATTGACAGAGCACAGTGGATAAAGCACTGGCCCTGAAATCAGGAGGACCTGAGTTCAAATCTGGCCTCAGACCAAACACTGGACACTCACTAGCTGTGTGACCCTGGGCAAGTCACTTAACCCCAATTGCCTAAAAAAAAATACAGTTGACAAAATGGAAAAAGAAAACAACTCCTTAAAAATGAGAATTGACCAAATGGAAAAGGAAGTACAAAAGCTAACTGAAGAAAACAATTCATTCAAAATTAGAATTGGGCAAGTAGAAACGAATGATTCTATAAAACATTAAGAATCAGTCAAACAAAATTAAAAGAAAGAAAAAAAATAGAGAAAACATAAAATACCTCATTGGAACAAACAACTTACCTGGAAAATAGATCCAGGAGAGATAACTTGAGAATTATTGGTCTACCTAAAAGCCACGATGAAAAAAAGAGCCTGGACAGCATCTTCCAAGAAATCATTAATGAAAACTGCCCTGAGGTCCTAGAACCAGAGGGTAAAATAGTCATCAAAAGAAGCCACTTATCATCACCTCCTGAAAGAGACCCCAAGTTGAAAACACCAAGGAATATTGTAGCCAAATTCCAGAATTATCAGATTAAGGACATAATACTGCAAGCAGCCAGAAAAGAATAATTCAAATATCATAGAACCACAGTCAAGACTATGCAGGACCTTGTAGCTTTTACATTAAAAGATCAGAGGGTTTGGAATATGATATTCCATGTGGCAAAGGTGCTTGGATTAAAACCAACAAAATTTAGCATAATCTTTCAGGGGAGGAGATGGACATTCAATGACATAGGGTACATCCAGATTTTCCTAATGAAAAGAACAGAGCTCAACAGAAAATTTGATCTTCAAAAACAAGACTTAAGAGAGGCATAAAAAGGTAAACAGGAAAGGAAAAAACAAAACAAAACATGTCATTCAATAAGGTCAAACTGCTTATATCCCTACATGGGAAGATGATGTTTATAACTCTTGAGAACTGTATCTCTATTACCACATTTAGAATATAAATATACATAGATAGAGGGGGTGGGTTTAAGTTGATTTTGATGTGATGATAAAAAAAAACCTAATTAAGTGCTGAAAAAAGATTGTAATGGGAGAAGAGGAAAGGAGGGAGCAGAAAAGGGTCAATTATGTCACATGAAGAGGCACAAAGATATTAGAGTAGAGGGAAAGAAGGGAGGGAGATGAGCATTGTTTGAACTTTATTCTTATCAGATTTGGCTCAAGGAGGGAATAACATACTCAGGTACAGAAATCTAACTTGCCCTATAGACAGTAGGAGGGAAAAGGGGAAAAGAAAGGGAGGGGCTGATTGAAGTGAGGGCAGATTGAGGAAGGCAGTGGTCAAAAGCTAAAGTTTAGTGAGGAGGGAAAGGGAAAAAGGAGAGAGAAATGCATAAGGGGGGGTACAGAATGGAGAGAAAGACACAGATAGTAATCATAACTGTGAATATGAATGGGATGAACTCTCTTATAAAATGGAAGTGGATAGCAGAATGGATTAACAACCATAATCCTACAATATGTTGTTTATAAGAAACACATTTGAAACAGAGGGATACACACAGCATAAAGGTTAAAGGCTGGAATATAATATTTTATGCTTCAGCTGAAGTGAAAAAAATGGGGGTAGTAATACTGATCCCAGACAATGCAAAAGCAAAAAATAGATCTAATTTAAAGAGATAAGGAAGGAAACTACATCCTGATAAAAGGCACCATAGACAACAAAGTAATATCATTACTAAACATATATGTACCAAGTGGTATAGCATCCAGATTCTTAGAGGAAGAAGTTCAAGGAGTTACAGGAAGAAATAGACAGCAAAATTATAGTATTGGAGGACCTCAACCTCCCCCTCTCTGAACTAGATAAATCTAACCACAAAATAAACAAGAAAGAAGTTAAGGAGGTGAACAGAATTTTAGAAAAATTAGATATGATAGACCTCTGGAGAAAATTGAATGGGGATAGAAAGTAATATACCTTTTTCTTGGCAGTACATCACACCTACACAAAAACTGATCAGGAACTAAGGCATAAAAACCTCACAATCCAATGCAGACAGGCAGAAATATTAAACACATCTTTTTCAGATCATGATGCAATAAAAGTTATATGTAATAAAGGCAACTATATATTCTAATCCTAAAGAATGAGTGGGTCAAACAACAAATCATAGAAATAATCAACAACTTCATCCAAGAAAATGACAATAATGAGACAACATACCAAAACTTATGGGATGCAGTGAAAGTGATTTTTAGAGGAGGTTTTATATCTCTAAATGCTTACATAAATAAAGTAGAGAAAGAGGAGATTAATGAATTTGGCATGCTACTAAAAAAGCTAGAAAAAGAACAAATAAAGAACTCAATAATTCTCAAAAATGTCTGCAAGGTGAGCACTACTTTATGACTCAAAAGAAGCCTTGTAAAATGTGATTCCCTCCCAAAAGAAAATCATTTTCCACATGGAGATGGGTTTAGGGACTTGGAGAGAAGAATGGTTCCATTACCAATGTCTGAAGAAATTTCCAATAGAAGAGGAAAATGTAGCGTCCAGGAGCTCCTGGGTGGCCTCTGTATTCAAGGAGAACTCTGTCTGCTCTGAACATAGGCTCATAGAGCTAAAGAGATCCCATTCATATCTTGGAAGTAAAATAGTAGTATGTCTCCTTGGAAATTAAATCAAAGACATTTATATTAGGATAATTTCTATGTTTTCTAAGCAAGGCACCTGGGATTCTTCTCTCTCTCTCTCTCTCTCTCTCTCTCTCTCTCTTCTCTCTCTCTCTCTCTCTCTCTCTCTCTTCCTCCTTTTCTTTCTCTCTTTCTCTATCTCTCTCCATCCTTCCCTCCTTCTCTTCCTTTTTTTTTGGAGGAAGAAGGGGGAATGATAGCATATCACTTATTTGGCTCAGCACCAATGCAAAATATGAGGAATATTTACTAGACATCCCTGTATACATACTTATATTAATTCTATCTGTGTATGTTTTCATGACTAAATATATTAAAAGGAAATTTTACTAATAAGGAAAGAAAAATTCTTTGAATGATGTTGTTCAGTTGTGTTTGACTCTTCGTGACCCCATGGGGTTTTCTTGGCAAAGGTACTAGAGTGGCTTGCCATTTCCTTCTCCAGCTCATTTTACAGATAAGAAACTGAGGCAAATAGAGTTAGATGATTTGCCCAGGGTCACACAGCTCATAAGTATCTGATGCTGGATTTGAACTCATGAAACATGAATCTTCCTGATTCTAAGCCCAGTGTTCCATCCACTGTCGCACCTAGCTGCCCAGTTAGAATTATGGTATCTTCCTAACCCATGATTGTGGAAACTCTTCTTTCTTCTGTGAAGCCTTGATGATATTTCCTGTAGTGAGTGGAATTGATGATGGATAAGTCACTCCATGGCTTAGCTAGGCTGGCTCCTTGAAAGGAAAACTTCTCTATTATTGATAGGGAATCACTATTTTCCCAATTTCTTGGACTCACAACCTACATGTCATCTCCAATTTCTCTTACTCAGTATATCCAATCTGTTGCTAAGGCCTATTAATTTCAACTTTGCAACATCTCTCCATCACATACTCTTCTCTCCTCTTACACTGCCAGCTCTCTAGTTGTTGTTTCAGTAGTGTCTCATTCTTTGTGACCCCATTTGGGATTTTCCCTCATTATATCACATTATTGCAATATCAATTATTGCAATAGACTGCTGGTTATTCTGTCTGCCATAACTCTCTCCTCACTCAAGTACATTTTCCATTCAGCCACCAAAATTATATTCCTAAAGGACAGGCTCAATCATATCACCTACCTGCTTAAAATCCAGGAGCTCCCTATCACTTCCAGAATCAAATACAAACTCCTTTGTTGTTCAAAGCCTTTCATGACCCAGGCCTGCACCCCACACATACACACACACACACACACACACATAACTTTCAAGTCTTTTTACACCTTACTTCTTGACTCTAGCCCTCCAGTCCCCCACCAGTGACACTGGCCTCTTTACTATTCCACAAATAAGACACACTCCATCTCTAAGCTCTGGTCATTTTCTCTGGCTATTCCTCATGCCTGGAATGCTCTTCATCACCTCCTCCTCCTACTTCCCTGGCTTCTTTCAAGTCCCAAGTAAAATTCCACCTTTTACTGGAAACCTCCTTCATCACTCTTAATGCTAGTTTAATTATTTCTAGTTTAATAACTTCATTGCTAATTAGTTCCTATTTATCCTCTATATGGGTTATTTCATATATTCATTTATCTGTTTTCTCTCCTATTAGTCTGGGCTTCTTAAGGTTGAGACTGTCTTTTTGCTTTCTTTATATTCTCAGAGATTAGCATAGTGCTCATCTCCTAGTAAGCACTTAAATGCTTAACTGATTGACTTAAGCACTTGGGTGGTATGAAGGGTAAAGGATGAAATGACTAAGAAAACAGAATTTCAAGCTTTCAAGGATACTGATTTATTAAGCAAGCATGCCAATTGCCCCCAAAACTGGCACAAGTCCCATTCCTCACCTTAGGTTATACCCTAAATACAAGGGTTGACTTTTATACATTAAAAACAATTAATCAAATAAGACAAATTAATCAAAAAGAAACAATTAACCAGGATACAACATTAATCTGATTTCTAATTGGAGGAAATTATAGGGACTTTTTTAAGTTCAAAGCGGGAGTGAAAACAGGTACAATTCCCTGAAAAGAAGAGGTGTCCCACTACCCTCAAGTGTCTGTGAACAAACAAAAGAACGTAAAAGAACATACAAAAAGTGATTGATCAGTACAGGGCCAGTTTACAAATAAGACATAGGGGTTGCTTGAGATGTATAATTGTGAGAAAATGCCTCGCATCAATCTCTGAATCTGACCAGGTTTCTGATCAGCACAACCTGGATTTTTTTTAAGAGTCTCTAATCAGCAGGTTGAAGTAGTCCAGCCTCCCAGTCACATAGGGAAAGATTCAAACAATGCAATAGTTTTCTCCAAATTCCTAAAATTGAATAAAGTTGTCTCACAAGACAGAAGTTGGATTAGTCTCATAATTGAATAGATAGGGAACTGAGCTAGCTTCAGAATTGAATCACGAGATGGAGTCGCTGTGGTTCACTTAATTGTCTCAGTGGTATTATTCAAATCACTTAAAGCTATTATTATTCATCTGTGCTTGTTACAATGTCCTCGGACTCTCAGACTTTTATTGTTCAGTTGTTTTTCAGTCCCGTCCAACTGTCCAACTCTTCATAACTCCATTTAGGGTTTTCTTGGCAAAGATATTGAAGCAGTTTGTCATTTCCTTCTCCTAGCTCATTGTACAAATGAAGTAAATGAGGCAAATAGGATTAAGTGACTTGCCCAGGGTCACACAACTATTAATTTTCTGTGGCCAGATTTGAACTTGTGAAGATAAGTCTTCCTGACTCCAGGTCTGGCACTCTATCCACTGAACCACCTAGCTGCCCTGGAACTGCTCAAAATGTACTCATCATCTAAATCTTTTTAAGGAGAAAGATTAGTACAGGCTACATTAGTTATATTAAGAAATATATTCATAGTCAACAGCTGTGCATAAATTACCAGCAGTAGGGGAAGAAAATATAGTTTTGTATCATTCTTAAAGTTGCCTTTATTCTGGGTCTGATATTAGATTTTGTCCTTCTCACCAATTCTTCATTCACAAGCCCTACAATGCTATATGTTAAGTGACATTGTGGATAGAGTTCTGGGCCTGAAGTCAGAAAGCCTTATCTTCTTGAGTTCAAATCTGGTTCCCAGATATTTACTAGCTATGTGACCCTAGGCAAAAACACTTAATCTTGTTTGCTTAAGTTTTCCCATCTGTAAAATGAGTTGGAAAAGGGAATGGTAAATTTGCTAAGAAAACCCCAAATGGGGTGACAAACAGTAGAACACAAATGAACATCAACAAACACAGTATTAGGTAGAGGAGAGACAAGATTTTAAAATGGCTTTACATGATAAATAGAGAGATGGTCTTGGAGCTAGAAAGGCCTAGTTCCAAATCATGCTTCTGACACTTATTATTTGACCTTCATAACTTCTCAGGACTCTAAGCAACTTTCTCAGAAAGTAAGTTGCAAATGAGGTATCTTATTTGGAGAGACAAGCTGCATTTGATAAAGTTTACTCCTTGAGACTTCACTATACCAATACACTCCCAGGTTTAGTCACTATTCCTACTCTTAAAAGCTCTGCCCTTTCTGTTTAGAAGACAAGTAGGAAACATTTCAAAATATCAGCATTTAACAATCCATTTAGAACTTCAAGAAAGATTAACCCTTCAGGTTTCCTTATAAATTGATAGGTGAATGATCCCAGTTTCATGATGGTCTAACCCTACTTTCTTATGTTCTCATGACCCAAAGAATCTATACATATACTTTCAAAAATGTTCTAACTCATTTAGCTCATAGGCATTACTCAGAAAACCTAGGAAAGTGTATGCACTGTTCTCCCCAGTATATTTGGATTGACCAACCATCTTATTTTATCACTGTGCTTGTATTTCTAGTCCTTAGATCAGTGTCTGCCACAGAATAAATAGAATATTTAATAAGCACTTGCCAGTTGATTGAGATAATAAAATTCCCAATATTAAAGAATAATTTATTTTTTTTAGATGAATGATTAACATTATTTCCAAAGATATAGGAAAATGCCTGGCTATTCTCTCTCTTTCAATTCAATAACAAACATTTATTAAACACCTACTGTATCCAAAGCACTGTGGTAAGGACTGGAAACAACAATAAAATGAATGAGGATATGAACAGGCAGTTCTCAGAGGAAAAAAACTAAAGTTATCTATAGTCATATGAAAAAATGCTCTAAATCACTATTGCTTAGAGAAACGCAAATCGAAACAACTCTGAGGTACCACATCACACCTATCAGATTGGCTAACATGACAAAACAGGACAATGACAAATGTTGGAGAAAATGTGGGAAAATTGGAACACTAATACATTGTTGGTGGAGTTGTGAAATGATCCCCCCATTCTGTAGAACAATTTGGAACTATGCCCAAAGGGCTATAAAATTGTGCATATTATTTGACCCAGCAATATCACTTCTAGGCCTGTATCTCAAAGAGATCACAAAAATGGGAAAAGGACCCACATGTCCAAAAAATATTTATAGCAGCTCTTTTGGTGGTGGCAAAGAATTGGGAATCGAGGGAATGTCCATCAATTGGGGAATGGCTGAACAAGTTGTGGTAAACAAATGTAATGGAATACTACTGCGCTATAAGAAATGATGAGCAGGCAGAATTTAAAAAAAAAACTTGGAAAGACTTACATGAACTGATGCAGAGTGAAATGAGCAGAACCAGGAGGACATTGCACACAACAGCCACACTATGGGATGACTGACTTTGATAGACTTGGCTCTTCACAGAAACACAAGAATCAAAGACAATTACAAAAGATTCATGATGGAAATTTCTATCCACACCCAGAGAAAGAAATATGGAGTCTGGATGCAGATGGAAGCATACTATTTGCTCTCCTTTTCCTTTGTTGTTTTATTTTATTGATTCATTCTCGTGTTTCCTCCCACTAGTTCTAATTGTTCTTTACATCATGACTAATGGGAAAATATGGTTAATATGAATGTATATGCAGAGCCTATATTGGATTGTATGCTATCAGTGGCAGGGGGGAGAGAGGAGTAGAAAATTTAAAATTCAAAATCTTATGGAAGTGAATGTTGAAAACTAAAAATAAATAATTTTTTTAAAAAAACAATACAATGAATGAAATAAGTCAAGAAGAATTGTTGGCATATTTTCCTCAATTTCTTAGGTGGTGTCTGTGAACCAAAAGAATAAATAAATATAAAGACAAAACCAAATTAATTCCCATCCTCCCAGAGTTTTCTTACATTCTCCTGGGGATATATACCATGTACACAGAGAAGTAAATACAAAGTCCTGTCTCTATATAAGCTTTCATTACCATCTATTGAGGTTATTGCAATAGCCATTTGACTGTTCTATCTTGGTTATCATACATAGCCCTACGTGACCAGTATTTCTCAGCTTCTTTTGTCAGATCATTACCCAAATCATGCCACCTAACACTTTGTTTGCCCTCAAGCTTTGTGCTGGGACTTCTCTTCATTTCCTACACTGTGTGTTTGGGGAACCTCATAAATGCCCAAGACTTTAATTATCATTTCTCTGAATATAACTTATAACAGATCCATATAGCCAGGTTTGGTCCATCTCCTAAACTTCAGTCTCACTGATCACTTAGTTTCTTTTGGGCATTTCAAACTGGATGACTTGCAACCATCACAAATTCAATGTATGCAAAAAGAACACATTATCTTTTGGCCCAAACCCATGAGTCTTTCAGAATTCTCTATTTTCATAGATGGTACCACCTTCCTTCTATTCATTTAGGTGTGCATCCTTTGTGTTAACCTTTATTCCTCACTTTCTCTACCTCATATATCCATGCAGTTACAAATCTTGTCATCTTTTCAGTATCTTTTGCTTTGGTCTTCTGTCCATGCTCACGGCCACCACCATGGTTTAGATCATTAGCAACTTTTGCCTGGGCTGCTGTAAAAGCTTTCTTGTGGGCCTCTCTGCCTCAAGTGTCTCCTGCTTATAATCTATCCTTTACCTGATTTTCTTAGGTGCAGATAGGTCCATGTCACTCCCCTCACCAATAAACTCTTTGTTGTTGTTCTTGTTGTTGAGTCATTTCAGTTGTGTCTAACTCTTCGTGACCTCATTTGGGGTTTCCTTGGCAAAGATGTTGAAATGTTTTGCCATTTCCTTCTTTAACTCATTTTAAAGATGAGGAAACTGAGGCAGAATTAAGTTACTTACCTAGGGTCACACAGTTAGTAAATGTCTAAGGCCAGAATTGAATTCAGGTCTTCCTGATTCCAGGCCAGGCACTCTATATACTTTGCCACCTAGCTGCCTAATAAACTCTAGTCATTCTCTAATACCTCCTAGGATCAAATATAAAATCCTCTATTTAGCATTTAAAACCTTTCACAGCCATTCATCAACTCCTCCAGTCTTTTTGCTCCAACACAGTGATATTTTTGTTCTTATTATTCTTTAAACCTGTCACTCCATTTCCCATCTCTAGACATTTGCACTGGTAGTTTCTCATTAGCGTCTTCACCTTTACTTCTTAGAATACCTAGGCATTCTCAGTTTTCAGCTCATATCTCATGTCACCTTCATATCTCAGCTCAAGCTCTGCCTTCTGTGAGTATGTTCCCGATCTATCTACATGCTGTTGTCTCCCCCTCTCTTCACCAATTATCTTTTTTATATATCTATATAGGAATATGTCCCCCATGATAGAATTAGGTTCCCTCAGGATAAGAAACATTTTGTCTTCCCCAATTGATAAATGGTCAAAGGATATGAACAGACAGTTCTCAGATGAAGAAATTAAAGCCATCTATAGTCATATGAAAAAATGCTCTAAATCATTATTAATTAGAGAAATGCAAATCAAAACAACTATGAGGTACCACATCATACCCTATCAGATTGGCCAACATGACAAAACAGGACAATGACAAATGTTGGAGAGGATGTGGGAAAATTGGAACACTAATACATTGTTGGTAGAGTTGTGAAATGATCCAACCATTTTGGAAAACAATTTGGAACTATGCCCAAAGGGCTATAAAAATGTGTGTATCCTTTGATCCAGCAATAGCACTTCTAGGGCTATATCCCAAAGAGATCAAACAAATGGGAAAAGGACCCACATGTACAAAAATATACATAGCAGCTCTTTTTGTGGTGGCAAAGAATTGGAAATTGAGAGGATTCCCATCAATTGGGGAATGGCTGAGCAAGTTGTGGTATATGAATGTAATGGAATACTATTGTGCTATAAGAAATGATGAACAGGCTGACTTCAGAAAAACCTGGGAAGACTTATATAGTCTGATGCTGAGTGAAGTGAGCAGAACCAAGAGGACTTTGTACACAACAGCAGCCACGTTATGCAATGACTAAGAATGTTAAATTGAACCCTTCTCAGCATTACGAGGATCTAAGACATCTCCAGAGGCCTCGGAATGGAAAATGCTGTCCACATCCAAAGAAAGAACTATGGAAGTTGAATCGCTCTCACTTATTTTTATCTTCTGTTGAGTTTTGTTTCATCTTTCTGATGGTTCCTCCTATTGGTTTTAATTTTAACTTACAATTTCACTAATGTGAAAATACGTTTAATGGGTATGTAAATGTAAATCCTATGTCAGATTGTGCACCATCTTGGGGAGGGTGGGGGGGAGAAAAAGGGAGAAAATAATTTTCAACTCAAAAGCATATGGAAAAAAAATTTTAAAAATAAAAATTAAAGAGATTTTGGGAAAAAATATTTTGTCTTTATTCTCAACATCTAGCACAATGCTAGGCACAATAGTAGGTACTTAATAGATGATTATTGACTAGTTTCTTTTTCTCTTAATATCAAACACAAGACTCTTCACATAGTAGTTGCCTAATAAATACTTATTTAGTTTAATTGAATATAGGGCTAGATAGGGGAGAGTTGTTGAATTGTCTTCTAAACTGTAGCTTCAGAACTGTCCATATGACCTTTTTTCTTTAAACAAGTAACTCTTTTTATCAGAAAGTTATCTCAGCTTCTTGAACTTAATAGGAACAACGGGAGAGGAAGTTTTTTTTTTCCCTAGCACCACTGGCATATGGAAGTGTTTTAGTTTAGTTTTATTTGTTTTGTTTTTCCCCCAGTGGTTCTATTGCCAATAATAGAAAGGGGGGCAACAACGGAGTGGTGAAAAAAGCACTGGATAGATAGAAAGTCAAGGCAACTGGGGTTAAAATATTGGATCACTAACCTTTGTAACCTAGAGCAAGCCACAGACTCTATGAGCTTTAGCTTGCTTATGTGTAAAATGGGAGGATTGGACTAGATCTCAGACCCTTGCCAACTCAAAATCTATGATCCCATGACCTTCTCTCTTTCTATCACCCCTAACCTGAAAGTAGTAGGGGAAAAAATGGCATAACCAATAAGAAATATCCTCAGCCAAAGAAACTATATAAAATAAAAATAAATAATAGAATAAAAATGAACTAACTATATATATTCAATCACATTGTATTGAGAGTATATTATAGCCTAATAACATTACCTAATATTGGCTCATTAGGGAAAATTATTAGCAAGCTCTTCTAATCATTAGATTAAAAATTAACAAGCTACTTTTTAGGTTTGCTGAGTTTTGCTAACATTTGCCCAATTAACATGCAAGCCTAAAATCCAGGAATGTCATTGTTCAAGGTTTGTTTTGGTCTTCTAAAAATGACAGTCTAACATATCTTGCATTGGGCATGGGAGTTACACAGAGTGCCGAAAGCATTAACACCACAACATTTAACTAATGAGCAGACTGGTAGCAACAGAAGAAAATGTACTAAACAGATACTGAAATCCCCCAGGATATATTTCTCCCCAAAAGGAAGCACATCTGTAAACACAGGGGTGACACTACCTGACAGAACAAGCAACCCTACCAGCAGTGGGTTCTTTCTTGCAATGGATGACTCATTTATTGAGCTTTCAGTTTGTTAGATCCTCAAATTATATGTACATTTGCAAAACAAAAAAAAAAGAAATAAACTCATGAATTCACCTGAACACGCTCTTGAGAAAGGGAAAAAAAAATAATTGCGTTCCAGATTTCCTGCAAATAGCAGTGACTGCAAGTAAGGAAAATACAAGATTTCCCTACAGATAATTAGTGGTGACCAAGAATAAAATAAACTGTTCTCTATCATGGAATCTCAGAGTGGGATGAAATCTCTGAGGCAATCTCACCCACCCTGTATGGAATCCTGCAGTGAAAGTCAGCTCATATAAACCAAGCTTGATTGAAGGCCTACTGAGACACAGGTTTTCTGATAGGTGATGCAAAAAAATCCAAAGCCTACAGAAGACCCAGATCTTTCCTTCATAGAGGATCCAGTCTAGAAAAGGGATAGGACACACATAAAAATAAATATATTGTGAAATTGGAGATTTTGTTGCTGGCATGAATGCATAACAAAGCTGGATGTAGAGCAAAGGTCAACAGCCTAATCCAGAGGTGGGGAACCTGCAGCTGGCCTCAAGGTCAGGCCACATGTTCCCCACCCCTGGCCTAATCCATTCTAGATCTGGTTTGTTCCTGAATTTATGGGCTCTTGAGTCAGCTCCTTAGTTGACTTACATTTAATCACAGGCATGATGGATTGATAGCAGAAGTGTCAGATTGCTGAGGCTGCAAAATTCCTGAACACTGGCCAAAACAGATTAAAATATAATTGGGATGCATTTAACAAAATAAAGATGCAATACTACATAGATAATGTTAATATATTGTTTTCTAAGTCAATATGTGTGGTATAGGGATCCTTTTCTATTTGAGTTTAACATTACTAGTTTGAGGGTAAACTGACAGGCCTCAAGTCTGTTTGTTTGAAGCATGTGAAGACTTCCCCTGTTGAAATGGGCAAATGAGAACAATTTGTTCCAATGGCCATGAAGGCAGCTGAAGCAGGCACTGTGGAATGCTTAGAACTTGGTCAGACAATGAAGATTCTAAGGTTATCCAACATATCCTGGGCCTCTCTGGTCTTTCTGACTTTTGTCTTACCACTGGACCTCAATGACTATGGAAAAGTGAGTGAGGCTGATGACTTTGTGCAACTCTGCTTTAGTTAAATCCAATTCATTGGCCAGTCAAGCCATCACCCTATGATGTCATTGGTCCTCTCTGAAAAAAAAAAAGGACAATCAGTTTACAGAAATCTCTCTATAAAGATCCTGGCCAATCCTTTTATAGTTTTGACAAGTGGAAATATCAAAATTTGAAGGGGAATCATGTTATTGATTCAGTAATACAAGAGTTAAATTGAATTTTGGGACCTATGTTCAGATATGAGTTTAAGCACTGAACAGGAATAGGATTAAAAAATTCAAAATAGAAATAAAAATTAATGACTTCTACAGAATACTACATAGGTTCTTTTGGCTGAGACTAGGAAACAATCTGTCTCAAATGACCTAAAGCCAACCCCTAGGACTATAAAGCTAAGGACTGGCAAACTGTTACCTTGGAGCTCCCATAGGAGCTGAAGGCCAGCAAACAGTAGGAGAAAGCAGCAGCAGTTGGAAAACTGCTTGGCAAATAACAACTATAATCATCACCATAAGACAAATTAGGAGTAATTTTTAATGGTTCTACTTTTTACCCTGAAGACAAACTTTGAATTCACAAAAAATACTGATCCTTTTTCAATCATGGTATGCTCAGATCATTCCCTTTGGTTCTTCTGTACATGGTCCATTCCAAATAAAGTAAGGAAAGAGTTGGAGTAGGCCACATAATCATTTGATATATAAACATATACCTTCAGCAAAGAATCATGAACAGATTCAATTTTTCAATTCAATAATTCAATTAATAAACATGTATTAAGTACTACCATGTGCCAGGCATTGTGCTAAGTGTTGGGGATACAAATAAGAAAAAGAAAGAATCTGCTCTGAAGGTGTTTACAATCTAATGGGAGAAGAGAACACACAAAAGGAAGATGGAAAGGATAGGTACAAGATACCATGGGTAGCTGGTGTTGTTAAGGACATCTTATTCCATGGAGTTGAAACCATTCAAAGCTGCAGAGAGGAAGTAGATGAGCTGGAAGTTTTATTTCTATCCTCTATAAATGAAGGCTTTGGGAAAAGTTTAATACTCTTCCCTCCAGCCTCCCAGTTAGAAGGGAGAGGAGGATTTGTTGTTGTTGTTGTTGTTGTTGTTGTTGTTGTTGAAATTAAGCCTACTATTCAGGATTGGTCTTCTATTTTGGTATGTTAAAATATTATTGACTAAGCTAACTTCACCATCAATTCTTGATGGTGCATTAGAATATCTACTGTGTATCATTATCAGATCAGCTTCCTTCCAACACCCTGCATGCCCCTTGGCTGTCTTTCTTCAAGTTCCCAATGAATGTCCACTTAAAGAACACAAGTGAAGTTTACCATAATTTTACTTTAAAAGAAAAAAGTTGGTTCCACTTCCTGGAGTCAAGATGGCAGAATAAGAAGTAGCTCTCACCCTCCCTTATTAACGTCTGAAAGTCCAGAAAATACTGCCCTAGGAAAAACCTTGAAATAGCTGAACCAGCAGAAAGATGGGGTGCAGCAGTCCTGTAACCCAGGAAGCTTAGGAGATGAAGGGGAAAGGCCCCTCTTGCTCTGGGGGAGGGAGAGCAATACAGAATGGGAGACATCCCACCAAACTAGCAGAAAGTCACACCTCACCATACCAGGGGAGATTCAGAACTCCAGGTGGTAGAACAGGCAAACACCAACACCAGGACTCCTGAGTGCCTCAGTATGAGCAGGGGAACCAGTAGAAACCAGCTTGGAAAAATCACCACTTGCCACAGTATTCTATGGCAGCCAAGGCTCTTGGTGCCTTAGCAAAACTCTGGGAAGCACAATTCCAAGAGGTCTATCTTTCCGTCGCCTTTTATTACATAATTTTTATTGCATCATGATCTGAAAAGGAAGCATTTAATATTCCTGCCTTTCTGCCTTGGTTCATGAAGTTTTTTATGCCCTACCTAGTACTTGATCAATTTTTGTGTTTGTACCATGTATTGCCAAGAAAAAAAATTATATTCCTTTCTATTCCCATTCAATTTTCTCCAGAGGTCTACCATATCTAATTTTTCTAATATTCTACTCACCTCCTTAACTTCTTTCTTGTTTATTTTGTGGTTAGATTTATCTAGTTCAGAGAAGGGGAGGTTGAGGTCCTCCACTAGTATAGTTTTGCTGTCTATTTCTTCCTGTAACTCCCTGAACTTCTCCTCTAAGAATTTGGATGTTATACCATTTGGTGCATATATGTTTTGTAATGAAATTACTTCATTGTCTATGGTGCCTATTAGAGGAATGTAGTTTGCTTCCTTATCTTTTCTGATAAGATCTTTTTTTGCTTTGCTTTGTCTAAGATCAGGATTGCTACCTCTGTTTTTTTGGTTTGTTTGTTTGTTTGCTTGCTTTTACTTCAGCTAAAGCATACTACTCCAGCCTTTTACCTTTACCCTGTGTATGTCCCTCTGTTTCAAACGTGTTTCCTGTAAACAAAATGTTGTAGGATTATGGTTGTTAATCCATTCTGCTATTTGCTTAGATTTTATGGGAGAGTTCATCCCATTCATATTTACTTATTTTTATATATGTGTCTTTGTCTCCATCCTTTCCCCCCACTGCTGTTTATGCTTTTCTTTCTCCTTTCTCCCTTTCCCTCCTCACTAGTGTTTTGCTTTTGACCACCACCTCCCTCAGTATTGCCTCCCTTCTATTAGCCCTCTCCCTTTTCTTCCCCTTTATTGTTTCTACTTCTTTCCTCCCAATATTCATAAGGCAAAGGAGCTTGGATTTCAACCAAGGATCAACTACCAAGTGAAAATAAACATAATCTCTCAGGGGAGAAGATGGACATGCAGTGAAATAGGGGACGTCCAAACCTTCCTGTTAAAAAGACCAGAGCTTTACATAAATTTTGATCTTCAAATACAAGACTCAAGAGAGACATAAAAAGGTAAACAGGACAGAAAAAAACCCATGTTATTAATAAGGGCAAACTGTTTACATCCCACAAGGGAAAATATCACTTATAACTCTGGAGAACTGTATTGTTATTATACCACCATTTTGAAGGGCTATACATAGACAGAGAGGTTTGGGTATAAGTTGACTTTGATGTAATGACAAAAAAAAATCTAATTAAGTGGGTTAAATGGATCTAAGTAAGTGGATTAATCAGATCTAAATAAGGAAATGTACTGGGAGAAAAGGAAAGGAGGAGGCAGACAAGGGTAGATTGTTTTACAGGAAAGGGAACAAAAACCTATTACAGTAGATGGAAAGAAGGGAGGGAGAAGAGCATTGTCTAAACTTTACTCTCATCAGATTTGCCTCAAGAAGGGAATAATCATTAGGTATAGAATCTAACTTGCCCTATAGGCAATAGGAGAGGAAATGAGAAAGAAAAGGGAGGGAATGCTAAGAAGGGAGGGAAGAAGTATTAAGGGTAAAGGGAAAGAAAAGGGAGAGGGCTAATAGAAGGAAGGGGGTGCTGAGGGAGGTGGTTGTCAAAAGCCAACATGACAAATCAAGAAAATGATAAATGCTGGAAAAGATGTGGGAAAATTGGAACACTAATGAATTGCTGATGGAGTTGTGAAATGATCCAACCATTTTGGAGAGCAATTTAGAGCTATGCCCAAAGGGGTATAAAAATGTGCATACCCTTTGACCCAGCAATAGCACTTTAAGGCTGTATCCCAAAGAGATCATAAAAATGAGAAATGGATCCACAAAAATATTTATAGCAGATCTTTCTGTGAATTAAAAATTGAGGGGATCCCCATCAATTGGGGAATGGCTGAACTAGTTGTGGTATATGAATGTAACGGAATACTATTGTTCTATAAGAAATGGTGAGCAGGTGGGCTTCAGAAAAACCTGGGAATACTTATATGGACTGATGCCGAAATGAAGTGAGCAGAACCAGGAGAACACTGTGCACAGTAACAGCCATGTTTGTGATGACTAACTTTGAAAACCTTTGCTCCTCTCAACAATGTAAGGATCTAAGACATCTGCAAAATCTCATAATGGAAAATATTGTACACATCCAGAGAAAGAACTATGAAGTTTGCATGCAGATCGAAGCATAATATTTGCCCTTTTTTTCCCTTCTGTTTTGTTTCCTCTTTCTTGCTCCTCCTATTGGTTCTAATTCTTCCTTACAACATGAATAACGTGAAAATATGTTTAATAGGAATGTATATGTAGAGCCTATATGAGGCTGCATTCTGTCTTGGAGAAGGGGGAGGAAAGGGAGGGAGAGAAAAATTTAAAACTCAAAAGCCTATGAAAGTGATTGTTGAAAATTAAAAATAAATTAATAAAAATTTAGCTAGTTTTATTTATTTTCCTTTGCAAAATCTTTTGCATTTCTCACTTTTTTATCATTCCAGAGGGATTGAAGTAGCCTATTATTTATTATTCTTGTTATTTCTAGATCTTTCTTCTCCAATCCATCATGCCTTCTACAGAATCCCTCCAGATTCATTTTTTAAAAGCACTTGAATTATGTCAGTCTCTACCCTTGCCCCTTAAAAACTTCAATAATTTACTACTGCCTACAGGACAAAGTATAAACTCCTTAGCCACTAAATGTCATTTACAATCTGTCCATAACTTACCTGGCCAGTCTTATTTCACATTAGTGTCCTGTGTAGCCTTTTGTTTTAGGCCTTGTTGTCAGAATATATCTTGACAATATGAAATAAAGTAGTACTGTGTTGCTCCCCCCAGATCTTCCGATTACAAACTCTGTGACTGTGAGAAAGGCATTAAAGTTCTTCAAATCTTATTTCCTTCATTTGTAAAACAGGTGTGGTAACAATTACACTATTATACTTGGGTTCAACAAATCAACTTACTCTTCAGTTCAAAAATAAGCTTAGTGATTATAACTAAACTCCACAAATAGAAGACAAGAGAAAATATTGAGCAGTCTGCATGAACCAGAACTGGGCATTTTCATTAACTTTCATGAATCAGCAATGTGATATGGCAGCCAAGATAGGCAATATAATCCTTCACTACAATAAGAGAGAAAAGGACCCCAGGACTAAGGAGGCATTATAAGGAAGTGATAGTCCTATTGTTCTCTGAACAACCACATCTGAAATATTGTTTTAGAATATTAGAATACTGGGCATGACACGTTAATAAGAATATTGATGAATTGAAAAGCAACAAAAGAAGCCTGAGAATTATGATAAAGGGCTTTGGGACTTCCTCCTTGGAATTTTTCAAGCAGAGGCTATGTGAACATTTGTTGGATATTTTATAGTGAGCATACTTTTATTGTGGGTTGGACCAAGAGGCTGATGATTCACATTATGTGATGATCAGTTGAATGAGGTGGGAGTTTTAAATCTGGAGAAGAAAAGCTTGTTGGAGAGCATGAGAGTTAGATTCAAGTATTGCAAGGGCCATCATGTAGAAGATGGACTATGCCTATTCATCTTGGCCCTAGAGGGAAAAAGTACTGACACAGTGTGGACATTGTGAAAAGTCAAATTTAGGCTTGAAGGAATAAAAAAAAATTCCTGATAAAGCTATCCAAAAGTGAAATAGATTTCCTCAGAAAGCATTGCATTCCCCTATACTGGAGGTATTCACGATAATGCAAAAAGACTCCTCTTAGAAATGCAGTCCAGAGAATTCTTGTTAACTTTTTTATTTTTAATGTTTATGTGTTTATTTTAATTTTTTTCAGTTCCAAATTCTCTCCCTCCTGCCACTCTTTCCCCATTCATCAAGAAGGGAAGAAATATGATACCCATTATACATGTGCATCCCTGAAAAACATATTTCCACATTATTCATACTGTGAGGAAAAAGTAAGAAAAAATAAAATAAAATAAAATAAAATAAAATAAAATAAAATATGCTTCAATCTGCAGCCAGATTGGGACCAGATGTCTCTCTGAAAATGGAGAGTGTTTTTCATCCTGAGTCGTTTGAAATTATTGTGGATCATTGTGTTGATCAGAGAAGCTAATTCTTTCACAGTTGATTATTCTTACAATTTTGCTGTTACCATGCAGTTCTGCTCATTTCATTTTGCATCAATTTATGTAAGTCATTTCATCAGTTCACCTAAGTCTTCCCAAGTTTTTTTTCCCCCAAAACAATGTCCTTCATCATATCTTATAGCACAATAGTATGCTATCATAATCATATACCACATATATCATTCTCCAATCAATGAGTATCCCCCAAGTTTCTAATTTTTTGCAAACAAATAAAGAGAGCTGCTATAAATCTTTCATGCACATGTGTCTGTCCTTTACTTTATTTGTATTTTTTTTAATCAAGGTAGCCAAAGTTTTATATATTTTATTGGTTTTCTTTTCCCATAAAACCAGGTCCTAGTTTTATTTATTAGTTCAATTTTTTAAACTTTCAATTTTGTTAATTTCTCCTTTAATTTTCAGGATTCCCAATTGGGTGTTTAATTGAGGATATTCAATTTATTCTTTTTTTGGCTTTTTTTTTAGTTGAATGCCCAATTCATTATATCCACTTTTTCTCTTTTATTGATATGTGTTTAGAAATATCAAATTTTCCCTAAGTACTTCTTTGGATGCATCCCACAAATTTTGGTATGTTGCCTCATTGTCATTATCTTTAATGAAATTATTTCTTTGTTTTGTTCCTTAATCCATTCATTCTCTTGGATCAAATTATTTAGTTTTCAATTAATTTTAATCTCTTTCCCCTTATTGATATAATTTTACTGCATTACTGTATGAAGTGTGTATTTAATATTTCTGCTTTTCTGTATTTGTAAGGTTTTTGTATCCTAACGCATTGTCAATTTTTTAGAGCTGAATAATAGATATACACCCACCTTTTTTTCCTATTCAATATTTTCCAGCACTCTATCACATATAACTTTTCTAAAAGTCTACTAATGAAAAGTTAAAACTTAAGTCATGTTTGCTTTATTTACGTCAGGCTCTTTGCCAAGCACTTTATATCATCTCATTAGATTCTGACAACAACCCTGTGAAGTAGATGACATTATTGTCTACATTTTACAGATGAGAAAACTAAGGCAAAGTGATTTACCTAGGATCACACAGCTAGTAAGTGTCTATGACCAGATCTGAACTCAGATATTTCTCACTCCAGGCTCAACTCTCTATCCATTGATCCACCTAGGTGCCCTTAATGTCTTTCCTGTTTATTTTATGATTGGATTTATTTAGTTTTTGAGAGAAATTGAGGTCCTCTACTACCATAGTCTTACTGTCTATTTCCTGCTGCAACTCATTTAACTTTTCCTTCTGGAATTTAGATACTATGTCATTTGGTGCATACACACATGCACACACACTCACACACACACACACACACACACAAAGACACATACACACACAATGTATTATTGGTATTATTTCATTGTCTGATACCTTTGAACAAAATGTAGTTTTCCTGAATATATCTTTTAGTCAGATTTTTTTTACTTTAATAGATTCTGTCCCAATCCCCCCCTTTTTTAACTCTGTTCTAAGTGTATCTCTTGTAAACAAGATTTTTGCTGGATTGCTGGATTCTGCTGTCTAATCCATTCTGCTATCTGCTTGCATTTTGAGTGAGTTCATCCCATTCACATTCACAGTTATGATTGCTTTGTATTTCTCTCTATCCTATTCTTTTATTTATCCTTTTCTTTTTTGCTTTGACCCATCCTCAAAATATTTTTGGTTTTTTATCTCTGCTCTAATTTATTGTCCATCTTACCACCACCCTCCACCCTTCCCCTTTTTTCATAGGACCTTCATCTCCTACTTCCCTATTGGGTAAGATGAATGTGTATACCCAGCTATTTCTGTGTGTGTGTGTGTGTGTGTGTGTGTGTGTGTGTATGCACTTACGCATATTCTTTCCTTTTGAATCGGTTCAAATAAGGGTGAAGTTCAAGAATTACCTGCTTCCCCACCTTTCTCTCCATTCCTTCTTCTCCCAGTGCATCCCTCTTTCTCACCTTTCCATTCTCTTATTGTAAACAAGTCTATATTATTGACTCATACCTATGCCCTTTATCTAAATAGACTCCCTCTAATTGCCCTGATGATAAGGTCCTTAAAAGTTGCATGATTATCTTTCTACATAGGAATATGAACAGTTTAACCTTATGCAGTCCATTATGATTTCTTATTTATGTTTACCTTTTTATGCTACTCTTGAGTCTTGTATTCAAATGTCAATTTTTATGTTCAGCTCTGTTCTTTTCATCAGAAAGTCCTCTATTCCATTAAAAATCCATTTTCCCACTGAAGCATTATATTCAGTTTCATTGGGTAGCATGTTCTTGGTTATAAATCTAGCTCATTTTCCTTCCAGAATATCTTATTACAGGACTTCCATTTATTTAACATGATAGCTGCTAACTTTTATGTTATTCTGACTTTGGCTCCATGGTATTTGAACACTTTCTTTTTGGCTGCTTGAAGTATTTTCTCTTTTACCTGGTAGCTCTAGAATTTGGCTATAATATTCCTGTAAGTTTTCATTTTTGGATCTCTTCTAGGAGTGTATACTGTGTATACTTTCAACTTCTACTTTGCCCTCTGGTTCTATGATATCTGTGCAGTTTTCTTTTATGGATTCTTAAAGCATGATATTTACAATCTTTTTACTATATTATGGCTTTCAGGTAATCCAATAATTTTAAAATTATCTCTCCTTAGTCTATTTTCTTTGTAAGTATTTTTTTTCAGAATATATAGTCTATTTTATAATTAGTTAATCAATTATTTTTTAAATTTATGGAATAAAATAAGCATTTCCATAACCTAGTACAATAAAAAAGATGATTGTACATGAAAGACTGTTGTCTTCTTCTGGGTTTCTCTTTTGATCTTCCCTGTGATCATAATAACTTTCTATTGCCAGGATCTTTTTCTGCTGTTTGGTCATTTTCCAGCCAAATTTCTTGACATTTTTATCTATGCTAAAGTAAAATTCTGCTTCCAGAATGGAGGGGGCACTGTCCTAAGCTTCAGGTTCTTTGTGCAGCTATTTTCAGAGATAATTCTGGGGACCTTCAAGTTTTTGGTTCTTCCAAGGTGATATGATTTAGGCAGAGGTTGTTTTTTACTACTCTCCTGCACTGTGCATTGGTCTATGAGTGACCACAAGCACTCTTTTCCACCTTGGAACTGTGATCAGCGTCACTGCTCCCCTGTGGCAGCAAACTCTGGTGTTTTAGCACTCCTCCTCACCCTGAGACAGACCCAGGACTATGACCTGGATCTGCCTATGGGCAATGCAACAGAGTCCTACATCTAATGCTAGCAAAGGGACTCTTGCAGTTTCCTTCTAACCTGTTGTCTGACCCCTTTACCATCTGTGGACTAAAAGGTCTGGAAATCACTACTGCTGCCACTGATTCAGTCCCCCCAAGGCCTACTACTGGTTTGTTGGAGTGCAGCCTAACCTAGACAAATCTCTACTCTTGTCCCAGTTCAACAGACCTTTCTTGCCAACATTCTAAGTTGTCTTTGATTGGAAAATTGTTTTACCTCATCCTTTTGCGGATTCTGCCACTCCATAATTTGGTTTGAGGCATTATTTAAAGTTTTTAGAGGGTTTTGGGGAGACCTTAGGGAGTCTTTGCTTAATCTTTTCCATCTTGGTTCTGCCTCCACCAAGGAAAGAATTTTATAAACCTTAAATAAGGTCTATGCACATGATGGATAGAGAAAGAGAAATAGCAAGGGGACGGAAGGAGGAAGGGAAGGAAGGAAGGAAGGAAGGAAGGAAGGAAGGAAGGAAGGAAGGAAGGAAGGAAGGAAGGAAGGAAGGAAGGAAGGAAGGAAGGAAGGAAGGAAGGAAGGAAGGAAGGAAGGAAGGAAGGAAGGAAGGAAGGAAGGAAGGAAAATATTTTAAGAGCTTATTATATGCCAAGTACTAGAGATATACAAGTGAAGACAGCACCTTGCATTCAAGGAACTTATATTTTAAAAAGAAGAGATAATATATAGAAGGAGTACTGACAAGGGATAGGAAAACTTTTCTGTGAAAGTTATAGTGTTGGTGAGTGAAGCTGTAGAGGAGTTGATTCAAACACCATTTACAGGAACAATGACATAATTGACTTGATTATAGTTAAGAATTATAGTTAACTATAGTTAAGATAGGGAAAGTGAGGAGATCACATGAGTGACAGAAAAGGTACCTTGGGAGAGGATGGCCAAATAGTGCAATAAAACACAGCTAGAGAAGGGCCAGATGTAATAAGCAACTGACACAACCACCAGTAAGGATAGTTGGGGCTCCAGGATGGAAGTTCCAGAGATTAAAGTGTTAAATCCTCTAGGGCATTTTTCCAAGGCAATAAGAAGACTGGTGAGGAGATGGGTAGGGGGTAAAATAAAGTGTGCCTGAAGTCAGGCCCAAACTGGATGAATAAGGTGATTTCCAATCAGAATCACAGAATTTCAGAGTTGGAAGGGGAAGAGTCATTGATTCCAGTTCATTACTCATACCTATTAAAGAATCTTCACTACAGCACACCTTCCTGTTAACAACATCCAAAAAGGGAGAACTAATTCTTTCCTGAGATAACTCATCTTTTTTATAACTCTGGTTGTTAGAAGTTTTTGTTTTGTTTTCCTGAAATCAAGCCATTTGTGTTCTTGAAAACTGTAATCATGATATTGTTCCCTATCCTTCTCATCTCTAGGCTAAATATCCCCAGGTGCTTCAAGCTATCCCCTTATGACCTCAAAGAAGTCCTCAAAGATGATATTGATACTTCAGATCTAAGTCTGAGCAAGGCAGTAGAGCCATTGCTGGAAAGCTATGCCTCTTTTAAGGTACATCATGAATATAATAGTTTTTTTAAAAATTTTTTTGGCTTCCATCAAATACAGTTGACATATTAAGACTGCAATTTATTAAGCTACCCCAAACTTCTTTTAGACATCTTGATTTCTAAAACTTACCCCCTTCTCACCATCATCTTGTCCTCTGAAGATGATTTCTTGATCTCTGATTTAAGACTTTACATTTAACCCTATCTTTCATCTTACTAAGATTTAGCCCAATTTGCATGTCTCTCAAGTTCTTTTGGGATTCTTACTCTGTCATCCAGACTGTTAGCTATCCTTCCTAGCTTTGTGTAATCTGTTAATGTGATTAGGGTATCATTTATTCATATCACTGATAAACATTATAGGGTCAAAAAGATACATGAAGTACTTTACTGCAGATTTCTTTGTAAGTTGACATTTCACCATAAAGGACTATTCTTAGAATATGGACATTCACCCAGTTCAAAATCAATCTAATTGTTGTATAATCTAATCCCCATTTCTCTGTAATTTCTACACCTACAACACCCTCCTGGTAAACAAATTTGCTGACTGTTTAGAAAGAGGAAATGACATAAGTATATTATGACTGGTAGATGAGGCCGTGTTGGTTCTTTGTGATTTTATCTTACTTTTCTTGATCTCCACTATCACTTTATTAATCTATTCTAGAATTTCTTGGGAATCAAAGTTAAAGTCATTGACCTACAATTCACAGACTTAAATCTCTCTCTCTCTCTCTCTCTCTCTCTCTCTCTCTCTCTCTCTCTCTCTCTCTCTCTCTCTCTCTCTCTGTACAATTGTATTCTTATAGTAAGAGGTGACTATAATGATCAGCTTGATAAACATATGATTCAAAAAAAGTTATAGAACTATCACATTGATTTGATGTTGATTATCTATAGTAAGTAGTACACAACTCTAAAAGCACAAATAGTTGGGGAGGGAATGCCATCATTGAGATACAAAATTGTAAGATTTAAGGAGAGTGATCATTAAGCCCCAAAGTGATAATTTGCTTCAAGGAAGCACATGAAATGTTGTTTGAGTTACACTCCCTTCACATTGTACTTATTTAGCATCTGTAACTATGGCACAATGATTTATTATATAGCCTGAGGAAAATTTTCCTATTCAGAGCTAATGCGATAAGATTTTTGAAGACATGAAATTACAATTATTTTAAATGTTATAGGCCATTCATTTCATTTTCTTTCTGATGCTTACTATCTTTTCACCTAGACCTTAACAACTTGTAAACTTCTTCAGGCCACGTATATGTTAAATTAGAGACAGACTGGCAATGTTTGGTTGAAAAACAGGAGAGGGCATAGTGGCAAACTTACATTTTTTGCAGGCTACCCAAAATCCTTCAGTTCAGCCTGTGAGCTGTATGTTGTGCAGGCCTGTTTTAACCTATTGTTTTGCTCACCTTACATTGTTGTGTTTTTTTTAAACACCAAATGAATTCAATTAATAAACATTTATTGAATATCCACTGTATGCCAGCCACTGTATTAAGCTCTAGGCATACAAAAAGAGACAGAAGACAGTCCAGGCCCTCAAGCAGTTTATAACCTAATAGATTTAGGATCTAAATGAGATTACAATTTAAATTACATGATAACTAAAGCTAGACAAACTTCTCTGCTCCCACAAGGAATAAAACCTTTGGGCATTTTTTGACTCACAGAAATCTTGCCTCACTGGTACTCATAAGTCAAATGATGAGCAGTATGGCACTAGATATATAAGCCATAGCAAACCCTATTTTGCCAACCCAGTCAGTGCGAACAGAGATGTGTTGGATCAGGATTTTCTTTCCCATCCAGTTCTCTCACTCCATTCAGGCACAACTTTTTACTCTCTTCTGGTCACTTAGCCTGTCATTCAACTGAATAAGGATGTTCATAATATGGCTTTTCAGCTACCACATTATAAGCATGAGAAGACTATCTCTCCATAGCTGAGTGAAAAAGACACCATTATTTTCAACATCACTCAAGTCAGTATCTTGTTGTTTAAGAGCAAGAATACTGGATTTTGAGTCAGAAGTCTGGGTTCAATTTCTAACAGAGGTTTACTATCTGTGTGACATTGGAGAAAGCATACAAAGGGGTTGGAAGCTGAATTGAACAGAAAGAGAAGAATATCCTTAATTGCCTTTAGGAAAGTATAGAGTTTTGTAATGACCCCACACTTCTCCCAGAAATGATTGCCCAACCTTTTTTTTTCTTTTTCTTAATACCAGTATTTTACCAGTATTGTTATATGTCTTCAAGTCATGTTATACTACAGAGCCTCTGATGAATGGCAAAGGAGCATTCACTCAGAGAGCAATGGAGTGGTTGTAATAGAAGCAATCAGACTATGACACTTTAAAGAAGTAAATAATTATGAAGAAAAACAGGGGTAAAGGATCTCACAGAAGAAATTTAAAACTGAAATGGAAGAAGGGCTGATCATGTATACATGAAGAGGAATAACAGTAACTTTGCTTTGATGCTACTCTTGTGATATCATGTGTAAGCAAGGAAGATTTCCTGAACTTCAGGTGGCTCTCTTGTGGTAAGTATATAAGAAGGCTAAGGTAAGAACTGCATGGGATAGGCAGGAATGGATGGATTGTGATCACTGGAAGGAACATGAACATTAATGAGACCATAGATGTGTGTAAGTATTTTAATATTTGAGAGCGACTGAGTAAGCCATTTTACCTTTGATGTCTTGTTTTCTTCATCTTCAAATAAGAGTTGGCTCATCTGATCTCCAAAATTCTTACTAGGTCTAAATCTATGATCTATCAGATCTATCAGATTATCAGAAGAGAGGTGATCTGCCAAACTGCCTTGGAACTATTTATTTACCTCATTTGTAGTATCTCTACCAGTACAGCCTCATCCCAGCCCAAAATATATTTTAATGGCAGAACTCGTTGATGTATATGAGCAATATATATATATATATATAATATATATATATATATATATATATATATATATATATATATATTTTTATACACATTCAAACTGTCGTATCTTGCTTTCTGTAAGAATACCCAAATAACATCAGAATGTAACATTGAAAGAGTTGGAATCCACCTCAAAATATTGTAGAGCCTTCTAAATTAGAACCATAATTACAAAGAATAACTTAACCTAATAATCCAAATGGGGAAAATCAGGTGGATGAAAAATTTCTGATGTCCAGACTATGATATATAATCATATGGCTGGCCCATAGAGTGGTCTATCATTACATTCACTTTGCATAGAGAGTACAGAAAACTAATGAACTGAGTTTAGAGCTGAATAAGAGGAAATGAGTGGACTAGCTTGCATTTAGGAAGTTCACAGTAGACTTAACAACCTTTATCTTTTTCCTGAAACAAAAATCCACTTTTTTTGTAAACATATGTTCTTTTAATAATCCTATATAGCTGCAAATCACAGAATTGCACAGTATCTAAGGAACCAAAGTTTCAAAGTCTCCTAAAGAACAATGGAGAGATGTATGGTAGATATAAGCAGGCATAAGAATGAGCATAAGAAGGAGCATAAAAAAATAAATTTATGACAGAGAGTGGAGGAGAAGTAATATATATATAGGTTATAGAATATGGAAAAAATGTGGAGCAATAGATTAACTGGTGGGGTGCTCCATTGGTAATTAAATAATGTCAAAAGAAAGGCCTTGATATATGGTATGGGCCTTCTGTAGTGGATTTACAAAAAGTCATAGGCAAGAGTCTAGACAGGATGAAAAAGTATTGGTAGGTTGGGATATGTAACGATGTAGAAAGAATGAAGAGATAACAAATCCCTTTAAAACCAAGAGTAATCCCCAAGAAATAGGCCTAATTCATCCATCAGAGGAATTGCCTAGCCTAAACTAACCATTTCCAACTTGCCAAGAATGCAAACTATCAAATGAGTCCATCACAGTGGTTCATGGTTGTCTCTTAACAGAAAGATCTCTCTGACCTAGGAATGCTAACTGCTGCTTCTGCTGCTACTATGTTATGTATGACAGGCACTAATGGAGCCACCATAGATGTTTCAATGAGACAAGCTTATTGAAAAACCTCCTCCAGGGATTCATGCATCTTTTCACCCAAACCAACATATGTCATTTCTCTCACTTAGCATCCTGGGATTCAGTAGACAACAGCCACCAGAATATTGATTGAGCAGTAGATCAGAATTAGAAATCTCAAAGGAGAAGTAATCACTGAGTCATGATGGAAAGTGGAACTGTTGAGCTTAAAAGTGGCAATGGGAAGCAAGGAATAATCCAGCTCCACTTTGAACTGTGAGTCCAGTGGAATGAACAAATGTGCACTCAGTGCTGGCAAGGGTGGCTATGGAGACTATGTCAGCAGGAAGGGCTGTCTTGGAAAGGGCTCATCAGGTGTTAGTGAGAACCAGAAGAGAAAAGGAGCAGAAAAGGAAAAGATATAAAACTATACAACAAAATTGAAGACTATTTACTAAATCTGATTACTACATCCTTTGTCAATGCAACAAGTGGTGGCATTTTCTCCCTGCACCAAAGTTAAAATAGGCTCTTCCTGTGGCAGGTCTATTGCTTACCTATGCTCATTATGTTTGATGTCTATATCCAGAGTTACTTTTATTTATAATAAAAATTCTTAGGATTTAACACGAAATACTTTGGCATGATTTTGGATCCTAAAACCCTAGTACAAGTAACACTAATATCAATTACTTGCTAAAATTCTATTAATACTTGATTTTTTTGAAAAAAGATAATTATTCAGTCATTAGCAATCAATAAAATATAGTTATGAACTTTATTAATAATTATTCAGTCCTATAGCCTTTGGCCCTGTAGTGCTATAACTCTGTCAAGTTATATAGATTACAGAAATTTTGTAATAATATTCCATTTTTATTGTCCCCTAGAGTCACATATCTCCTTTTAGGAGCAATAAATTTAAAGCTATTAAATGAAGTCAGTGCCTAGACCAGCTATCTATCTGTCTATCTGTCTATCTATCTATCTATCTATCTTTCTATCTTGCATACACATATAAGTTTATATGTTACAGCCCACATGCAAACTCTGACCATGTGAAATCAAGCAAGATTCATTCTATAGATAACCAGATAGGCTCTCCAACAAAGCCATTCAGCAAATACTTATTGAGCATTCATTCTAGGTCAGGCTTTGTGTGGGCCCTTCCAGATTGGGTAGCCATGGGTCTTCTGTCCCCACTTTGTTCCCACTCCTGAGACACCACTATTTTCTTCTATTAATAAGCCCCCGATTTTCAGCTTGCTTGTGGCCCTGACTGGTTTCCATCTGCCTTCACTTCTCCTTTCTGGATTGTGCTGCTCAACCCTTAGTTTGGCCTTTGGAAAATGGTACAGCTCTTTTCTACACACTGAACCTTTAAAACACCTTCTCAAAGTTGTTCTAAATAGCTTTACCATTAAGATATATTGAGAACCATAAGGGATTAGTACATTTAAAAAAAAAGTAAGAAAGAAAGAAAAAATACATACTCCCCATTCCTTAGTCCTGATTCTCCATCTAAGTTTTGGTCAAAATTAGTCTTTATTCCATCCTACTTGCTGCTTTTGTTTGACTGGACCCAATTTGAAAGCCTCAAAAATATCAGCTAGCCCGCTGACTGGGCTAGATTTAAGTCCCTTCTCAATGTCTAGCCAAAGGATTTAGCTAGTACAAATCCTATCCAAGTCTTAGCCTTCTCTTTAATCCTTAGATCAGCTTAGATCTTGCCTTATCCTTGCTATACTGCCTTTCTACTGCTATCGGTTCCTACCCTTCACTCTTTGGCCACATACCAATACTGTCTTTGCAACTCTTTAAATCTATCAATAAGAAATTTCCTTTTCTCTATCATATAACACACCATCTTCTGTTTCTACCTTTTTACTGGCAGTCCCCTATGGCTAAAGTATGTCTTTTCTTCATCTGAATCTCATAAAACCCTTCTCTTCCCTGAAGGGGCAATTCAAGTACCAACTTTTAGAGTTCTTAACCTGGGGTCTGTGAATTTGAAAACACATTTAACTGTGTGGATGTATATTACAAATGTATGTAATATATGTGCATTTATGTATATTGTTGTTTGCTCTTCATTTTCAAAGAGGACCAATGACATCAGGAGACTTATATCTTGACTTGTAAGTGAATTGGATTTAAGTTAGGCAGAGCAAAGCAAAGTCATTAGCATCATTCCTCCAGGGTCATGTATATGCACACATGATAGCATGTGTTATAGATATATATGTGCATATGTAATACACACAAATGCATATATGGTGTATAAATACATTGCAAATATGTGTTCCTGTATATGTATAAGTATACACATAGTAACATTTGACCATGTATATATATACATGTACATGTATATTACAAATATATCGCTTATAGGTCCATGTACATATGTATACATATTCACATGCATATGTGTAGACTGTGTATACATATGCACACATGTTTACATATACATATATGGTACACATCCATATTACAGGTCTGTGTGTATTATATGCATATATAATTAAATTTCAATACATTTTCATATGTATTTTATTTTATGCATTTGATAGTATTATCCAGAGAACCAGTTTATTGGATTCACCAGTCTACCAAAGGGACACAGCAAAAGTTCTCCATGTTCTCATGAAGTATGCTCACTCACACCAATCCTTGAAAGCTTAATGTTATCCCTTGAAAACTACCTGGTATTGAACTGCTTTGTGATTTTGTTTATATTTATTTTCTCTATATAGCATGTGATGTCTCTTCTATCCTTAGTGATAGGGACTGTTTCATTATTTTTGTTTTTATCCTTAATAACTAGCACAGTGACTGGCATGAACAAGGCTTTTAATAAATACTTGTTGACTGAATGTCCCCAAGATAGCTGGTGATCTGAAATGCTTGGATTTGGAGAAAAGGTCTAACTAGGAATTTTTCCCCAGGGACAGAAATAGTTGGTGGCCCCTCTCTCTGATAGTGCAGAGACTAATCTCTGGAGGTGGGGGTAACAGCACAGAAGAAGAAATAAAGCTATTTAAGGCCTGGTACTTCTAGACAGGGACTGCATTGCGTGAGTATGAGGTGTACTTTCATTTACCTGGTTCTGTAAAGAAGCCATCAGGATTAACAACATCATTGAACACAGATTTAGAGTTGGAAAGGACATTAGAATTCGTCAAATCCAACAGCTTCATTTTATAGATAAAAAAGTGAAAGCTGAGATGGATTAAAGGACTTGCCAAAAGTCACACAGCAGGTAATAATTTGAATTCAGGTCTTATGGAATCCAAGTCCAGTACTCTATCCATCGGCCATCTAGTTGCCTTCCAAGTGAACTAACATGAGAGGAACTAGCCTTCTCTGAAAAAGAATTGCAGCTCTCATTTTTAATATTTAAGAGGCAAGGAATTTCAACCTCTATGGAACCTTAAGATGTCATTCACTAATCTAGGTAAAGGAGAGAGAGAGAGAGAGAGAGAGAGAGAGAGAGAGAGAGAGGAGAGAGAGAGAGAGAGAGAGAGAGAGAGAGCCCTTCACAGAACAAAGCAATAGATGAATTTCAAGGTGGACAGGATTTCTGAGGTCATATACTCCCTAATTATATAGATGAAGAAACTGAGTCAAAGAGAATGATTTACCCAAGGTCAAATAAATATTAAATGATAGAAGTAGGTTTTGAGCTCAGAACTTCAGTTTCACTATCCAAAGCTTTTTTTCACTGAACCACACTGCCTCAACTCATCTCCCTAAGGGTGGATGTATTGGAATATGGTTTAAAACAGAGGTGTGAAACATGCAGCCCATAATACTCTCTAGGGCAGCCCAAACCAGATTAAAATGAAGTTCCCATCTAATTTTAAGATTAATAAGAAAAAATAAATATATAAACATGTATGGTTTTCTAAGTCAATATGAAGCCCACAGGATCCTTATGTATGGTTTAGTGGCCCCTGTTTCTATGTCTGTTTGACACCATTGGTATAAACCATCCACATTTTCTACCAGTAAGCAGCCATATGTCTACACCCTTTCCTAGTCACTTTCTCAACTCTTCAACCCACAAAGTGATGGACAATGAGGAACAGGGACAACTGTGTACAGTCCACAGAAGAGATGAAGTATGCTCTTTTCCCAGGAACCTCACTGATACTGCAAAACCTGGGATAAAGACCTCTTCACCCTGGCCTAGTGGCAGCTCTGGTTTTACTCTGGTTTTAGGACCTAAGTCTCTCTCAGGAGCCTCCATCATGCCTTTTGGAGATTTCAAAGTACCTATCTATGAAAAGCTCTTTCTCAACACACCTTCCAGGTTGATCTCAAGACTGGATAGCTTTCTTCAAATATTGTAAGCAATATCACCTGGAAGTGGGACTGGACATTCTCTGTTTGGCCCCACATAGCAGATCTAGGAATAATGGGTCAAAGTTGCAAAGACACCAATTTAGGCTTGACATCAGAGGAAATAAGAGCAACAAAAACAAACAGCAAAAATGTTAGCAATATGAGCTGTCCAAGAGTGGAAGGGGTTGCCTGCAAAATTAGTGATTTACTTTCCCTTAACTGGAGGTCTTTAAGCAAAGGATAGAGGGGATTATCATTAAGAATCTAGGCTAGATTACTGAGGTCCCTTTTAACTATGAAATTCTGCAAAACAATTCAGGTAACTACTTATAATGGCTCATCTGAACTATCCTTATTTATGTAATTGGTTTCTCTGCCTAACAGATGAAGACTAACAGATCTAGGCCCCTCTACTCGGAAGGTCAAATAGTATTTGAGAGCTATATATTCTAGGATTTATTTTTCTTCTGTGCACAGGCCTCATTCTCTACAGTATTCATAGCAAATGGTCCTCTCCCAGGCAGAAAAGGCTTCTATTCAAACCTATACCTTTTTGTGCACCTCTCACCAATTTTTTGTTTGTTTTGGACCCCAGGTGCAGTAGCAATACAAACACAGCCTGGGCCCAATTACATAAAAAAGATAAGTTATACACATGTGAAACATGGTTCAGGTCTCTCTCTAGTTGGGTGTTGACTAATTTTTCATTTCCACAGTGAAAATAAATAAATAAAAATTTAAAAGTCTCCATAATATCAACCACTTTCTTCTTTGGTGTCCCTCTCTTTCTCTCCAAGAAAATAATCAAGGTACTGCAAACTGATACGAAGATGAATAATAAATGGTTCCTGCTCATAAGCAGCTTGACATTTTTTAGGGAGGTTAATCCCACAATAATAAAAAACAGAACATAAGTGCCCTAAATGAGCTAAAAAGAGTTATGCATTTTTACCTTTTCAAAGTCTTTTTACATATGTAATCTCTTTTTCATTCAGAGAGCTTAAAATCCATTAAAGCTACTAGCTCTGGATTAAGCAAAACAAAATGGGCAACTCTATGCCCCTAAAGAAATAAGGTCTGGATTCTTTCTGGATTTTCCAAATTAATAAAAGTAAGATTTCAAAATCTAGGATTTAGGAAATTTCTAATGGATTCATTATTCAATTTTTTCCTGTTTTGCATGATTAAGTTAAATTTTTTTGCCCTGCGAGAAAGTTTCTTTCCAAGTATCATGGCTCATTTGATATTAATTGGTCACTAATGCTTATTTGTTTTTCCCTAATTTGGACAGTGTTATTAATAGCCAATATAGAATTGCAGACTCACAAGATGTTTCTTCTGGAAGAGATCATTTCCCTTCCAAGTATCATATAATTTGGTCCCTTCATTTTACAGGGAAAAGAAATGAAATCCAGAAAGAGGATATGGCTTTTCCAAGGTCACACAACTTAGTAAGTGGCAGGTCCAGGACTCAAGCCTAGGAATTGTGACTCAAAGTTGAAGTCTTGCCAGTCTGTACTTTGTTCAGCTCCTAATCTAGTGGGATGATTCCTCATATGGACTATGATATATATATTAATGTCTTTCCCATGCGAATTAGGATTTAAATGGTCTCATAATAAAGGGAAGGGGAGAAAAGGAAAAACATTTTCTTAATTGAAAAAATGTAATTTTAAAAAATGTGGATAGATTCTAGAATGTAGATGAAACATTTTGTATATGTATATTCATATATACATATATATATAATATACATACATATGTAATATATATATATATACACACAGATATACATACATATACCTGTGTGTAAATGCATACAGTCCTGATTACAAGTACTTAGAGTCTCACCAGCAGATCAATAAGGGATCAACTGACCAAGTCCACAAGATCTATTTTTTGATGATGTCAGCTCACGAAACACATAAAATATGAAACCATGTTCAGTCCTATATAGTCCCATTCCATTTCACTGTGATGCTATTTATTTTTTAAGATCATAAGTAATTTATTCAAGTTTCTTTTAAGAACACCTCCTAGGCAATAGAAGCTCTTGGGTCAGGACACATGATAGTGGCCCAAGGGAATAATATAGGATGAGTTTTCCCATATCAATATTTCCCTAGCTTAAATTTCTAGAAATTTCCACAAGGGATAGTGATGTGATCTTTATTTTAAAAAAAATCAACTCTGATTCTTCTTTGAGAACAGGAAGATGAAACAGCAAGCTCTACTTAGCCTTGGCACTCTGTAGAAACGACCTGTTTTGGATTTCGTCAGCACATACGGGGATAGAAAAAGTAATCATATTCTCCTGTTCTCTTTCCATGATATTTAGCTACAAATGCATACTAAATGGTTTATTTTGGGTCAGCTAGAGGCCACACCAGAGCAATAAAATAGAATCCATAAATGATTATTGAAGAAAATTTGCAGTAACAATAGCCATAGCCATGGATAGTATAGCAGAGAACATGATTACTGGCTATCCCAGAGCTTCCCTTTATAAAAGGAGAAACCAGATTGTATATCTCACTGAGACACAGGTCCCACAAAGTATCACATGTGGGTGCAAGTCATGGGAATGTATCAACAGGATGGTTTCCCACACTTTTCTATATGTAGGAAAAGTATCATCTCTGAGGTATACTGGTGATCCTTTAGCATTTTCCTCACTCCTAAGAGAATCAAGGGCAAAGTTAGTGTGCATACAAGGTGCTATCTGTTGCTTCTGATCCTGTATCTCAATGCTTTGAGATATTAGGGTATTATAAATAGTTGGCAGGTGAGTGAAAAAAAAGGAAAGAATGAAGTAAATGGGAGAGGGAGGAAGGAACAATTTTGGCTTATTCTGTGGCTAGCCTTGTAAACTTATTACTCACTAAATGGAAATAGGAGTCTCCTTTTATGATGCTGGCTGCTGTCTGTAACTGAGGGTAGGAAAATGGGGGGGGGGAATAAAGCTGCTAAACTTGCTCATGACCTGAATTTCTAAGTCAGTTCTTTACTGTTCACTCTCCTAAGGCAATGTTAGAACTTTAAAGAATGCCATGTAAATAGGTTCAGAAAACAGTCAAATATTCTTGTAGATTAATCAATACTTTGGGATATCTTACACATATGAGTTCATTCAACACAAAAGTATAAGCAGGGTAGAAAATGATTCCAGGATGCAATCTGCAAATTTTGTCATGTGAGTGAATAAAGAAAGGAACTGGGTCTTCCTAACACAAAGAATTATATATATAGTAGAGGAAAGCTCACTGCTATACTTTATGAATACAAGGGAAGAGAATAGAAAATAATCAAGAGTAAGAGTCTTCAGTGACTACCATCATTATCTTTTCATATACCAACTACTCAATTCCTCCAAAATCAACAAAGGACTTCAATTAAGGACCATGGTTAGTGATACCAGCTACAATCCATGAAGAGCAAATCTAACATTAAAATCAATATTAAAGAGTTTCTCCTTTTAAAGGAAAATAATATATCAGGTGATATTGATATATTGAGAAGCTGATTATTTCTATGGTGATTGAAGGTGGTGGAGGTGAGCAGTTCCATGACCAGTTTTGTATTGACATAGGTTTATAGTTCAAACCACTTTATTTTACAAATGAAGAATTTTCATAGAAAACAAATGAAAATACTTTATTTTACAACTAAAGCTTATTTTAAAATGATTTTATTGATGTCTTTTGATTGTCACATAGTTTCATTTCCCCCACTAACCCTCCCCCTTCCCTAGAGACATCCATGTCAAAAATCATGTTTCAAAGGCCAAAACAAGGTAGAGAGCATGATTACAACTACTTTTTTGGATTCTTTTGATGCATAGTAATTTTTTTCCCATCCCCTCAGTGTTACATGAATTTCTTGTAAGCAACAGATTGTAGGGTTCTGTTTATTTATCCAGTCTGTCACTTCTTCATTTTATTAGATTAATTCATTCACATTCAAAGTTATGAGTTAGGTTTAAGTTTTCCTCCATTTGTCGCTAATATTTTTTTTAATTTTTTTCCCTTCTTTTAGTCAAAATACAGTATCATGACTCTTCAGGAACTTCAGTGTAATCTTTTCTTTTCAATGGTCTATTTTCCACTGGCTCTCTCCTCCTCACTCTATCCCTTTCTCTTTGAAGTTTTGCTTGTTAGGTCCTTTCTACTTTCTTGCTTTTTGCTTGCTGGTTGTATACTCCTTTTTCTTTGTCTCTTCAATTAATCCTGTTCACTTTTTTTTTTGGTGAGGCAATTGAGGTTAAGTGACTTGCGCAGGGTCACACCGCTAGTAAGTGTCAAGTGTCTGAGGCTGGATTTGAACTCAGGTCCTCCTGACTCCAAGGCTGGAGCTTTATCCACTGTGCCACTTAGCTCCCTACCCTGTTCACTTTTCAAAATTTCTTTTTCACGCTACTTTCCAGAAAAGATTTCTCTTTCTCAGTCCTCTCCATTATCCATCCTCTCTTTATGTCTACCCTAGACCCTCATTCTGCTGTTCACAGTTTTTGTACTTATCTTTTGTTCAGTTGTTTTCCCTCACATTGGGATTTTCTTGGCAGAGATAATGGAATGGTTTGCCATTTCTTTCTCAGGCTCATTTTACAGATGAGGAAATTAAGCCAAATAGGGTTAAGTTTGCCCAGGGTCACAAAGCTAAAAAGTGTCTAAGGTCAGATTTGAACTCAGGAAGATGAGTCTTCCTGTCTCTAGGCCTGGCACTCTATACCATTCACCACCTAGCTTTTCTTCTATACTTTTCTAGTCCCTCTCTAATTCTGACATTTCTCATGGAATACAAAAATCCACAGTATCTATGCTGGCCTCTTAATTCTAAGCAGTTTCTGCTACTTTTTTGTAATTTGACTTGATGAGCCCCTTTTTCTGTTTTTCCTAATTCCCAGAAAAGAAAGAAAGTTTTCAGAGATTTATTGACAGAAACTGTTGCCAGTCATACTTATAAACATGCAGAAACATTTAATAACTAGCTTATTATATGTTTGGACCTCAGTTCCATGGAAAACAAAGACCAAGGGGCCTCTATTGTCATTTCAGCCATCTCTTATAGGCAGTATGTATACAGTTGGAATTTTTACAGAGGCAAAAGGAAAAGTACAGATTTACACACGCAAAGAACTGATAGCAGGAGAGGAAGATCTATATCTAATAAAATTATAAATTGATCAGGGGATCTGTTCTGGAATTTACAACAAGCCAGGAAAGCTCATCATGAGTAAATAAAGTGGAACCAGTAGATCCTTTATTACTAATCAGTTAGTCAATTGGGTTAAACTTTTATATGTCTCAGCTAAGTTCTACAAAGAGAAAAGGCTTCAGCTGTTTATATGAATTCTTTCAAAATAAAATGGCTATACTGCAGTCAATAGAAAAGAAATTTAAATTTTATCGAATGGTATGTGAGTATGTATATGTATATATGTATACAAATTTATACTCATTCTAGTTGTGTAGATTAGGTGCATATATACATACTCTATGCATGTATAAATTATATATAACACATAATGTGTGCATAATGTGACATAACACAAGTAATAAGTGACATTTTATGTTAATAAGTGAGTCATCACACTGCATAAGTGAATTATCATGTAATATCTTGTTATGCAGGTATAATAATACATATTACACCAGAGTTATATTCCACTTATCATACCATTATGATGTGACATATTACACCTGTATAACATGCTGCAGAGGTATAATATATGATATATATTACCCATGTATGCTGTTTGTACATGCAAAATATCTCTGTATGTATGTGTGTGTGTGTGTGTGTGTGTGTGTGTGTGTGTGTGTGTGTACTCCTACCATTTATCCAGGCTTCATTAAACTTCTTCACTGAACATTTAATATAGTGGATACAAATTAAATCACATCAACAGTTACCCCTGCCCCTTACAATGCTTTGTTTTATTTAAACAGTAATTAATTACTGTCCTTGGACCCCACTGCTGCCTTCAACCACACTGCCGCATGGATAGATGAGACTTTGGGGACAGAAGTGGGAAGGGAGATACTCTACTCACTGTACCAATCCTTACTGGGGGAGGGTAAAGGAGAAGAGTGACACCAATCCTAGCTGGAAAGATCCACAGGAAAGATGAGCATAACATACAAAGTGGGCTGTTGAACCCAGCTCCCTGGGCACACTCTCCCCTAATCTTAACCCTACATGGAAGGCCTCAGACTGTGGAGCTCAACTGTCTCTCAAGACTGACTGACCCATGTTCAATTGCTGTTCCCATGGAACCCTGCTCTACTTCAGCCTTCAAAATTCTCCTTTGGATATTTGCTATTACTAGCAAAAACTCTACTTACACTGGCTCCAGCTGGCACCCACATACCAGCTGCACACACATGCATGCATACACGTATGTATACAAATATGCATATGTGCAAATATCTGTACAGGTGTATGTATGTATTATGTAAATATGTCAGGAAGAGTTGGAAATGACTGAAAGTGACTAAACAACAATAACGTGATGATTACTCATAGATCTATAATTCCATCCCCAGTCTCTTTCCTGAACTCCAGTCTCACATCACCAACTGCCTGCTTGACACTTCTGAAATTAAATCAAACTCAAAATGCCCAAAACAGACCTCATCATTTTTTACCCAAAACCCATCCTTCTTTTAAGTTTCCTATGTCTGTAGTGGGTACTGCCATTATTCTAGTTACATATATTTTCATTCCTTATTTTCAGTCTAACTCATCCTTGATATCAGTTGCCCAATCTTGTTGTGTTTTATCAAAATGTCCCTTTCATCAGTCTCATTTTCTTCAATCATACAAGGAAAACCTTAGTTCAGGTTTCATCATCTTCATGTTAATTGTCAATAAACTCTAGTAGCTCAATATTTGATCCTAGTTCTAGGATCAAATATAACTTTCACAATTTTGCATTGAAAGCTCTTCAAAACCTGCCCCATACTATTTTTAGACAGACTTATTACTTATTATTCCTGAAATTCTCCAGTCTAGTCAACCTGGCCTTACTGTTCCTTGTACATAGTACCCCATCTCCCATATTAGACTTTTGCGCTGTCTGGAACATATCTCGTTACCTTTTACCTAAGTTAGAGACAAGTTACTATCATGATGAGTTCCTGATTTAAAGCATTAGAGAAACTAGATCAGAAGTTAATAAACAAAGAATCCAACTGTGTCAGAGAGTTGAGAAATTCTGAAGAGAGAAGCTGTTTATAAAAAACCAAGACAATATGTTTGGAGGGTAATAATGATGATAATAGCTAGCATTTATACAGCGCTTCAAGGTGTGCAAAGGACTTTACATATGTTCACTCATTTGATCCTCACAATAACTCTGACACATAGGTACTATTATTTCCTCCCATTTTACAGATGAGAAAACAGAAACACAGAGAGGTTTAGTGTAGCTAGAAAGTATCTGAGGTAGGATTGAAAGTCAGGTGTTCCTGAATCCATATCCTTTTCTCTATTCACTACCTAAGGGAACTGATCTGATTGGAGGAAAGCTATGCTATTTCAAAGAGCAGAGTAGAAGGAGAACTGCTAAAGGTGAAGAAGTTGACCATGAAAAATCTATTTTGCTCTTTTGCACCATCCATTGCTTGAGAGAAGGAGAAAATCCTACAAAGTTTTGTAAATGTCAGGATGAAAGGAAACTGCTTCCAAAGGAAAGTAAAGGGATTCATCTTTTATCACCATTCAATGTATCAACATTTATGTAATTTTACCAAGGTACTTCTGAAAGGCAATTGTGTATCCTGCAATGCTTTCATTAGTATAAAAGAATTATAGAAGACTAATAATTGTCTTGTAGATTAAAAAAAATAGAAATTCATCAAATGACTACATAAGAAATGAACGTAAAATAGGAAATCATCAAAACCAAAGGTTAAATGAACAAATTGAAAGAAAAACAAATTAACAAAAAATAGATCTTAAAGGAATCATTGGTAAAATGTTAGCAAATTTGTTTTTTTAAAGGAAAATAATGTCTAAAATAAATTATGAATGGTTGAAATGAATGAAGAAATTAAGAAAATTATTAGAAGCTTATATGCTAAGGAAATATGGAATATTAAACCATGAACAACATTTTACAAATATATAGAATATTCAAATTGATAAAACATGGAAGAGTTGAGCTAAAAAATCTGAAAGATAAATTGATAAATATATTAATAAGCTGCCATGTTACACACACATTTTCAAAAAAAACCTGTATTCTACCTATTTTTTCTATGAGAAAAATACAGCCCTGATGCCTACACTGATGAAATGGGGATAGAGAAAGATAGATCAATATCATTATTTAGTCTGTAAATATTAAAAGAGATCTGTGATCTCATCAATTTGGAAATTCTTTCAAATACTGCAGATTATTATCTATCTGTGCCTTCTTATCTTGTGCAACTTTTATCCATAGTTTCTCTTAAAGTCACTTCGAGGTGTTCTTCCAACTTTCTGTATGCCTTTCTTGCTTTTTCCTCACTTCACTGGAGTACCAGTAGACATGATCATCCTGTCTTTACAGTCCTTCATGGGATAATTCTCTGTGAACTTTTGCATTCTAAGTTTTGCTGACATAAAGAAATGCTAGTGTAATGTAGGCTTTTAAAATATGGGCCTTTGATTCAATGGAATTTGCTTAAGTCATTAAAGAAATTTTGCTGTTTTCTAAAGGCAATCCAGACCATTCTCCTCTTCTTGTTCAACTCTGGGGCAAATCATTTGGGCTATTGTTTATCTTCATTGTCTGTCCCACATTTACATATGGAGAGAAAAGCTCTATAGTTTGTATATCTATCTTCATGCTGTAATGTGAATTATAAATATTTTTTTCATCTCCTTGATCCTTCCTGTACAGAGGTTCAGTCCAAATTCTTTTGAATTATTATAAATCTCTTCCAGAAGGCTCTGCAATATTTGAAGGTTGATCCAATCAACATAATTTTGTCCACAAATAATAATACTTGGAATGGATCTCTATTTGCTGAAAAAAGCCTCTTCAGTTTTGAATCTTCAATATGTTCTCCATCACAATGGCAAATGCTTTTGGCAAACATATATTTCCCTTTTTTGTATATCCCATTGTCTTTTTGATTAGAGGGTCACTGAACAAGGTTATTTCTTTCAAGGCATAATAGTTGATTTTAATGTATGAATAGGAAAAATTGATAAAGAGGCTATAAGAGAATTTTGCTGAATTGAAGCAAATGCTTTTTCATAATCAACCAATAATAAGTACAACAATAATCTATATTCTTTCTATCTTTCAGTCAACTGTGAAATGGTAATGATGTGGTGTACATGGGAGAGTAGGAAATAGATAAATAGTTATTGATGTTCTTTGGACAGACATTTAAAGTTTTGCTGTTAAAAAGACCTGGTATTTTTGCCATGCCTTTAATGACTTCCCTTCCTTCTTAAAACTTGCATATAAATCTTTCAAAGCCTTCACAACTGTGTTGCTCTCAGAAGAATTTTCTTCTATATAAAATTGGTCTATTACAGCTGGTTTTCTTATCTTTGTTGCCTTTGGTGTCATTTCCACCTCCTGTATGACTGGGAGTATGAAATTTGACCCAAATATCATTAATCAATATTTATATGAACATGATCATGAATTAGTAGAAGTAGAATATAAGAAAACTCAAAGTAATAATTTAGTATGACCAAATTCAAGTTATATATAGAATATAATCATTGGCAATATCCCATGGTAGAAAGAGTACTCAACTTGGACTTTGAAAGACCACAGTTCAAATCCTTCCCCCATCACTTTCTAGCAATATAACCCTTCATACACTATTTAACTTATCAGCCTTGATTTCCTGATCTACAAAATAAGGAAAATAATATCTACAGGGCTAAACTCAAGAAATAATCATAATATGGCTAGAGAGAGTTGGCTTCAGAGTAAGGAAGACCTGGTTTCAAATCCTGTCTCTCACATGTACTACTTTTGTGACCCTGGCAAATCATTTAATCCCTCAGTATTCTAAGAAATGTATGGTCCTAAAAGACAATGAAATCAAAGGTCAAGTTCCTATCTTCAGCCTATCACTTACCTCACAGTGTTGTCATTAAGACCAAATGAGATAATGTATGTAAAATTCTTTGCAAACTTTAATATATTATGTAAATGTCAGCTAATGTCACTATTATTCAACATCAGGAAACATTTAGCATATTAAATTGTACCAGTATTGAATTGCATTTATATCAATACATTTTTTCCTGATGAGAAGAGGGTTGGCTATTTCTTTGGACACTAATTATTGGACCCAGTTGCATGGATATTTTCTGAAGCAAATGGGGAAGAAAAAGTAATAGGTGTTAGCAAAGAAAAACTTAAGATGTCTCTATTTACAGATATCATTTCTTCTTTAGAATACACATAAAATCAATAAAGCTATTAATGGAAATAAGACACAACTTCAGGAAAATAATTAGTTGTAAGATACATACATCAAATACCATTGTCTATATATTTCTAACAAAACCTAAAAGTGAAAAAAAAATCAAAGAAAATTTGGAGTGATTAAAATGCACACATAAGATCCATACAAAGACAACTATAAAAGTTTTTACAAGAATTAAATATTGGAAAAAAAGAGGCATTGATCAGGCTAAGTAATAGAATAAATATGACAATATTACCCAAATTGGTATATAGATCTAAGGTTATAACAATCTAAATGAAAATAAGATACTTCAGATAAAATGTTTATAAATCCATTCAGAGTGAAAACAAAAAGTTTAAAAAGGTCTCAAATAAAAATAAAAAAACAAAAATAAAGTAGGGAGAATTACTATAAATAAAACTATATAGTAGTAATTATCAGGAAAACAATAGTGATAAAATAGATAATTATGATCTTGAATTAAATAAATAATGATAGAGAATATTACAAAATATCCATGATCAAAAAACACAGGAGAAATAATTCACCATTCACCATTTTTTTAATAATTAGCTAGCAGGTTTGTTAAATGAATAAACACAATTCATTTAATACATGATAGTACGTTCCAAATGGAACAATAATCTAAATATATGCATACACACATATATACATATGTATACACATATACGTATATACTTTTTTAAAATTAGAGTATGCCTTATCTTTCACAACTGAGTTCAGGGGAAATATATCTATGATTTTTTAAAAAAATATATGAGGGATAAAATAAATCAATTCAACTACATAAAATTAAAATGCTTTTATACAAAAAATGCAATGCACTTAGAATAAAAGGGAAGGAAAGAGGCTGTTATGAAAAGCTTTGTAATAATCATTTCTGATTAAAATCCTGCCATATAATAACTCTATAGAGAAAGAGCACAATTTAATAAGAGAAAACTACCCTCCAACCTGAGTATCATCCATGACACCTTACTCATACTCAACCCACACATCAAATTGTCAAATCTTTTTGTTTCTCCATTCATGGCATCTTTCACATAAAGTCCCCTTTCTTCCACTCAGAAAAGCCACAGCCATCCTCATTACTTCTCACCTGGATTATTATAATAGCCTTCTAATTGGTTTCCCTCCTTCAAGTGTCTCCCCAATCCAGTTTATTCTCCACTCTGCCGCAAAGACTAATTTTCCTGTAGCACAAGACTAAGCAACTTTTTTTTCCCAATGACTTTGTTCTTTCTCTCTCTCTCCCCTCTCTCTCTCTTTCTCTCTCCCTCCCTCCCTCCCTCCCTCTCTCTCTCTCTCTCTCTCTCCTCTCTCTCTCTCTCTCTCTCTCTCTCTCTCTCTCTCTCTCTCCCTCCCTCCCTCCCTCCCTCCCTCTCTCTCTTTCTCTCTCTCTCTCTCTTTCTCCTCTCTCTCTCTGTCTCTCTCCCTCTCTCTCTCTCTCCAAATTCTAGTGGTTTCCTGTTGTTATTATCTCTGGAATCAAATATAAATTCTCTGTTTGGCATTTAGCAGGCACAGTGGATAGAGTACTGAGCCTAAAGTCAGGAAAATCTGAGTTTAAATCTGGCCTCAGCCACTTACTAGCTGTGTGATCCTGGGCAAATTACTTCACCACTGTTTGCCTCTGTTTCCTTATCTGTAAAATGGAGATAATAATAGCACCTACCCCACAGTGTTGTTGTGAGGACCAAACGAGATTATAATTATGAAGTGCTTAGCACAATGCTTGACACATAGCAGGCATCATGTAAATGTTAGGTTATCATCGGTGGTGGTGGTGGTGGTGGTAATTTGGACTCTTCCTAACTTTCCAGTCTTCTTACACTTCGTTGCTTTCTAAAAACTCCACAATCTAACCACACTGGCCTACTGGCTATTCTTCACACAAAATACTCTATGAATTTACATTGGCTTTCCCCTGTGTCTGAAATGTTCTCTCTTCTCATCTTAATCTCCTAGATTCCTTGGAAACGCAACTCAAATCCAACTTTCTGGCTTTCCTGGTCCCAGGTTCTAGTGTCTCAACACTGAGATTATCTCTCAGTTACACTGCATATGGAAATATAAAATAAAAATTACAAAAAATATTCCTAGTAGCAGCATTTGTAATCACTTATAAACAAAAGGTGTGCCTAACATTTGGGCAATGGATGAATAAATTATGTTATACAAATATAATAGAATATTTTTATACCATAAGAAATGCTGAATAGAAAAATTATGGAAATATGGAATGACATTTATGGAAATGTAAAGTAAAAAAAAAGAAACCAGAAATAAAAGAAATATATAGAAAATTACTAAAGCTATGTAAATAAAGCTGGCAATAATACCAGCAAATCTAATTAAATACACAAGAAAGGAAGAAAAAAAGGCTTCTTTTGATGCTGCTTTGTCAGGTTTTTTTTTTAACCAAAACAAATAACAAAAGTTTATGGTTTCAATTATGATTATTTCTTCTTCCTTTGCTTTTCTTCCTTTCTTTATTGTGTTCCTGATTAGATAGCTGAAAGTCTGCTCTTGTTGACAGAGGTTAAAAGAAATTCATTTTGGGGGGGGGAAGCTTAGTAATCCTAGGTCACGCTGAGGCAAAAGATAAGGCTTCAAAAAGGCTATGAAATTTGACTGCATTGTCCCATGCCTTCAAACACCTTCAAATAGTGAAAATTAAGTTTGTCAGTTTTAAATTAATTAAAAGATCTGTCTTTAAAATTCATTTTGCACTGAAATAAGGCTCTGTATCCCAGATAAACATACAGGAATCTTTCTGTTTCATTTTTTCTAGGGCATTACAAAAGGGTATACCTGCTCCCATTAATAGAACCATAACATAATAACTAACATTCAAGGATTCAAGCTGTGTGCTTCTATTTTGGTTTTCAGAATGTGCTCGATCATTTTTGTACTTAGGTGGCAACAACTGGGGCTTGACATTTTTCATGATAATAAGACTGGGGGAGGTTCATACATCTGTTGGTGTTATTCTCTTAGTCTTAATGCAATGTCCCCAAATAAACATGACTAGGGCTCCTAGGATGCCAGGGTAGTGGCTAGTTTGAATAGCATAAGTTGTATCTTACAGTTAAAAGCTAACAACTTACTTGTTCTCCTTGCCTTCCTTTCAGTTTTATGTAACCCACCCCCTTCCACTCGTGAAAATAAGGCTATAGATTTTAATCCAGCTCTGAGGTTTTTTTTTCTTTTTCTGCCATCTTAAAGGCAAGGTTAGAATCAATACTCTCTGGAAAAAAATGGTAATGGTATTCAATTATATTTGTAATCATCTTGACTTTGAGATTCAGCTGAAGTGTTCATGACTACTTACTGTGTTTATGTGACTACAGGTAAAACTTTGTTCAATTATATGCTGCATATTGACATAAAGCAAGGGGGAAAAAAAGACAATCAGAGACATTCTTATTCAAGGTACTGACCAGAATATGATCATAGCATCAGAGATTTAGAGATGGCCATCTAGTCCAATCCTTTCATTTAACAGATGAGGAAATTGAGACCAAAAAAAGGTTACATGACCTGTCCTAGATCACACAGACATTAAGTGGCAGAGTCAGGATCCAGATTCTCTGGCTTCTCAAACAGCATTACATAAAATACTATATAAATGCTTTGCTAAAATCTAAACTCTATCTTCTATATTCTTCTGATCTATTACCTTATCAATTGTCCTTGAAAAATAAATCAACTCAGTTTGGTATAATCTGTCTTTGATGAAGTCAAACTGGCTTTTTATAATTACTACTTATGTTGTCCAGTGGTCATTAATAAGATCATTAAGGATACTTCCTAGGGTTTTCCCAGGAATCTAAGTCAAGTTCACTGGCCTATAATTTTAAGGTTCTGTTCTCTTCCTATTTTTTTTAATTTTCAATTCTACTATACATTTCCATTTCCCATGATCTTTCAGATATTACTTACAGTTGCTTAGCAACCACATCTGCCAGTTCTTTCAGTATCTGAAGATATAATTCCCTTGGTGAGATTACTTGAAATCAGCAAGAGCAATTAGGTGCTCTCTTAATGTTTCCTCTCTTGTCTTGTGTGTCAACTTTATGTTAGTAATTTTTTTGGGCTGTTCTATCATTTCCAGTGCAAAAGTTATTCTCCTTGCCAAGGAAAATAAAAATAAAAATTGAGATTTCCTTCTCTCTGCTGAAAGTTACCATTATTCCACTAGTCTGTCAATTGTAAACAAGTATTTTGTTCCTCCTTTTATCCTCTTTCTCTCAATGTAGTTTTAAAAATAAGTGTATTTTTGTTGACCAAAGCCTCCCTTATCAACCACAGTTCATTCTGAACTTTAGCATTCCCGATACTATTTCTATAGAATCATTCAATACTCTTGTATTCATCATCTGTTACCAACCAGTGTTTCTGTCTTCTTAATATATCTTTTTAAAAAATAAGTTGATTAATGACTTCCCAGTATATTTCCATTGTTTTCTTCCAATGATTTTCATTTCTCCAACTTATTAGAATTAACTCTCTGTCTTCTGAATTCTCTTCTTGAAAGTTTTGCTTTCTGTCTTGGAGTATTTCCTATAAAATTTTAATCCACGGAACACTGATTATCCTTCATTTAAACCTTTTGAAATCTACTTTCCTAAATTATAGTGTATGTGTCTGACAATGTCCAGGAGGGAGTGGTGACTTTACCTCAATATGTGCATCATTTCCACCAAACCAAACTGTTCTTCTGTTACCGAAAATCATGTTGAATATAGAATCCCCCCCATGTTAGTTCCTCTACACTTTGAAGGATGAAATTATCATTAAGTCAAAAAATTATTGGCAGAGAGCTCCAGAAGATTTCTGGAAACTTGAAGTCTCTCATAATTATTTCATGCTTTTGTGTCAGGCTTCTGATCTTACAGCTATGTAACACAGTGAAGCGAAAACTAGGCCTAGAGTCAGGAAGATCTGAGTTCAAAGCTGGCTGGCCAAGTCATTTAATGTCTGTTTGCCTTTCTTCAGTTGTAAAATGGAGATTCATTTCTTCTTCCCAAATTCATCATTTATTTCCAGATATAGATGTGTGTATATAAAATATATGATATACAGATATAGAAACAGACAGATAGATAGATATATCCTTTACCTTTGTATATAAAATACTTAAAGGTAGCAAAGCAGCTTGCGCACATTATTTCATTTATTTTGGTCAATATATGAATGTGATTGATGTTATAGCTATTATGATCCCCATTTTACAGATGTGGAAATTGATACTTAGGGGTCGGGTGCTTTGATTGCAGTCATACAGTTAGTAAATGTCAGAACAGGCATTCAAACTCAGATATCTGATAAATCTAGGTTGAATAGTCTTCTAGACCACATTATTTATCTATAGCTATAAATTTAGAAGCAAATGCAATTTCTTTTTTTGTCCAGATCTGTAATTGATTCATAGATATAGGGAACTTCCTGTGGGGAAATTCTATCCACCAATGCTGATCATCAAGTGCTCCACCTTAGAGAGTTACCTGGGAACACTGAGTGATTTGCTTATACTCGACACAGCCACTACCTGTGAGATTTTCCTAACTCTAAGACCAATACTCCTTTCAGGCTGACATTTTGCTGGGGGAAGAGACAGAGAAGAAAGGAGAGAGTAGAGATCAGAGACAAGATGACATCCTGGACCAAATGTTCAAGTTAAGGATGCCAGGTATGGCAGGATAAAATTCATTAGAACTGTTTGGAGAATTGGCCAGGGGAAGCTCTGCTCTGTAGTCTAGAATCACTAATTTGTGCTAGAAAAAATGATAGAACAGAGATCAGGAATACACCTACTTTCTGATTCCAATTCTATCTTTCCTCATAGCTCTGACCAGTGCCTACTTCCAACATTTCAAGCTCTGAGAATGTATACTTGAATACCCTCAAAGTGCTACATGATAACTTTGGCTGGTATACCTTTGTTCTATAAATTTCATAAACTGATATAATAGCAGAAATTGGCTATCAGTGGCCAAGTAGGTGCAAAAAATTTGCATCCTGTCAATCAGCTGAAACTCAGACCAAGAAGTGAAATATTACTTCCCTCTTTGAGAACTGTTAAATTCCTCAACTCTTTTATACTACAAAGAAGAGCTGCAGCTAGGAATTTCTGCACCTACAGCAATTATCACAAAGTAGCCCTGAACCAAATGGAAAGACACATACTTTCAGGTGAATGACCTCAGGACACAAGCATGAGGCTGACACTGGAGAGATTGCTGAGCATGGAGAAGAGAGAAATGAAGAAAGTAGGGGAAGAAGATGATAAGGTAGAAGATGAGAGCCCCTCAAATATACCCCTTGGTAGCTCCTTATTTGAATGAATTATAGTTATTAACCAGCTGCTAAGTTCTGTTGTTTCTATACTGCTGAATTTCTCTTCAACACTTTTTTTTTAATATAAAAAGTCCTTGTCACCTTATCCCATTAAAGACTCTGTGTATTAGTAAATAGCCTGTGGTCCTCAGCTTATTTTATCTTTTTCACTGGTATATGCCAAGAAGACTATTTACGTATAGAGTTGTAAATTTCTGACATGGCCTTAATATTCAAAAAAGGTATATTGATGAGTGTTACACCATAAAAGCCTGTCTTCAAATCTACATGTCACAATCTCTTTTTCTATCCACGTAAGTCTATCTCTCTCTTGTCTCTTTTTCTTCTCTGCTTCTCTCTCCCACTCATATCTCCCACATAAAAATTTATTTGTATATGTATAAATAGAAATAGAATCTGTATTGTTTTCATATTATAAACTATCTGAAGTAATTATATATGTATGTATGATATATATTCATAGAAATATTTGCTGAGTAACATTTTGTTCTTCCACTGTTAGTATATAAATGGAGGTTAGTGAACTATTCTGTATTTTTGAAGTAGAAATTAAATTACATTTTGGAACTTTAATTTGTGGTCCTTGATGGTTTTTTCTCCTGGGAATCAGTTGTTCTCCATAATGGGGGGAAAAAAGATTTCTCCCATAGATTGTATAACAGGCTGTAGGCTGAAGATTTATTAGGATGCAGAAAATATGGGTAGGTCTAATGTAATTATCCTGGATGAGAGTACCTTTCTCCAGCTGATGCTGACACTTTTGGCAGAACCTAAATCCATAGGTGTTAGCCAGCCCCCAGCCAATACTTCAATCTTTAAATCCAGACAGGCAGGTCCAGATTTCTGAGCCTGATCAGCCATGTACAGGACCTATCCTAGATGTCTATTTATCTTTCCTTTTGCAATGCCCCAGTCCTTCTGTTTGCTATTCTTTCATTAACTGTTCATTTAGGCTCACTTCATTTTTGACATGATCATTTTTCTTCCCAGTGCTATTATTTTCAGGGCTTTTTTTTCTAGCTCTGTTTTTCTTCATTACAAGTGCATCTGAATTGTATGTTGCTTAAGCTTCCTATTTGCCTGTTGAAAATCAGCTTTCCTTTCCTCTGTACAAATGGGCTTCCTCCTACAGTCTTTCTTTGCCTCCTTTTAACCTTATTTCTCTGCTTTTCTTGTTCCTTTCAATAATGCCATTCTGCTTAGTAATTTTTTTTGCCTTTTAATCAGTGGAAGAGTGGACAAATGAAATGAGCATTGAATGAAAACAGTGGAAAATACAATTTTTTAGGATTTAGTTGCTTTCAGTTTTTAACCTTATCAACAATCAGTGATACATGGTGCTTTAAAGTTTGCAAAGTGATTAACATATTATCTCATTTGATTTAAGACAGAATATACCAATATGCAAAGGAGCTATCAAGAGATTAAGTCCTGAAGGAAGTCCATGCAGTGAGAGAATACTGTGGACTCTCTTACCTCAGTTTACCTAATTGTGAGATTTTGTGTATCTAAATCACTTATCTTTGTCTCTCTTCACTCCTTTCTTCACTCCTTCAATTCCAGTCACCTTCATGCAAGTCATAAGATTTTCTAGGATGGAAAAATCAAATTGTTTTTCTGGCCTCTGCTTTGGGATGTAAAATATATTGAAAAAAATAGTAGATTTCCCCTTGCTTTGCCCGTGAAGTCATTGTTCCTTTGTAAATCTTAATATAACTATTTAATGGAATTGTGGTTCTGGGGACCATCTAAAACTGAAGGAATGCAGTCAGTGGAGGCTTGACCCAATGGTGGACATTAGATACTTCAAATCCCCTTAAAGACTACTGGAGAATCCTGGGGAAGGGTTAAAATGTAACACCTGATTCTGAGCTAGTGGGGGACAAAGTAGTCATTGTTACATGGGAAAAACAAATAGGTCGGTATGGTTGAGCCATACAAAGTATAAAAGAAAATAATTTGTAAGAATAGAAATGTAGGGAGGGACCACCTTGTGAAGTTATTTAGATGTAAAAGAGAGGAGTTTGCATTCAATGCTAGAGGCAAGAGGAATTCACTAGAATTTATAGTGTATGGGGATACAATGATCAAACCAGTGCTACAGAAAAAAATCATTTTGGTGACTGTGTGGAGGATGGATTGGAGTGAAGATAGGCTTGAGTCAAGGAGACCAAATCAGAAAGGTATTACAATAACCCACAAAAGAGGTCACGAACTCAAGTGGCTTCTTGTGATCAGGAAGTGTTCTGTTTTTTCTCTTTTTCCTAGTGCCTAAGCACAATGCCTGGCTCATAGGCAGCCCTTGTTAAATTGAACTAAACTGTCTTTCTGACAATTGCTTGTCTGCGTGACTCATTCCAAGCATCTTCACATCTCTAAACCTCAATTTTTTCATCCATAAAATGAGTCACTGCAGAGGGGAGGGAGTGACAGAATAGAGTAGAAACAGCATAAAGAAATTTTTTAAATGACTTTGCACTGCATTATGGAAATTGAGTCCCAGGATGCCTATGCTTGCCAAAGGCATACACACATGGCTTTCATGCTGTGTGCATTCTGAGTAATGATCCCTTTTGGGAAAGAAAAACTTATTAATGATTTAGAATAATAAGCAGCTCCATTTTTTGTATATATACATATATGTGCTCCATAGACTTCATATTTTGTTATGCTCAATGAATACCACTTACATGCCTCATACATCTATCCAGTAGAATTGGATCAGTACCCTAACTGGAAGAAATTACCATGGTTGTGTTTGAATGGTGGTGCCCCCTAAAAGTTAATGCTTTAAAGATAAAAATTCTCGTGTACATACCAATATATAAACTACTTTATTAAAAACAACTCTGTAAGGTAGAAAGCATAGATATTATTCCCATTTTAAAATTTAAGGATTAGACAGGTTATTGATTTCTTTAAAGTAAATCAATGCACCAAAATATAGCAAAATGTCTAAATATGTCACTGTACCTAGGGGCTATAGTGGAAAGAGTATCAAATTTGGAGTCAGAGTTGCCACTTAACAGCTGAGTGACTTTAGGAAAGTCATTAAATCCATCTCCTACCTACCACTCTAATCTATAAGTTTGTACTCCCCACCTAACTCACAAGGTAATTTAGATAGTTGAACAAAAAATGACATAATGTTAGTAAAGTACTTTGTAATTCATGAAGAGTGCTGTTAATGTCAACAATTATTATTGTCTGACAGAGGTACCATGATATAGTGGTTAGAGTCCTTATGGAATAAGGAAGCTCTGGGTTGAAGTCTTTCTTCTGACCTCTAATAAGTACAAATCCTTGGGAAAGTCAAATAACCTCTCAGTACACACAAACTCCTCTCTAAGACCATAAATTACAAAGAAATTTCTGATTTCCATTGATGGAGAGGATTTTCATACTGAGAGTTCTCACACAGAGTGGAATCGCAAACAAAATACATGTATGTGTCTATATGTGTAAATGTATATGTATATGTGTGTGTGTATGTGTGTATATATGTATGTGTATACATATGTGTGTATGTATGTACTTAATCACTCTTCCACAATGGTATATATAACAAATGGAAGAACTGTTACTTGAGCTGAATGCTTTGAACCCTAAATACAGTGTTCTTTCTGCTATGCCTTCACTTCATTGGAAGAAGAAAAAGTTCTTCCCATGATATTCAGAAATTGGTGGCTCAGCTTTAAAATCCTAATGGATGGAGAGTAAATTCTATGTAATTCTATAGAGCCTATATTATTGGGGGTCCTCCATTGCTTTTCTGAAAAACAACTGTGCTTGGGAGTGCAGCTTGTATAGAAAATAAATATGGAGGTTTTAAAGAGGTAAAAAGATTCTCAGGAGATACATGGCTGGGGAAAGAATCCCAGTTATGACATATTAAAACTTGAAGGGACCTTGAAGATCATATAGTACTAGTTACTCATATTAAATTGGAGGAAACAAGGCCAGAGAGGGAATTGACTTACTCATAGTTACATAGCTAGTTTTAAGCAGGACTGGGACTTGAATAGTGCTATGATTTGAGGAAGACCTGAGTTCAAATCCTGTCTTAGATATTTAACTAAGTAAAATTGGACAAAATACTAAACTTCACCCTACCTCAGACTCTATTGTCATTAAAGTCCCTTCTATTTTTAAATTTTCTTATTCTTAATGAATAAACAATCATTAAGTTCTTGCTATGTAGCAAGAGGAAGAGAAATCAATAAAAATTTATATAGTACTTATTATGTTCAAGGCACTGTGTTGACCACATTTTAAAAATCTTATTTCAAGCTCACAACAATCTTAAGAGGTAAGTGCTATTATTATCCCCATTTTATAATTGAGGAAACTGAGGCAGACAAAAGTTAAGTGACTTGCCCTAAGTCATACAACTGGTGAGTGCTTGATTTGAACTCAGGTCTTCCTGATTCCAAGACCAATGCTCTCTCCATTGTACCACCAGCACTGTTCCTATGAGATACAAATTCAAAAGTAAGACAGACCCCCTGACCTCTACAAAAATGCATTTTAATACGAAGAGTCAACATATTTGGGAGTAAGTGCTAGGAAGGAATGTTTTTGTTTGGGAAGTAACAAGAACAGTGAGAGAAGCCATAATAGAGTTGATTTACAAGCCCTTTTCCATTCCCAACAGTAGAATTAATTTGATTAGGCGGGTTGGCTAACGGAAAAATAAATCCAGGCTGGGGTGTGAACGTGTCAGATCCACATATGCTCAGTCTACATCTCCATAGAGACATGCGCAAATGCCACAACCCCTCCTAGACATCAAATATATTGGTCACATTTGAAGGATCATAGATTTAGAAATAGAAATTAAGTTGACAAGCATTTATTTCATGCTTACTACACTCTGAGCACTGTGCTAAACAGTGAGGGTACAAAGAAAGGCAAAAAAAAAATAGTCCATACCCTCAAAGAATATACAGAGATGACATAGAAATAACTAGGTTTATATATTATAGATTCAGAATAGATATAGAGGATAATCAGAATAGAGGATAATCTGGGGCAGGTAGGTGGCACAGTGGATACAGCATCCCATCTGGAGTCAGAAAGACTCAAGTTCAAATCTGGCCTTAGATACTTACTAGATGTGTGACACTGGGCAAGTCACTCAACCCGTTTGCTTATGCTTTCTCACCCATATAATCAGCTGGAGAAAGAAATGGCAAACCACTCTAGTAACCTTTGCCAAGAAAACCCCAAACTCATGTCATAAAGAGCCAAACATGCCTGGAACAACTGAACAACAACGACAATCTGAACAGAAGCCATCAGAAGTTAGGGGCAACCAGGAAAGGACCTTCTGCAAAAGGAGAGTTTTGAGTTGAGCATTGAAGGAAGACAGAGAAATTATGAGGTGTAAGTGAGGGGGCAGAGTATTTTAGATATGGGAGACAACCTGTTTAAAGTCAGTGACATAAGGGATGGTATTCCATATTTGAAGAAGTACAAGTAAGCTGGTGTAGTTGAAACTTAGAGTGTGTGGAAGTGAATAACACGCAAAAAGACTGGAGACATAGGAAAAGGCCAGATCTGTCTAGGGAAGTAGTTCCCAATCAGCGGTTCATGAATTCTTTGTGGGTTCTGAACAGTGGCCCAAGATATTTATGTTAAAAATTCTTTAATGGTTCTTAAGTAGTAAACAATTGCAGAATATTATGAGTAGTGTATTAAGTTACCCTGGGGATTCATGACACATATTTTGGTTGTTAAAAGGGGTTTTGGGAACAAAGAAAACACTAGGAATACTAGCAAAGGGCTTTAAATACTAAACAAAGAATTTTATATTTGTTCTTGGAGGTAAAAAGGAACCAATGAATTTTTAAAATGGGGAGGAGGGCAGAGAGGTGGACATTGGAACACGGTCAGACACAATTTAGGAAGATAATTTGGGAAGTTGAGTGGAGAATGGATTACAGCAGGAAGAGTTTAGAGGCATGGAGATGAATTAGCAAGCTTGTATAATAGTCCAGGTTCACGAGGTGATGAGGGACTGAATTAAAACTATACAATATAAATGTGGAGAAGGAGACTATGTAAGACTTGTGGTGAAAGTAAAAATTATAAAATTTGGCAATGTATTAGATATGTGCAATGAGTGGTATTGATTCTCTAGTATAATATTAAGCTTGCAAGCCTGAGTGACTAGAAGAATAGTAGTGCCTTTTTACAATAAAAAAGGAAGTTCAAAGTATAGAAGAATTTGGGAGAAGGCATTTAGAGAAAGGTAATGAGTTATTTTAGCCATGTTAAGTTTGGGATAAACATGGGTCATCCAGTTTCAGATGTCCAAAGGGCAGTTGGGAATGCATTACTGCGGCTCAGGAGCAAGATAAGGGGTGTGTGTATGTATGTGTATGTATCAGGGTGTGTGTGTGTGTGTGTGTGTGTGTGTGTACCAACTGTAAAAAGATAGATGATAATTGAACCCCTATGAACTAATGAAATACTCAAGTGATATAGGACAGACAGATCTTTGGTTTGTACTTACAGTCAGTGGGCATGAGATGCGTTAAGAATCAGCAAAGGTTAAATAGAAGCAGTGATAAAAAGATAGAAGTCGAATGAGAGCACAGTGGTGTCATGAAAAACTAGAGAATATCCAGAAGGACAAGGTGATCAGTACCGGCAAATCCTGCTGAGAGGTCAAAAAGGATCACAACTGAGAAAAAGCCATTAGATTTGGCAATTAAGAGATGATCAATAACTTTAGAGGGGGTAGTTTATGTAAGTATGTAGTTGGAAAACAGATTGCAGAAGGTTTAGAAGAGAGAAGAGAGGAAGCAGAGCTACCTATTATAGATAGCTCTAAGGAGTTATTCTGAGGAGGGGGAGGGGATGACAACTAGCCTAGATGATAGTAGGACCAATTGAGTTTTGCTGGGAAGGTTGTGTTTGTTTATTAGTTTATTTTTGAGGATAGAGAAGACATAGGCCTATTTGGAAGCAGCAGGAAAAGAGCCAAATGATAGGGAGAAAGCAACAATAGAGTGAATGGGGATGAAACTGGGGGCACTTTGCCTAATATGAATGGCAAGAGATAGGAAGAAAGAAAACCAAACACAAGGCAAGGGAAGTAGTGTTCTCAGTTGGGAGTGATGCCTCACTGATAATCAGAAGATGAAAGATTGAGAAAGAAAGAGCTCTAAGATAAAAAGAACTTTGTTCTTTTTGGAGCATGAATTCCTGAGGGCAAATAGAACAGGGGTATACGGTTAGAGTGGAAAGGTACAAGCAAGTGGTTGAGGATGGAAAACAGGATTTCAACCCAGACTCACTGGGTTGAGAAGAGTAAAAGGGATGGAAATGTAACTATTGAACAATATATGTGTTTGGAGAGAAATTCATTGAGAGAAATATGAAATTATACTGTTCAAAGATGTCTCTGTTCAACCTCCCAGAAGGTGAGAATATTGTATCCTGTAAGGCCCACAGTGGGAAAGAGCAGGAAGAGCTATGAAAACCTGGAGGCAGAGAAGGATCAGAGGAGCATATACTTTAGAGCCTGAAGGGGCCTCAGAGGCCTCTGAGTAAACCCTCCTCATTTTTACCAATGAGCCAAAAGAAATACAGAATGATGCTCAACATAGTACAGGTAGCAAGAGGTAGAGTTAGGGTTTATGACCTACCAACTAGAGCTTTTTCTAGTATGGTACCCTGACTCTCACAAGAAGAATTAATATCTGGGTAATTGAGCTCACAGAAGTATTTTCTCTCCCAAACCTGGAGAATGACTGGGTCCAGTAATTGTTTTCGCGTGTGTGTGTGTGTGTGTGTGTGTGTGTGTGTGTGTGTGTGTGTATGTGTGTGTGTGTGTGTGTGTGACTAGACTTTTGATTTCATCACTGGAGGCTGATAACTTTGAAAAACTTGATGCGTTGGAGCTGGGCCCAGGGCATCAAGAGTTCAACTGCAACACTCAGGATTACACAGCCAGCACATGAAAGTGGTAGGCCTTAAACCAAGGTCTTCCTGATAACAGGTCAGGCTCTCTCTCCACTAAGCCACATTCTTTCAATAATCTGAAAAGAAACGAAGCCTTGGAAACATCTCAAAGCATAATATTAAAAACCAAAACAACAACAACAACAAGAATATATTAAAGACTTAAATAAAGCAAGGACAGTACCTGAAAATATAAAGAAAAGATATTCTCCTTGTCATTACAGAGTTTAGTACCTAACAGGAAAGATAGAGATGATCTAATATCAAATGTGTTCTAAAGCCTTCTGGGGAAATATGTAAATGTAAGAATTCATGAAAGAGAAATAGCACAATTTAAACAGTCTCTTCATTTATTTCCACATTTGACTTTGTATACATGGGAGATGTTTGGTTTAGAAGCCACACAAATGGCTGAAGGTAGTGTGAAGCTGGTAGGAGTTATATTTTCCAAAAGAGTTTTATTTTCCACTTAAATTAGCCACAACCTGGCAACACCGGCTCTAAAAACTTTTCTACCAACCGACGGGCCACATGTGCTAGTGTCCTTGATGTACTGACATATTACAAGCAGAGGAAACTCAATGGGAATAAAAATGAAAATCAAGGGTTTTGTTCCATATTCATTTGTGTTGGTGGAGTGGGATAGTAGATATTAGGTTATGGTTGATTGTATTATAAAGTATAAAAGAAAAATTATTCTTAATCATTTTAGGTGACACCTGAAAAACTGAATTTCTTCATCCCAGGTTCATAATGGTCAAAGGATATACATTAAAAAGTAATATTTTGAAGTTAAAATTCTTAAATTTGAATCCCAGCACTATCAATGAACAGTTATGTGATCGTGTGGCAGGCTGTATAGTATGGGGTAAAGACCATTGTGGAATACTAGAGCATTTGTTGGACCTAGAGTCAGGAAGGCCTAAGTTAAAATCTTGCCTCAGACATTACTAACCATGTGAGCCTCGGCAACTCACCTAATTTCTCTGAGCTTTAGTTTCCTCATCTACAAAATGGAAACGGTCACTGAACCTGCCTCCAAGGGTTGTTGTGAGTATCAAATGGGATATGTAAAATGCTCTGCAATCCTTAAAACCCTGTATAAATACTAGCTGTCATCATCATCATCATCATCATCATCATCATCATCATCATTGACTCTAGAGTCAAATGACTTGGGTTCAAATCCCACCTCTAAAATTTACTGCCTGGTTTACCTTGGATGAGTCACTTAATTTCTCTGGACTTCATTCTCTTCATCTATAAAATAAGAGTTAGATTGTCTGAAAGGAATCTGAGATCTTTTCCAGCTGTACAGCTATGATCCAACCAAGTCACTCACTAATCTGAGACTCAGGTTCTTCCTATAAAACAGGAAAATTAGACTAGATAACCTCTAAGGTCTCATTCAACCCTATGCTTCCAGAATTCATTAAGGTACTATTATCAATTAGCTATCAATATTTGGGGCCCAGTTATGGGAGCAATGGGGGAGAAAAAGAGAGAAGAAAAAGTGATCAGAAGAGGTCTATCATTTGGGGACCTGCCAAAGTGGTTAATTCTGTCAAGATAGGAGATCCCTAACTAGCATGAAAACATTGATCATCTGGAGGGAGAGTGGCAACATAAAACACTAGACACAAAAACAGAGGACCTGAGTTCAAATCCCACTTCAGACACTTTGTATTTATGTGAGCTTGGGAAAGTCACTTCATTTTCTGGAATGATTTCCTCATCTGTAAAGTAAGAGGCTTGGACTAGATGACTTTGAGATCCTTTTCAGCTCTAAATCTATGATCTCATGCTCAAAAATAGCAGCCACATTCACAGAGTCCTCCTAAGGAATAAGTTCATGAACATCTTTTGGATTAGGTGAAAAGAAAGTTTAGAACTAAGGATGACTGCTATTCTTATTGTACAACTTTTTAATCTTTTTTTTTTCCCCTTTCTTACTTCCCTTCTATTCCTCAGGACTATGATAGGGAGCTTTGGCCCAGAACTTGAGCTTGATTCTTTCAGATACCAAATTGTCCCCTGTACTATAGAAATTGTAACTATTCTTTCAGGTTCTATTTGATGAGTTACTCCTTCTGGGAGTTCATTTTCTACCATCACTATCACCATCATTATTCTTGTTAATATTTAAAGAGCTCTTGAAGGTTTGAGAAGCACTTTACATATTCTACCCCATTTGATCCTGCCAACAAACCTTTTACATAGGTATTATTTTATTCCCATTTTTCAGATGAGAAAAATTGAGCTGAGAGGAATGTAGGGACTTGCTCAGGATACTTTTTTTTTTAAACTACACACAGTTTGTATGTATCTGAAGCAGGATTTAAACTTAGGTCCAACTCTCTAACCACTATACCATCTACCTGCATTTGTAAAGGGATCTGAATAGGCATGTAACACTTACTACTTTGAAGACAGCACTCGCTATACAAGCTTCCTTCATGCAGAAGGGAAACGAAAGAGGCTCCTACCATTTCAGTACTCATCGAGTCTCTTCTTATCTATGTTAGGATTTGAAGATTCATAAGGGAAAATTCAGAAGCATCAGTTAGCAGTTATGTAGATTAGACCATTTTCCTGTCTATATGGCTCCATACAGCCAGGCCATGACCTTCAAGTCTGTTGTGCAAAGCTGAGAATAGGCATAGTCAACATAGGCTGTGGCCTTGAGGCCAAAATGGAGGTGGGGGGATGGTAGGAGAGGCAACATGTGACTAGGAACATTTTTAAACATGACTTTCTTATGAATTATTTTTAAAAAATTCAGAACCATCTCTTCTCCTTAGACTGTAGCCACCATTTTGTGATGTGTCTAGCAGTGTCTAGATGGCAGTAAAGGCTCAAAACCACCACTTGATGGTAATGGAAAGGAAGGGCAAATTTCCCAAATCTCGCCCAGTATACATAAATACCTCAATTCTAGCTCTTCTATTCCTCCAATGTCCCTAGAGTTCTTCTTGTATCCTTGTAACCATGACAATCATTTCCCTGTCTTGCCTGGATTTATGCTTAAACTTTTCTGGTATAACTACATTTTCTTTTGGCGAGCCAGTCATCTCAACACATGACTGCCCTCTTGTGGTAGCTAGCTAATTCAAGTCAGTTAATGCAGTCATTTGTATCACAGCATAGAAAAACTGACTTTGAGAGATAAAAAGACCTTGGTGATTATTTAGTGAAAGCCCTGCTTTAGACAAATGAACAGATTGAGGCCCAGAGAAATTAAATCCCTAGCCCAAGGATATTCACAAGAACTGGTATTTAAATCCAAGTTTTCTGCCTCTATATCACAACATTTGAGAAATAGAAGAGACTTTAGAGGTTGTATAGTCCAACCTCCCACTCAGCATATATTCTAGAATATCCATGGTCGTCTAGTTTCCTTTTCAAAATCTACGATAATCTAGAAGTAGGTGGTGAGACTATCAATTCTAATTATAGACCAGTCTAATTTTGTGCTAATATCCCCTGCCCTTTTAACATACCCATTAATCCTCATTCTGCCTATTCAAGGAACAGAGAATAAGACTAGTCATTTTTCTATGTAATAGTCTTTCAAATAGCTCAGGACAGTGTACAGTACTGGAAAGACAAAGAATTAAGAGGTATGAATTCCAGGTGTGAGTTTGCTATTAATTACTTAACCCCTTTGCACCCCAATTTCTTTCCCTGTAAAATGAGGAGGTAACACTAATCTCTAAGGCTGCAATATTTCCCTTCTGTTACTTAACTGGTGCTGCAGGCAACTTTTTAAGATTTTAAATTGCAAATGAGGTATTGATCTGAATTGCTAGGGGGGCCTTCTCATCCCTATATCAATGAAATCATGGTTCTAGTATTTGTTCCTATCCCCTTCTCTTCTCTAGCGTGAACACAATCAGGGACTTTAAGATGTTTTGTCTGCTTGTTTGTTTGTATAATGTGCTAACCAGTCTTGTTCTTCTGTATTTGTTCTAGTTTGTTAGTGTCCTTGGAACTTGGTGATAGCTCCAAAGGGACTAATATGGAACCCAGAAAATGGGGGAAAAAATGTGATGCTCCAGATGTGGTCTGAATACTACAGCACATGATTGACTATTGCTATTTATGATCTTCACTTTCACTCCTATTAATGTAGCCTAAATTTGAGTTAGCTCTTTCCTAGTGGAATATACGTCCATGACGGTAGGAAGAAAAGAAGGAAATATGACTTTATCAAGTATCTATCATGTGCAAGACATTTTACAAATATCTCATTTGCTCTGTTGAATGCAGCCATCAGAGGGCTTACCTGATCCTGACCCCATGGTTGGAGCAGGTTGGAGCAAATCTTGTGGTTTCTCTGGAAGCTCCCCATTGCTGCACCTGGAGCCCACGCTTCTCTGACCAGGTGTCGCCACTCCCTGAGCCTCTTCAGCCTTCTCTATGGAATTTTGGCTATTTTGCAAAACATAGCTTTGAGAGGCTGTGCCTTTCATGAGAGTCCCTAGGTATATTTAAAACTTGACTCTTTTGCCCATCCTGTGCACTCCAGTACTTTGCTACTGCGTGGTGTCCCAAATTGCAATTCTCTTGCCTTGATTAAAGACCCTTTTTGTTGCTACTTTGGTAGTCCTCTTTATTTTAAATTGACAGATGTTATCAGCAACCCTGGGAGGCAGGTGTTGTTATTATCTTGATTCTATAATTGTGGAAACTGAGGCAAACAAAATTTAAATGACCTGTTCTAGTTACAAATAGCAATTAAGCATCTGAGGTCATATTTGAACTCAAGGCTTCCTGATTCCAGGTCCAATGTTTTAACCACTGCACTACCTAAGTTCTTCTCAGCTAGTGACTATTCATTTCTGTCTTTTCATGCCTATGATCTAGCACAGTGTTTTTCATACAAGAGATATTTAAGAAAAGCTTTATGGCGTTGAATTACATTTCAGTGGCCACATCAAACTATTTAAATATATTAAGCTCATATAACTGAGCCCCAAACGTCTCTTGTATGCTACTTTCCTAGTCAGGTCACTCTGGTGTTGGATTGCATGTTCGCTCTCTAAGAACCAGCCTGGATACTTTGAGGTACTCAGATCAGCTGGCAAAGTCTCCAGGAACCCAGAGTGGTCTCTATGCAATGAAGAAGCTTCAGAATGAGATCACAACATTTCAGAACTGAATTTAAAGGGAGCTCAGAAGCAGTCAAGCCTAAAGTGTACTTGAACCAGAAGCCATTACAACAAACACCACAAGTGGAGTTTGCTAGAAGTTCTATGGTGAGCCACCTCCCCTCTTCCGAGGAAACATTTCTCTTCTGCATTATCCTAATTGCCAATGAAGTTTCTCTTTTATCAAGCCTACAGCTATTTTCCTTACAACTTATACCCACCATTCTTAGTTGTCCCCTCTAGAATCAAGATGGATTAGTCCACATTACAACCTTTCAAGGACATTAAGACAGCCAGCATCCCTACTCACCCAATCTCCTGTACTCCACTATAAACACATCATTTTCTAAAATTAATCTCCATATGGCTTGGACTTGAGGCCTTTCAAGAAACTGGTTACCTGCAGTTTATAAATCCCCTTCCTAAAATAGGAGGTACAGATCTGACTATAATAAAGATTTTCCTGGACATGACAGAGAATAGAACAAAGACGACTGCATCCTTTTTCCTGGAAACTATGTCTATCCAGGCAGCAAGATTGCATCAACAGATTTTGGCTACCTTATCTACCTGTTGAATCATATTGTCACTGTTGAAGTCTCAACTCATATGGATACAAAATTCCTGCTGACCAGGCCTCCTCCAACTTTTATTTGTGAAGAATTCAGATGGAAAATGGAAACTGTATGTATGTATGTGTGTGCGTGTGTATATACACACATACATATATATTTTATATAAAAACATAATATATATTATACATGATATATGTGTGTATATGCATATATGTAGGTATGTATATATTATATATAGAGAGAAGTTAATTCTGTAGACTGTCATAATTTTATTTACTTAAATACTACAACTATGATTACTTCATTACTGTGAGTATTCCATTCACTCAGAGACGCAACTACCTTTTTTCATCCCAAGACAAGCAGAGCAGCTACTTACTAGGGCAAGAAATACAAAATATGCCCTTAATTTGGTTGAAAGATGATGTCAGTGGGAAGCTACAGGATGCTCTTAGAAAAGTTAAGAGCAATGGGATGGAAGAGTGTCAGGTTAGGGCAGAATTTATCTGGGATATGGTTGCCATGAGGAATTAACTTCTTATTTTAATTCATTATTCTTGTTAACTCTAGGTGCAAATCTCCATTGTTTCCAAGCTGTTGAAGGACTGAAAGGTTTGCTATTATCAAACTGAATTATTTGGTAATCCCTTGATTTGAAGGGAATTCCATTCAGGAAATTTTTAACTCATAGAAGCTACTCATTTACCTTGTTTCACTAGAGGCAGTGAATCTTCTTCCACCTTCCCCATATAAACAGACTCTTTGTACAATGCCCAAATTAATAAGTAAATCATAGAGAACCCTTAAACACTGCTGTATAAAAGTCAAGTTTTAAGGAATCCTAGCTTCAGCTCAATAACACATCATTTCCATAGCTAGAATTTGGTACTGTAGAGAATCTTGATAATTAATATTTCTGGCTGAGAATGGGATACTTGACTAATTGTCTGTTATAAAAGGGAATTCTCCAATTCAGAAGTGCTGTTGGAGATTGTTTGAATCTTCTTCAAGTATGCAATTTTTCCAACTCATTCCCCTGAGTTACTAAGAATAGGAATATTCATGATGAAGTATATATCTCAGGAAAAGGGAAGTAGGGAAGAGAAGCCTTTAAAATGTTTTCTTTAACCATATTTTAATCATAGACTCCATTGGAAATCTGGTAGTCTATGAACTTTTCCTCAAGAATTTTTTTTATTTTTTTCTTAATAACTTTTTTTTCCAATTACATGTAAAGATAATTTTCAACACTCACTTATAGAAGATTTTGAGTTCTAAAACTTTTTTTCTCCCTCCTTCCCCTTCCACCTCCCCAGTATGACATGCAATCTGATAGGAAAATGTTTTTAAATGCACAAAATAGGATATATAGGATTAAAAAAACTAATTACATTGAAAGACAATTATCAAAATATTCTAAGAAACAAGTTCATAGACTACAGCTTAATAGCCCCTTCTTTAAAAATTCTTCCCCTCTTTGGAGCATGTTTATTTTTTTTAATAATACCATTACAAGTAATTGTTATTTACTATTTTAATTCCAACATTCTTGAGGAAAAGTATCTAGTGCTATAAAGAATTAGGTACAGAGTCAAGTTGATGGTTGTGACTAAAACGTTTGTAGATTTAGTAACTTCTTTAAATGTAGACCATGATTTAGTTTGAATGCTTAGTTGAACATTTTTATTCCCTACATCTTACCCTAACTGTTAGAAACCAAGTACCAGACTTCATCCTGTGGTAACCAAATCACTCAAGTATTTAGTGAGTATGTACTAGAATGCTAGTACCATGTACTTGGAGGAATATGTAGTTGTAAGAACCCTCAGATTTACATTTTCTTTTCTACTTGGAGTACTCCCAACTAAATGATCCAATGTAGCACATGTTTGAAACTACTGTCCCAACTGACACTTGCAACAATGAGTCTTCAGAATGTACTACTAGGTCCCTTCAGGACCCTTATTAACCATGAGGGGATGGAAGTTCTTATATAATCCTAGAAATAACAGCCACCCACTATAATGTGCTTGCCTGTAAGATGAGTTGAAAATCACCTTAGTTAAGTTCTAAGCAGCTTTTAGAAAGGGGAATTTACTAAAGTGACACATCTGTGATACACTGTCCTACAAATACATACAGAGTCCAAGAGACAGTAGGCTCAAGTTCAAAGAGCATATATGCCTACTGGAAGTTTTTTCCTCCCCTCCATGGGGTCTTCAACAAGTTCCATGGGAAGCCATCAATTTGTGTCTGATATCTCCTCAGCTCCTGTTGCAAAGCTTGCGGGCACATGTTCCAGGGCTTTTTCTATGATGCCAATGGGATGATGGGAAATCCTCCAGACCCCTCATAGCTCCTTCAGTCAAAACAGAAGCATTAGTCTTCCCCTTTGAATTGCTAATTAATTTATGGAATTATGAAATGGCAGGCATGCCAGTTTCTTTGGGTACTCTCTGGGAAAGACCATGATGACAGGGGGGAGTCAAGCTTCAATTATGTTTTAATAAGGCACAGAGGGCACAGGAACAAACAGCACAGAAAATACAGAGACGAACAATGCACAGGTGGGGGGGTGTGATACAGTCAGACTGTATGGGGATGAGGATAGTGGAGGAAGGCTGGTAGTGTGGGGAAAATGGGGAAGAGGAAAGTCATTTGTTTATAGACTGAAGTTGGGAGCACTCAAGCATAATGGACCCTTAGGAAATGGCAGAATGCTCAGGGGGCAGGAGTTTAGGGTCTAATTTTGGCAAGGTTTTACTAGAGGACAGAATAACTCTTATCTCTACTACCTTGGGTTGTAGCTCATTAATATATCCACATTATCTCAACATTATCAGCAATATTTGATGTTCTACAGGCCTTACAGAAAATGTCTGGAGTTTATTTGAGATCATAGGACCAAAAGGTCCTGACAGTAAGGTCTTTATGGCTTCACCTAATTTAACATATAGTTTCAGGATGTAATTTTTAATTAATATATGATACAGTTTGCTAATTATGCTTCTTTGATCTTTGGGACGGTCTGTAAGTGATTTCTAGGTTTCTCTTTGCAATCTTACTTCCTGCTATGGCTACTTATAAACTTACTATAGTAATGAGAAAGTGAGATAGTGGTCAAGGGGATCAAAACATAATATAATTTATTACACTCTGCCCTTGGGACTTTTTAGGGTATTTAGCTAGAATTTTTTCTCATTTGTTGTTTTCTGGAATTTGTATTAGTATTGCATCAGCCTGCTATTTAGAAGACACATGAAACATGGTCAAGTTTCCTTAGTCAATAAGAACATTTCTCTTATGCAAATTCAATCCAATCCATCCAATGGCTGATCAGAATCATCTAAATTGTTCAAGGCTTCTTCCCATTTAGTTGGAATGTCTTTGATTGATTTCTTTCAATTAAGATAAGTTTCTACTTCGTTAAGGTATCAGACATTATATTTTACCAACTTTTTTCATTTGAGAGGCAACTGGTAGCTCAGAAGATCTGTACCTAGAGTCAGGAAGACCTAAATATAATTCTGGCCTCAGATACTTAGTAACTGTTTGTCACTTAACCTGTGTTTGCTCCTGTTTCTTCAACTGTAAATTGAGGATAATAATAGTACCTACTTCCTAGGGTTGTTATGAGAAGCAAATGAAACAATAATTGCAAAACACACTTATCCTGGCACATAATATTCACAATACCAATGGATTTGAAAAGAGTGATACTTAAGCCTATATTTCCCTTGCTTCCCCAATCTCGAGAAGTGAGAGAACTCATTAATTTGAACACCTGCCACAACCTCTTGCCTAGTCATTTTACAACTTAAACATTAGTGAAATATAGTTTTCTTCAGAGTCATGGTCTTAAGAGCCTTCTAGTCAAAGCCTTCTAGCCAAGAGAGAATAAAACACTGACACTGGCTTGATTAAAACATACCCTTGAAGAAGCAACCTTAGCATAAATCATAAACCAAAACAATTAGGAGTGACTCTTAAAACCTGTCAACATAAAATGACATATTTAATAAGATAGAACTGCTGAGAAAATAGGGTACGGTATATTACTCAGTTTTCCAGTACTTCTCCCAAAGTGTATTATGTGAATCATTAACGAACCTTCTTGAAGCACATTGTAGTATCCCTATTTCAAGCTGTCCCACATGAAACCACCAATATGAGAAAAAGCCAGTAACAAAATATGGACCACTCAAAGACAATGAATTGGCTCACTTATCAAGCTCCTATTCTATAGTTCTCCTTGAAATCTGGGCTAATGCTATACTATTGATTGTGTCTGTCAAGCTTTATACAAGAGACTAGTTTATATAATGAAGTTGGCTGCTTTATATTCATATTGGACAAAAGCATCAATTAAGACCTCAGCAAAGCTCTCCCTCATCATGAGATATTAACATGGGGGAGGGATGGTTTATTTTTTTTTCTTCCAGATGGAGAGAAATTAGCATGAAATGTAGTTCTCTTTCTTTGTCCCATCCTCTAATTTGGCATTGAGAGACACAGGTAATATCAAAAAACAAGCTGTAATCTTCCAAAAGTAGACAAAGTCAGAAATCTATCTTGTTTGAAACTGAGAGGCTTATAACTAAATACCAGCATAGAGAATGAACTCATAAACTCACCTCTAAATTTAGTCAGCCAATCAACAAGTGTTTTTGAACTTACCTACTAGGTTTCAGGCAATGGGGAATACAAAAGCAAAGATAAATCAGTTACTTGTCTCAAGCAACTGCATTCTATCATGGAAGAAAAGATGTTCACATGTAAGTAAAAATGGCAAGATTTGGCAATTGATTGATATCGCTATATGGGGTCCTAACGAAATGGAAGGATGGAGTCAGGGAAGACACCAAGGTTATAAACCTGGGAGACTTGGAAATATGGTGGTACTCTCAACAGAAATAAGGAAGTCCCAAAGCAGAAGGAGTAATTTAGACCCATCAAAACATATTCCAAGTACAAAAACAAAAATGTATATAACCTTCTGATTAAGTACCAAAAAGTCTCTCTTTCTGGACTGGACCTATGAATTTAATGAATCAATCAATCAGTAAATATTTATTAAGCACTTACAATGTGGCAGGACTCTTAAGTACTGAGGATACAAAAAAGAGGCAAAGACAGTCCCAGCCCTTATAGAACTTCAAATCTAATGGAAGAGACAACAGGTAACAAACATACACAAAGCAAGTTATGGAGAGAATAGGAAATAAGTAACAGGGAGAAAGCACTGGAGTTAAGAGTGGATGGGGAAGATTTCTTGTAGAAGACAGGATATTTTTTTTTTTGGTGAGGCAATAGGGTTAAGTGACTTGCCTACGATCACACAGCTAGTAAATGTCAAGTGTCTGAGGGCAGACTTGAGCTCAGGTCCTCCTCACTCTAAGGCCAGAACTCTATCCACTGTACTACCTAGCTGCCCCAGAAGGCAGGATTTTAGTTGAGACTTAAAGGAAACCAGAGAGGTTAATAGTCAGTGTGGAGAGAGAGCATCCCAGGAATGGAGGACAGTCAGAGAAAATGCCAAGAGCTGAGAGATGAAGTATCATGTTCATGGAACAGCCAAGAAGCCAGTTTAACTAGATCAAAAAGTACAGATTGGAGACTAAGGAGTAAGACTGGAAAGGTAATAGGGGGCTAGGTTATGAAGGGCTTTGAATGCCGAAAAGGTGATTTTGTATTTTATCCTGGATGCAATAGGAAGCCACTGGAGTTTATTCACTGGAGAGCTGACATGGTCAGACCTTCATTTTAGGAAACTCACTTTTGTGGCTGAATAGAGGATGGCTTGGAGTGGGAAGAGATTTGATACAGGCAGATTCACTACAGGCTATTATAATAGTCCAGGTGTGAGGTGATGAGGGCCTGTGGTGACAATGTCAGAGGAAAGAATGGGGCATATATGAGAAATGTTGCAAAGGTGAAACCCATAGGCCTTAGTCACAGATTAGACATGGACAGTAAGACATATGAAGGAGTCAAGGATGACACCTATATTACAAGCCTGAGGGACTAGGAGAATGGTCTTCTCCTTTACAGTAATAGGAAAGGTGAATATGAGGAAGATTTTGGGGAAATGCAAGGGGTTCTATTTTGGATACATTGACTTCAAGATGTCTAATCCACATCCAATTCAAGATGTCTGAAATGTAATTGGGATGTGAGATTGGAGGTCAGCAGATCTGTGGGCCAGATGGGTACATTTGAAAACCCCATCAGCGTAGAGATTGTAATTAAATGTATGGGAGCTGTTGAGATCACCAAGTGAAGTAGTATAGAGGGAGAAGAGAGGAGGGCCCAAGACAGAACCCTGAGGGAAACCTATAGTTATATGGGGATGTTCTGGAAGAGGATCCATCAAAGGAAACAGAGAAGGAGTGGACAGATAGGCAAGAGAATAAATAGAAGAGACTGGTGTTCCAAAAACTTGGAGAGAAGAGAATATTAAGGAAGGAGTGATCATCAGTGTCAATGGCTGCAGAGGATAAAGAGGAAAAAGAGGATAGAGAAAAAGCCACTGTATTTGGCAACTGAGATGATTAGTAACTTTGGACAGAGAAGTTTTAGTGGAATGAGAAGGCTGGAAGCTTATTGTAAAGGAGAATGGGAGGAATGAAAGTGGAGCCATGTATTGCATATGGACTTTTGAGGAGTTAGCTACAAAGGGCAGAGGCAATATAGTATGATAGTGAAAATGGAAAGAACAAGTGAAATTTTTTCAGGATTTGCGAGATATGGTTATATTTGTAGGCAGAAGGGAATTAACCAGTAGGTAGGAAGAAAATGAAAATAAGGGGGAAGTGGGGATGACAGAAGGGGCAATCTGTTGGAGGAGATGGAATGGAATGGGATCACTTGAACAAGTAGAGGGATTAGCTTTGGTAGAGGGTAAGGCCACTTCATCACGTGAAAGAGGGGTGAAAGAGGAGATAGTAATAGAAGACATCTGAGAGATAGGAGATAAGGAAGAAAGCAGAGAAGGAAGCTCATGGCAAGCGGTCTCAAATTTTTTTTTTCTGTAAAATGTAAGGCAAGGTTTTCAGTTGAGAAATTTAGTAAAGGGGGGTTTGAGGAGGGGTAAAAAGGTTTGGAAAAGTCACAGTGGAGAATGGCATAGTAAGATGATAAGAGAAGCATAGTAATATTTCCTAGTAGCAGTGAGGGCCTCTTGGGGTTGTGTAATGTAAATTTGAATAGAGCTGGTCAGAAAGTTTGTATGAATTTCTCCATCTTTTTTTTCAGCAGCATGTGTATAGGAGCAAAGGCAGTGAACAATTGGAGTGATCCAAGGCAGAGGCTTAGTGGGGGCTTCATCCGCTATATGATAAGGGGCCTAGGAATTCAAGTGACAAGGGCAGCATAAAGTTGAATTGGTTCACCAAAAGGTCAAGATAGGAAAAGATATATAAAGGCCTTTCCTCCTTTATTGAATAAATATATTGAGGGTCTTTTGGGATGGGGTACAATCTACAAATAATTTTAGATATATTATACAGAGGGACTCCCGTTGGGCAGGGATATGAAAATTAATCCTTGGAGCTAGTGGACATAAGCCTGGGCAACAATCATCAAATATAGATGATACTCCTTTCCCCAATGCCTGGTTTAAAGACAAAGACAGCTTCTCAACTATTCTCTGGGGATGATGTCAAATAAGTTCCCTCTCCTCTTATGTTCCAGGGCTCTGTGTTTTCTCCCTGACACCACTGTCCCTGCCTGAAAGATGCATTGACTCTTCTGTTTTCTGCAACATTCTGAGTTCAAATCCAAGCTCAGATACTTTACTGTGACCCTAAACAAGACACTTAAACTCTTCCCAGTCTCCTCAACTATAAAATAGGGATAATAATAACACCTACCTGTTACAGTTGTGAGAATCAAATGAGATCATATTTAGAAGCCTCTTAGCACAATGCCTTGCATGTAATAGGTGTTTAATAATTTATTTTCCTTTTTCTACCTACCATCCAATCTCTTCTTATTCTCTAAACTTGAAAATAATCTTGAATACCAGAACATTCTATGTAACTGATTCAAGCTGAAGAAATTGTTAATAATCAAGGCAAATGATAGAACTGAAGCTGATGCTGTCAATACCATTGAATGATTAAGTTTTTTTTCCAATACAAAAGCTGTATAACTAAGTCTACCAATACAAAAAAAAAAGCACACTGAATAATGTTGGAAGCATCTAATTCAGTGTCATGTGAGAGTTCTGGTTTCAACCACTGACTGATGAAACAGTAGTAGCAGTATTCACTCTGAAATATTTGATGTCTCCAATGGTTAAGTATCATTACCATAAAATGATGTGATGTTTATCCTAACATCTGGTGCCATCACTCACTCACTCTTCCACTAGCACATCCCAGTGAACTGAATTCCAGGAACTAGTCCACAATTTGCTACACCATGGAAGAAGCTGTGAGGAGTCGAAGCATGATGACACAAGATTCCATCTTGCCCCAGCAAGAGTCAATTTCTCAAGTCCAGAGGAATGCCAAGAAATTTCCTTCCTGAGACATGTACCATAAACCATACCTAAGGCAGAAAACATGAGATAAAAGAATTCACTATAAAGGGTGAACCAAATAGCTTCCTATTTTGTCTAGTTTTCTTGCTAACGAGTTATTCTAGCTAACCTATGTTTCTAAGCTATTTATGGTTTGCAAATATTATCAGCCCCTTATTAATTCACTAATTCTAAATTTACCCTGGGAAAAAGTCTCACTCTTCCTGTCCTACTTCTGGCTCTACTTTAGCTTCCCTAAATAAAAAGTTGAGAGGTAGATGGAGTCTCTGCACACTTGGAAGAACTAAGACATGCATGATTCAGATGACTAAGTTCAGGGCAATGGATGAAGACTCAAGATTTTCCAAGAGGACTCCTGCAGCTGCTATAGAATTGGCCAGTGGATGTAGAGAGAGAAAGGATGCAGATGGGATGCAAAGTAGAGTTAGGAGCCAATAAGGAAAATATTCCATTGGGCTTCAGGAGATGGACTTTCCTACTATCCAGCTAAGTGAACTTGTTTAAGTTTCTTTACTCACTGGACCTTCAGTTTCATTATCTGTAAAATGAGGGGATTAGAAGAGAGATGGCTAGGGTGTTTTCCAATTCATAAATTGTATAATTTTATAATGGAAAACATGATTCATAGGAAGGGAATGATAGTCTCAAATTAACTAGAAAACAAAAATGAAGCTAATATCTAAAATGTCCAACACCTCCACCAGTATTCTTTGTTTATGAAACAGAGAGCTTATTTCATGAGGATTATAGATTTAGCATCCATCTTCTACAACTCCTTCATTTCATAAATGATGAAAATAAAGCTCAGGCTTTCTATGCAATTGGTCTAAGGCAACACAGATTACCTTGTGAACAGAGACAAGATTTGAACAAAGATCCAATCTGTTTTCTACTATGCCTTAGTGCCTCTCTAAGCGTATTTGTAGCCACATGATTTATACAAGAGCAGTCAATTCCAGCTGTGAAATAAAACTAAGCAGTTATTTGTGAAATTTTGTAGGTTTGACCCTTTGGCTTATTAACTCTGGTTTATTCTGACCCAAATCAAAGGTGAGCTGTCTTTGCTATTTTTTGCTATTTTGCTATTATTTACCAAAACTTAAGATCCTTTTCTCCTGGCATCAAGTAAAGTCTCTTCCTGGACCTCTAATCTTCCTTTTCTCTTCTCAAGCTTTGTACAGTACTTAACAGACCACCAGGGAGGAGTATTTATTCATTTGCTGATAAAGTCTTGTTTGGTCATCTACTTTATGCACAGAACGATGACAAGTGCCAAATGAGATAGTTAAGTACTATGAGACTGTCTCTATTTCCCAGAAATTTCCAATCCAGTTGGAGAGAAAAGACACACAGTTAAATAATAAAAGGTGAAAGTGATTAAGTGCCAAAGTGAGTCATGCAAACCACAAGTACAATAGGATTTCAGAAAAGGAGATCAACTTATTGGGAAGGCCACCCAGGAGAGCTGAGATGTGATGATGGGCACAGGCTGAGCCCTTCAAAGGTGCCTATAACTTAAGGAGCCAGAATGGAAGAAGACATATATTCTAGGGGAGAAAGAACTTTATTAAGCAACCTAGACTGCTCAGAAATCAGCACAGTATGGTGAGAAGACAGTCTTAGAAAGAACTTTGTTAGAGCATAAGAACTGTAATGAAGAGCAGTGAGAGAGGCATTTGGATGGGTTGGATGAGGTCAGATTCTGGTCTGAGGGCTTTAACAGCCTGAAGACTTTGCACTTTATTATATAGGCAATGGAGAAGCTACTATAGGCTTTTAAGCAAAGAAATTGCACAATGAAAGTTATGTGAAGAGAATGTCATAACTTTGATTAAAATAATAAAAGGGCTACTAGTTATTTTATGGGGAGAAAGGAGAATGAATGAATGAAACAAGTCAAATTGTCCAGCATTTCTGAAGGCACTATCCCAAGTGATGGAAATACAAAAATAAACAGAAAAACAGTCTTTGCTGTAGAGGAGCTAACACAAACACAACATAGAAATGGAAGTTTAAAAGCTCCTAGGAAATTTAGGGGATGCCCATCCATTGGGGAATGGCTGAAGAAGTTATGGTATATGAATATAATGGAATTCTATTGTGCTGTAAGAAACAATGAGCATCATTTCTAAAATATATAGAGAACTAAGTCAAATTTATAAGAATACAAGTCATTCCCCAATTGACAAATGGTCAAAACATATGAACAGGCAGTTTTCAGATGAAGAAATTAAAGTTCTCTATAGTCATATGAAAAAATGCTCTAAATCACTATTGATTAGAGAAATGTAAATCAAAACAACTTTGAGGTACCACATCACACCTATCACTTTGGCTAACATGATAAAACAGGAAAATGATAAATGTTGGAGAAGATGTGGGGAAATTGAAACATTAATACATTATTGGTGGAGTGAACTGATCCAACCATTTTGGAAATCAATCTGAAACTATGCCCAAAGGGCTATAAAATTGTGCATAACTTTTGACCCAGCAGTAGCACTTCTAGGGCTGTATCCCAAAGAGATCATAAAAATGGGAAAAGGACCCACATGTACAAAAATATTTATAGTAGCTCTATATGTGGTGGCAAAGAATCAAAAATTGAAGGGATGCTCATCAATTGGGAAATGGTTGAACAAGTTGTGGTACATGAATGTAATAATCTTCTTCTAGGTCCAGTGCACTACATCATTAGTTTGCAGGGTAAAGAGGCAGCTAGGATATTGTAGGCAAAGTCTGGGACAGTAAGTAATGCAGCCTAGAGAGGAAAGCATTTATTAAGTATTTACTATAAGCTAAGTGCTGGGAATGCAAAAGCAGAAATAGACCCCGTCCTCAAGCAGCTTACATTCTGATGGTGGAACCACACATATAGAGGGCTGGGGGTTTGGAAAGGGTATTTTGGTTAAAAAAGTTACAGGGAAGATGAATGGAACCATGGAGAGGTAGACAAAAAAAACCTTTTCTAGTAGCAATTGTGGCACATGTATTAATTTGATTATGTTCCCAAAACTATAAAGAAAAAAATGGAGGGAGGATTTCAGTGCAATGGCTTCTGAAAATGTGCTGGAGAGTAAGTACGGCATAGCTGTGGCCACCTACATATGATGGACCATGTGATGTGTTCACAAATCAGAATAATAGGAACCTAGAGTTCAAGAGCTAAAAGGGTCAGGTCCTCTTGCGGGTATGGTATCTGATATTATAGTACAAGGGCAGGACAGTTGGCAGAGAATATTAAATTTTAAAAAAATTAAATAAAAAATTATAACAGACATCATAAAAAAAATCCTGAAATTACTTTCCATTTATTCTTTATACATCTGCAGCTAGGTGATGTAGTGCACTGGACCTAGAAGAAGATCTGATTTCAAATCAGCTTTAGACATTTACTAGCTGTGTGACCATAGGCAAGTCACTTGCCCTCTTTCTGCTTTAACTTCCTCATCTATAAAATGGGAATACTAATAGTATATGTTTCCCAGGGGTATTGTGAATATCAAATAAGATAATATTTATAAAGCATTTTATAAACCTTAAAGTGCTGTATGGTGGACTTACAGGTATGTAGCCAAGATGGTGAAGTAGAGAAAGCACAATAGTCAAGCTCTCCCAACATTCCTCTCTAAATAACTTAAAATGGAATCTAATGACTCCATAAGACATCAAGAAATAATAAAATAAAGTCAAGAGAATGAAAAAATACAAGAAAACATGAAATATGTAATTGGAAAAATGACTGACAGATAATAGATTAAGGAAATATAATTTAAGAATTATTTGACTACCTTAAAATCATGATCAAAGAAAGTTTTGAGACCATATTTTAAGAAATTATAAAGGAAAATTGACCTAACACCCTAGAATATGAGGGTAAAATAGAAATCAATAGAATTTGCCAACCCAAGTTAAAATAAGGATCTTGAGAAGAATATATTTTACGCTTTAACCGAAGTAAAAATGGCAGGGGTGGCAATAATGATCTCAGGTAAAGCAAATTCAAAAACAAACCTAATTAAAAGAGAAAATGAGGAAAAATATCTCGCCAAAATTTACCATAGACAATGAAGTACAGTTATTCCTTCCACATCAAGACTTTCCCCACTGCAGTTTCAATATATAGTGAATCAGCATGAGAAATTAAATGGGAATTTTTGGAATGTTTTGCAGAAGCTACAGACAACATGTGAAGGCCAGCAAAGAAAAAGTTTAAAAACTCAGAAGTGCATAAAATATGTGTATAGCATTATATAAAAGCAATATATTTTATCTTTTAATGCCATAATAATTCAGACTTCTCTGGAATGAAGGGAGGGCCAAAACATTCTCTGTGGATTTTCTGGATCGTGGGGTGCTACACCCCTAATCCCCATGATGTTGAACGAACAATTATAATATCAATACTAAACATGTAGCCACAAAATGGCAAAGCATTCAAATTATTTTTGCACTTACTGGTATTTTTTAGTATTTTTTTCCAATTACATGTAAAGATAGTTTTCAATATTCACTTTTGTAAGATTTTTGAGTTTCAAATTTTTCTCCCTCCTTCCTTTCCCTTCTCCCTCCCCAAGACAGTGAGAAATCTGATATAGTTTATACATATACAATTATATTAAACATATTTTCATATTAGTCATGTTGTGAAAGAAGAATCATAACAAAAGGGAAAAAATATGAGAAACGGAAAAAAAAGTGCAAATACTATGTTCTCATTTGCATTCAGACTCCATAGTTATTTCCCTGAATATAGACAGAATTTTCCATCATGAGTCTTTTGGAATTATCTTGGATCATTGCATTGCTGAGAAGAGCTAATCCTATTATAGTTGATCATCACACAGTGTTGCTGTTACTATGTATAATGTTCTCCTGGTTCTGATCACTTCACTCAGCATCAGTTCATGTAAGTCTTTCCAGGTTTCTATTACATTCATTTACCACAACTTGTTCAGCCATTCCCCAATTGATGGGCATCCCATCAATTTCCAATTCTTTGCCACCACAAAAAAAAGAGCTACTGTAAATATTTTTGTACATGTGGGTCCTTTTCCCTTTTTTTATGATTTCTTTTGGATATAGACCAAGCAGTGGAATTGCTACATCAAAGGTTATGCACAGTTTTATAGCCCTTTGAGCATAGTTCCAAATTGCTCTCCAGAACGGTTGGATCCATTCACAACTCCACCAAGAATGCATTAGTGTTCCAATTTTCCCCACATCTCCAACATTTATAATTTTCCTTTTCTATCATATTAGTCAATCATATAGGTGTAAGGTGGTACCTCAGAGTTATTTTAATTTACATTCCTCTAATCAACAGTGATTTGGAGCATTTTTCATATGTCTATTGATAGCTTTAATTTCCTCATCTGAAACCAGAGAACAATTTTCATTCTTATAAATTTAATTCATTTCTCTCTATCTTTGAGAAATGAGGCCTTTATCAGAAACACCAGCTGTAGAATTTTTCCCGTTTTCTGTTTTCCTTCTAATCTTGGTTGCATTGGATTTGTTTGTGCAAAACCTTTTTTAATTTAATGGAATAAAAATTATCCATTTTACATGTCATAATGTTCTCTCTCTCTTGCTGGTCATCAATCGTTCCCTTCTCCATAGATCTGACAGGTAAACTATTCCTTGCCCTCCCAATGTGCCTATGGTATCACACTTTATGGCTAAACCACATATCCATTTCAATCTTATCTCAGTATAAGGTGTGAAATTTGGTCTATGTCTAGTTTCTGCCACATAATTTTCCAATTTTCCCAACAGTTTTTGTCAAATAGTGAGTTCTTATCCCAGAAGCTGGACTTTTTAGGTTTATAAAACAGTAGATTACTATAGCTATTTACCACTGTGTCTTGTGTACCTAATCTATTCCACTGATCCACCATCTACTTGTTAGCCGGTACCAAATAGTTTTGATGATTGCCACTTTATAATATAGTTTTAGATCTGGTACAACAGTATTCAAATTCTTAAAGGAAAATTAAATTAATTACAAGAGAAAATAGTAAAACTATATTACTAAGGAACCTCAACTCTCCCCTCTCAAAAATATATAAATCTAACCACAATATAATTACAAAAGAAGTTAAGGAGATAAATAGAATCTTGGAAAAATTAAATATGACAGATCTATGGAGATAATTGGATGGGAATAGAAAGGAATATACCTTTTTCTCAGTTTACATAGCATTTTCACAAAAACTAACTGTGTAGTAGGCCATAAAAACCTCACAATCAAATGCAGAAAAGTAGAAATATTAAATATTCCTTTCTAGCCCATAATGCAATAAAATCACATTAAATAAATGGCCATGAAAGAAAAGATTAAAAATTAATTACAAACTAAATAATCTAATCCTAAAGAACAAGTTGGTTCAAGAATAAATCATAGAAACAATAAATAACTTTGATAAAAAGAATATCAATGAAACAACATTTCAAAATGTGTGGGATGCAGCTGAAGTAATACGTAAGGGAAAATTTATATACCTAAATGTTAACATCAATAAAAGAAGGAAAGAGCAGATCAATGAATTAGTCATGCAACTAAAAAAACTAGAAAAAAATTTTAAAGCCCCAATTAAACAACAAAATGGAAATTCTGAAAAGCAAAAGAGAGATGAATAAAATTAAAAGTTAAAAAATTGAATAAATGAATAAAAGTAGATTTGGTTTTATGAAAAAAAAATACAAAAGAGAGAAACCACTTTGATTTAACAAAAAGAAAGAAGAAAATCAAATCACCAGTATCAAAAATGAAAAGTATAAATGTCCTACCATTGAAGATGAAATTAAAACAATAATTATTAAATTATTAGATGTTATTTCATCTAATATGTCAGTAAAACTGACAAACTAAATGAAATGGACAAATAGTTACCAAAAAAATTGCCCATTTTGATAGAAGAAAAAAATAGAATATTTTAAAAAGCTTATCTTAGAAAAAGAAATTGAATAAGCCATGAACGAACTACCTAAGAAAAAATCTCAAAAATCACATACATTTTCAAGGTAATTCTATTAAACATTTAAAGAACAATTAATCCCAATACTATATAAGCTGTTTGGGGTAAAATCAGTAAAAGAGGAGTCCTATAAAAATTTTTTTTATGACACAAATATGATTTTGACATCTAAACTAATGAGAGCAAAAACAGAGAAAGAAAACTATAGACCAATTTACCTAATGAATATCAATGTAAAATTTTAAATAAAATAGTAACAAGAAGGTTATATTAGTATATCACAAAGACCATGCACTATGATCAGGTTGGATTTATGCTGGGAATGTAGAGCTAGTTCAATATTAGGAAAAACTATAAGTATAATTTGATCATAAAAGTAAGAAAAAATAACAAAAATATGATTGTATCAGGAAAAACATCTTTTGATAAAATACAAAACCCGTTTTTATTAAAAATACTTGCAAACATAGGAATAAATGAAGCCTTTCTTAAAATGAGAAAGAGTTTCTATCTAAAGTCAAGAGAGGGCAGGTAGGTGGTACAGTGGATAGAATGCTAGGCCTGGAGTCGAAAGATTTATCTTCCTAAATTTAGTTCTGGACTCAGATACTTACTAGCCATGTGACACTGAGCAAGCAATTTAACCATGATTGCCTCAGTTTCCCCACCTGTAAAATGAACTGGAGAAGGAAATGGCTCACCATTCCCATATCTTTGCCAAGAAAACACCAAAAAGGGGTCACAAAGGTTCATACATGACTAAAAATGACCCAACAACAACAACAAAAAACAAAAACAAGCTATAATAGGGATAAACTAGAAGCCTTCTCAATAACATCAGGGATGAAGCTATGTCCATTATCACACCATATTCAATACTGTATTAGAAATGCCAAGATAAACCCAGGGACTATATGAACACAATTACAAAACACTTTTCACACAAACGAAGACAGAAACTAATAATTGGAGTAATATTAATTGCTCATGAGTAGAATAAGCTAATATAATCAAAATGACAATTGTACCTAAATTAATTTACTTTATCAGTGTCATACCAATTAAAATAACAAAGAATTATTTTATAGAATTCATTTGGAAGAACAAGAAGTCAAGAATATCAAGGGAATTCATGGGGGAAAAAATGTGAAGCAGTCTAGCAATACCAGATTTCAAACTATATTACAAAGTAGTAATCATGAAAGCAACCTGATATTGGCTAAAAAAGAGTAATTGATTAGTGGAATAGATTAGGTAAACAATACTCAGTAGTAAATGACTATAGTAATCTAGTGTTCGTTAAAGGTAAAAAAAAAACTTTAGGGGCAAAAACTCACCATCAGACAAAAATTGCTGGGAAAACTGAAAAGCATTTTGGCAGAAATTAGGCATAGACCAACATCTTATGCTATATACCAAAAAAAGTTTTTAAAAATGGATAAATGATATAGGCATAAAGGGTGATATCATAAGCAAATTAGGGGAGCATAGAAAAATGTACCTGTCAGATCTATGGATAAAAGAAGAGTTTATGACCAAGCAGAGATAAAGGGGATCATACAGGAAGTAAAATGGATAATTTTGATTACATAAAATTAAAAAGATTTTGTACAAACAAAACTAATACAGCCAAAATTAAAAGGAAAGCATGAAACTGAGGGGGTGGGGGGAATTACAGCAAGTTTCTCTGATAAAGACCTCATTTCTCAAATATATAGGGAACTGAGCCAAATTAAGAGCCATTCCCTAATTGATAAATGGTCAAAGGATATGAACAGGCAGTCTTCAGAAGAAGAAATCAAAGCTATCAATAGTCACATGAAAAATTTGTCCTACATCACTATTGATTAGAGAAATGCAAATTAAAATCTCACACATACTAGATTAACTAACATGACAGAAAAGGAAAAGGACAAATGTTGGAGGGTATGTGGAAAAATAGGGACACTAAAATACTACTGATAGAATTATAAACTGGTTCAGCCATTCTGAAGAACAATTTAGAACTATTCCCGAAGGGCTATAAAACTGTCCATACTCTTTGACCCAGCAGTACTACTCACAGGTCTGTATTCCCAAGAGATGAAAGAAAAGGTAAAAGGACTTATCTATACAAAAATATTTATACCTCTTTTAGGGTAGAAAAGAAGTGATATTGATGGGATGCCCATCAATTCAGGGTGAACAAATGGTGGTATATGATTGTGATAAAATATTATTGTGCTACAGTGATGAGTTGATGGTTTCAGGCAAACCTGGGAAGTCTCATAGGAACTGATGCGAAGTGGTCTGAGTAGAACCAGGAAAACATTGCAGTATTATAACAATGATCAGTTGTGAAAGACTTAGAACTAACATCAACACAATAATCCAAGACAGTTCTGAAGAACTTATGCTGAAAAATGTCCTCCAGAGAGAGAACTGGTAAGCTCAGTGCACATTGAGGCGTATTTTTTCACTTTATTTTTTTAAGATTTTTTGTGTGTTTTCTTTTGCAACATAGCTAATATGGAAATGTATTTTGTATGACTTCACATGTATAATTGATATCAGATTGCTTGCCTTCTCAGCAGTTGGGAGAGGATGGGAATGTGGGAGAGAATTTGGCACTTAAAATTTTAAAAAATAAGTGTTAAAATTTTTAAATGTGATTGGGAAATATTTAACAAAATAAATAAAATATATTCAAAAAAAGAGCTACAATAAATGACAGATATTATTATTCTATATGCATGTAGTCATTAATATGTTATCTCCTCCATTTTAGAATATTAGCTCCTTGTAGACATGGGCAATGTTTTGGCATTCCTTTGTGCCCCAACATTCACCACAATGCCTCGAACACTAAAAGCTTAATTTTTTGTGGACTTAATGGCACTTAAATGGGAAAATTCATTGATATGACTATAATGTAATGGCTCTAAAGTGGGTGGCCACCCACATGCATTGTTCTCGTTTCTTTATAATCATAACTTATGTATTTAATACTATCTGAATAGACTGGAAAATTGGAGTAACTGCTCAGCAGGCTGGAAGGAAGCTACAGAACTTGGATGGCCACATGTCCTAGTGGATGTTCGTTTTACGTATGGATTAGATTAGATGGCAGCTGAGGTTTTCAAATTGTGAGATTCTATGATTCTGCAAGACAGCACAGTAACACTGAAAAAAGCAATAATAGACCTAAAGGTAGCAATTAAACATCATTTTTGAGGTTTATTAGATATGCAACTACTGGCAAGTCATTTAAGTTTCCTGAGCCTCATTTCCTCTGCTGTAAAACAGGAATGACAATACTTGCAGTTCTTAGTTCATAGGATCATTATAAGCAATGATATACTGTAGATAAAACACTTTTACATTTTAAGGTACTGTACAAATTATTATTATTCACTATCTCTGTGACCTTGGGTAAGTCAATTAACCTCAAGAGATATCAGTTTTTTCCACTATGAAATGAGGGTTATGGACAGAACGATCTTTGAGGTCTCTTTCAACTCTAAATCCTATGACTTTAGGAACTTATTAGTGGAAGATTTATAACTTCAAGGATTGTTGGAATTGTATTTGCAGTGACTGACAATGTCTTCTGCAATTTGGATAATGGAAAGAACACTGGATTAGGAATCAAGAGCCTTGTGTCTTAATCTAGGTTTTAGCATTGACTCACTTTGTGGTCACGCTAAGTTATCTCTATGCCTTGGATTTTTAATATTTATGAAATAAAGTTAGTGATCTATTTCACAAGGTTGCTATAATGAACAAATGGGTATAAATCGGTATAACATTTATTCATAGGGAGAGGGCAATAGAAATAGAGCATGGTAACAAAATGCCTGTGCAAATGGATGAATTAGAAGCTGTTCCTTTTGTTTTTGTTTTTGTTTTTCCTAGTGGCAAGAGCTGAAAACTGATTTCCCCAATCAGACAAAACTAGCATCTGACTCAATCATTTCACCATAGTGGGTACTGTCATAGAATCATAGATTTAAAACTAGAACAGACCTTAGCAAATATCAAGTCTAACTTTCATTTTGTGGATGAGGAAACTGAGGAACAGTGAAGTTAAGTGATTTGGCAAGGGTCACAATAAGCATTCAAAGCAGGATTCAAACTCAAAATGTCCCGATACTAACTGTGGCCTTATATATACTATATGCCATCTAACTGTCTCATGTCCCCTGAATTTAACTTGATTTCCTCCTGAAGTATTAATAGATTGAATTCTGGTTATATTGCCTATATTCTTAATACCCAGAGAAAGGCAGAGTCTATCAGAAGAATTCAGCTATTGTCAGTCTATACACATACAGTAATACCCTCATCAATGACTCAGGCCAGTGAGTGGTAAACTTCTACTGTGAAGTAGCTCACTGCATCTCCTCAGGCAACTCATTCCACTGTGTACCTCTCTAATTTCCAGGTAGATCAGGAGGATTCAGTCTTTTTAGCACGGAAAAGGAGGAGAGTAGATGTGCTGCTTAATTTTTAAGGAAATGCCATCCCTAGCCTTCAGGTAAAAAATATCACTTCTCCAGGAAGTAAAATAGATCTCACAGATAATCTAGCCCAAAGGGTTCTTAACTTATTTTTTTTTCTGTCATGGACCCCTTTGGTGGTCTGATGAAGTCTATGGACCCTCCCCCTGTGAACAATGTTTTTAAATAAATGAAGGAAATGCTCAATTAAGTTTAGAAGTTAATAAGCAATGAATATGTATTTTCCCCTTCCAAGTTCATGGAACCCCTGAAATCCATTTACAGACTCCTAAGTTATGAACTCCAGATCTAGTCCAATGTCTCCAGTGACTTTCTTAGTGCTCTAAACCAGGTCACCATTAAAGTTAACCAGAGGGAGTAACAGTGCTTTATGCAAATGTAACATATTTTCCATCATTTATAAGGAAAATAAATAATCATGTCCTTGCAAGGGCAAGTGGTCTCTGACAGCTTAACTTTCAACATATGTTGGGCAATTATCAATTCATGTATGCTCTGCTTTAAGAAAACCTGATACATCAAAAATTGGGACTTCACAAAACATATACCAGGGAATGTTTATTCGTAAGACAAAAGGACTCTTCAATTTGACATGAGGATTCCTTTTGTTTAGGTGTAAGTCACAGTTTACCTCCTAAGAATTTTCTAAACATTTAATCAGCAAAACTATAGGTAAGACTCCTTTGGTGAGGGTCAGTGCTGACTCTCTAAACTGCACAGCAGGGAACAGCAGCTGGTCTGCTAGAAAACATCAGAGTTTGTTGACTTCTGTCTTTTTTCCACCCACACAAGTATTTCTAAGTTTAGAACCTAAAGAGCTAGTAAGCTCACAGCTGGTACCTACTTACATCTAAACACCAGCTCAGTGGAAATCTTACATCTTCCCATGGAAAAACTCCAAAGCTTGTTCAAAAAGGTACAGAAGCTCTTTGTTTGAAAGATAACCAATCAACAAATATTAATTAAGCATCTTCTATGTCCCAGGAACTGTGCTAGGCTCTGGGGATGCAATGGCAAAAATGAAATTATCCCTGTCCTCAGGGAGTTTCTATTCTTAATGATAAATACTAGGTGTGTCATTCAATTTACATCAGTGTTTGGCTAGCATGTCCATTCTCTTCAAAGGTGAGGAAGTTAGTTGAACTCTTATTACTCCCCCTTCTAATGCATATCTGCAACTTTTCGCATTTAATTGTCTTGGGAAATTGCCTGGGGGTGCTGAGAGATTAGCTGTCCCTTTGCCAGTGTCACATAGCTGGCATTTGTTTGAGTTAAGACTTGGAATCAGGTATTCCTGACCCTATGTGGTGAGCTTTCCATCCATTATGCATCACTGCCTCTTTTCTTTTCATAAAACCATAGGGTAACTTTAGATATTCTTTAGTAGATTCTAGAGAACAGACCAGTTGTAGCTAGGTCTAGGTCAATCTACTACCATCCATAAGAGCAGCTTATTACTTTAAAAGAAATTTAACTTTGTGCCCTGTATTTATCACTAAATCCTAAGATGATCTCTACATGGACAGAACGACTGTATAAATCGTAGAGTGAATTAACTTCACAATTCTGTCAATCAATTGATTTTGACTGTTTTTGTTAATTGAATTAAATAGCTGTTCAGTTGAATTGCCTGGTTGATCATTATCCAAATCCTACTCATATTTCGAGTTCTAGACTAAGTACCTCTTCCACCATGAGCACTTCCCTGTTCAGGCCTGTCCAGAATTTTCTCACTTCTCTGCTAAAGAACTCCTAATATATAATGGTAGGCTGAAACTCTTTTATCTTACCATCTTGCTACTTATAAACTACTGTTCAGTTCCACATACATCAGATTTTTTGGGGGGGTGGGGAGTCGCAGCAAGGGTCAGATAACTACGTTGAACAGGCAGTTTTCTATTTTTAATGGAGTTAGAACATTTTCATTTAAAATACACTCATTTAAAATACTGCTTATTAAAAACAGTTCACCAATATCACTTATGTGCGACAGCGACCCTAACCCACATTAAACTCAGAGACTTCTCAAGGTGGAAAGCAAAGGTTACCTTTGTTACAATCGCCAGAGACAGCTGTCTGCTCCTTTCATACATGTGGAGAGAGAGAGACCATGCAACAGGGGCCGCCTTATAAAATCAAATCTCCGTCCACCATGAAAAGTCTCCACCCACCACTATCCCTTACCCCCTTAACTGGGGGTGGGCTTACATTCTAACTGGGAGGTGGGGCTTACATTCCAGGTGAGAAATTCAAAGACAAGGAAAGAGGCAGGAAGCCAAAGGCAAATGGCTCAGGTTGGGGGTGGGGCAGGGCTTATTCTTTCTGTTATGTGCTTAAAAACAGGGTCTGATCCGGGGAGGATTTTGAAAATAATAATCAAAAATTATTGACCTTTTGTGGAGGCTTCACTTCTGAGAGTCCATCTCTCACCGCACTGAACCTCAGACATAATATAAACCTTAAAATACAAAAGTTATGGATATCCATAGGACAACAGAGTTAAAGGAGAGATGATGTTGTTAAAGATAAATAAGGTGATAGAAACTAGAAGGTAATTTCACATGATCTGACTCAATTGGAAATAATAAGACAGCAAAGATGAACATAGGACTACTTTCATTGCTGAGCATTCTCACTTACTTTGCAGGCAGCTTAAGGGCCATATTGCCTTTACCTCTCACTTCCAAGTTCTTAGGGGCCAAAGGCTGGCTGGCTCCCTTTCCCTCTCCCCTCCCCCCAACCATGGTAGATAAAACAAAAGAAAAGCCATTATCCCACTGTTATATCCACTATGGGAAGAAACAATTAACTAACAGGATTCCAAGATAAGGACAATGAAAATTATTACAGAGATGGAGAAGCTGTCATTGGGAGATAGACTGATACAAAAATCAGGACTCTTAAGTATTAAGAGATCCATTCACTAGTTCAGCAAACATTTAAGTGCCTATTACTTACAATGAGCTGACAACCTTCAATCCTATATTTCTGGTTTCCTCTATTTCAACATACTTCAATTCCTGTCTCACCCTGGAATTTCCCTCAGCACCTGACAAGGATGGGGAATTTGTGCCTCGAGACAAGGCTACAGGTTGGATTCAATCAAAGGGCCACACCTGAAGACTTAGAGGGCCACATGTAGTCTCGAGACCACAGGTTCCCCCCAACCCCCAACTGTCTTAGCACTTCTTCACCCTGGAACATCCATCCACCCCTCCAGCCTTCTTACTCTGGAACATCCTTGTATCATACCAGCTGGTACCTACCATACCTTCTACCATACCACTGCCATTGGTGAGTTCCTCTACAGCCTCCATTCTGGAGACATACCCAGGCCAGGCAACCTTCATTCTTTTGCCTATGCTACTGAATTTTGGGACTTCAATGTAATGTACCCATGTGAACACCCCCCCACACATTTTCCCATTTTCAGTTCCTTTATGTGAATTGTCTTCTACATTAGAATGCAAGCTCCTTATAGCAGGAACTGTCTTTGTTTTAATTTATATTTGCATCCACAACACATAGCACAACATCTGGCATATTTTGTTGTTGTTCCATGGTTTCAGTCATGTCCAACTCTTTATGTTCCTATTTGGGGTTTTATTGGTAAAGATACTAGAGTTGTTTGCCATTTTCTTCTCCAGCTCCTTTTACAGATGAGGAAACTGAGGCAAACAGCATTATGTGATTTGCCCAGGGTCACACAACTAGTAAGTGTTTGATGCTGAATTTGAACTAAGGTCTTCCTGACTCTAGGCCTGGTGCTCTATCCACTGCACCACCTAGCTGGCATATAGTAAGTCCTTAATAAATGCTCATTGCCTTGCTTCACCTAGGAGACAGAGGCCTCAGGTTTTAATTCTGACTTAGTAATATGTTACCCATATGAAACTTGAATATAAAAATCTGTTAGTAATGGGACTCTTTCCTCTTTGGTGAAGATCAATAATCTATATTTACACCTGCTTGAAGGGGCAGGGTAGACTTGGTGAGAGTAAGAGAGAGGTGAACTCCACTCTCTTTGGATTTTCTTTGTGTCTCATCAAGTTCTATAGTTTCTTCAGTCTCTTTGAATCTCTTTAGTCGCTTTGGGTTCTGCAATCACTTTGGGCATTTCTTACTTTTAAGTCTGAGAGGGAAAAAAATGGAAGATGCCAACCCCACATTAGGTTTGCAGAAGGAAAGACCAGGAAGAAGCTAACATAAGTACAGCTAGAAATCTCTATCATGTCCCAATATTTAGAGAACATCCTCTTGGGTGAGAACTAAAATTATTTTGTTTTCGTTGCACTGAGTTATTTCAATACTAATAAAAGAGTTCCTCACTTTGTATCATCTGTATACATTCTCCTCCTATGTACACATTCTCTGATTTCTGTTCTTACTATTCACTTAGATAAATGTGTTTCTATATGTGTATTCATTGTGGAACTGGTATTTGGTAGGAAAGGGATCAAAACTTAGATATAATACTTGGGGTCCCTCTTTCTCCATTAAGAAATGACAGCTAGAAATTTAGTTTGAACCAGAAAACTGAACTCTAACCCAATAACCCCCTCCTCTAAGGAGAAAATCATGGCCAAGCTTTTGGCCCCAACATCCTATTTCTTCACTTAGTGGGAATTAAAGTCCCCATTGGATAAGGGTCAGGGGAGAAGAGGCTAGAGATGTCTATTCTCTCTCCTTTTGAGCTCCATAATGCTATCCCTAGAGTCAGTATGGTGTAATAAACAGAATAACACATTGAGAACCATTGATTTCGAAAGCTGTCTCTCTTATTTACTGCCTCTGTGTCTTTTGACAGTTAATTACATCTCTCTGGCCTTTGGTTTTCTCATCTATAAACTAAAGAGGTTTAAATAGATAGTCTCTGAGGTCCCTTCCAGCTTTAATATTTTATAGATATAAATATAATTATATAGAGAGATAAATATAACTATTAATATAGATATAAATATAAAGATATAAATATCATAGATGATAGAGCCATAGCAGGTTATTAGCATAACAGGTACATGCTGATGAACATTGTTAACCTTTAAAATTAATGTTATAGAGATTAATCATATATCCTACAACGTGTCCCTTAGTTAAAAACAGAATGCTAATTTGGACAAACTACTATCTGAAACAATGGGGCAGGTTTTGTTTTTTATTCTTTTTATTTGAAATAAAATTTCACATGGGGTATCTAGGTGGCACAGTGGATAGAGCACCAGCCCTGAAGTCAGGAGGACCTGAGTTCAAATCCAGCCTCAGAACAAACACTTGACGCTAACTAGCTGTGTGACCCTGGGCAAGTCACTTAGCCTCAATTGCCTAAAACAAAAAATACACAAACATTTTATTTTACTGGAAAACATGTACCTATTAGGACTCATTCTTTCTTTTAGCTTCAAGTGAAGAAGTCAAATTTATGTTACAGAAAAAAAATAGCAATCTCAAACCTTCAGGGTAAAAAAACAGATAAGAAACATTACTGTCATTCATACAGAATTGTCAAATTCACTCTCCCTCTTAAAATAGGGCACAAATTCTACTTAAGCTGAACTCAGCAGACATTGTCAAAACTTAGGTTCTATAGCCAGGATTAAAAGCTGAAAAAGTAGAAATTCATGTTTAATTTTTTATTTCAGATTGGATTGATTCTGAATTGATGTGGCATATTGGACACAAAGATGAACATTATGTGCCAAGGTATTTTCCTTTATTAAGATGAACAGGAAATCCCTGAAGTTCACCAGTCAAACTATTCTCTATCAAACTATTCTATAGAAGAAGCACTGATGTATCCATTTAGGAAATTGAACTGCACAGATATTAGCGATATGTTCGGAGAAGTTGGTTCCTTTCTAAACTGTAAGCTGAGGAACACACCCAGCATGCCTTACTTATCTTCACGTAGTTCTTAGTACCTAGAACAATGTCTGGCTAGGTAAAGTAATTGTCCAATAATTGTTTGTTAAATGAATGATTAGAGAATCCGTTACAAGAGGACAAGGAGAGCATTAGGCCAATTATTTATCACATGTGATATCAAGTATCTGACAGTACTTGGAAATGTTCATCCAAGCTTTTGATTTTTTTTCTACTTTTCATCTAGATATTTCCATAAGAACATGTTCACTCACCATTAAAAGAGACAGTTTGGTTTTTGTTGAGGGGGTGGGGGAAGAGTAAAAGGTATAGACCAGATTGCCATTGAGTACAAATTTTGTTACTGTTTTTGTTTAGTTGTTCAATCATGTCCAACTCTTCATGACCCTGGGGACCATAACATGCTAATACTGTCCATGTGGTTTTCTTGGCAAAGATACTATAGTGTTTTGCCATTTCCTTCTCCAGTGTATTAAGGCAAACAGAGGTTAAGTGATGAGACCAGATTTGAATTCAGGTTTTCTTGACTCCAGGCCCAGCATTCTATTCACTGAACTACCTAGCTGTCTCTTGAGTATGAATACTTCAATATATTTAGAATCCTCTTGGGCTTTTAAAAAAATTTCAGAAAGCAATTTGAATGTGAACACATCCTTTCATGTGCTCTGCTATGAAAATAAATGTGGGAGTGATGCAAATATATGTGAATTCATGCCACAGTTCCTCCAAGAATAACTTTAAGCCAGTCCAATTGAAGAGTCCAGCTCTTCATCTAAAATTCCAAAGTCCTGTGCCTTGTCTATTATATTAGAATGTTATGGTCCAATGGCTATCTGGTATCATCCTTCGTATCTAATGGTAATACTATTGAGTTGACCTGATTTTGGATGTGAGCCATAAAAAGTACGCTGTTTGGAGAAGGAAAGACAAAATGCATTTCTTCCATTTATATGTTACCACTTGAAAATCTATTTTATTGTCTACTATGCCTTCCTGTGTGCATTCTCACATCCCACTGCTTATTCTTCCCACCTACCTGATATAACCTCAGGAGTTCTTTCTACTCATTCATTTGTTAGCTGTTTCTCAAGTCTCATATTGAATCACACCCCTATCACCAAACCTTCTCTGAGTGTTCCAGCCCATATATGTTCTCTCTCTCTCCTCTGAATTTATATCTCACTTCTCAAGAATCCCATACAAAATCACAGAATATCAATGACAAACAGGACTTCTAAGACTTAGTCTAATCTGAACCTGAAAACTAATTTCCTCTCCTATATCACTAACAGTCTTTGCTTAGAGACCTTTAGTGAGAGGGGAGGAGACAGGGAAAGTAGCCAATACTTTCTGATACCGGCCTATTCTAATTTTTTGACAATTGTGATTGTTAAGAAGTCTTTCCTTACAATGAGTCTAAATATGTCTCTCATTGACTTTTACCCGTGACTCCTTGTTCTCTCTTCTGAAGAAGCAGAGCAAGTTGATTCCCTTCTGCTACAGTGTTAGTCCCATAATTGCAGTAATTTTAAATCTGTTAATTCTGCAATTACTTCATTGGTATAATTTTTTTTAAATTAGATTGTAAATCCCTTAAGGAGAATGACTAGGTCTTTCAATTCTTTGTATCAGGACCTAGCAAAGTTAGTTACCTAAATAATTATTAGCAACACTTATATTATGCTTTTAGGTTTATTTAGGACTTCCCCTCACAATACATGCACACACATAACACACAAATAGCATATAGAAAATATGTTACTATCCTAATTTTATAGACTAGGAAATAAGGCTAGAGTTCTGTATGTTCTACCTTGTCTATGCCTTTCCATCACACTTTTGACAGGTATTGTCTACAGCCATCTATAGCTTCAGAGACTGTCTTGCCTTGCTGCCTCGTACCTAGAAATCCTTCAAAAACCACCCCCAACCTCTCACTTCCTAGGGACGCACTGATGTTTTCAAGGACCTCCTAGTCTAAAGAGGAGACAATATGTGAAATTAATATTAAATATTCTCTAAAGATGTAGTCTTATTTTGAGTATAAACTCCCCATTTGCCAGGGCTCCCTTTTCTATCCTATTCCTCTTCACATATCACCCAGGCAACCAAAATAGTGGAAGGCCTTAATTCCATGGCATATTAAAAAAAATCTGTTGAATGAATTGGGCTCACATAACCTAGAGAAGAAAATCAATGGAGAACATGCTGGTTGCCTTTGAGAATTTGAAGGGAAGTTATATGGAAGAGTGATTAAACTTGTTCTATTCATTTCCAGAGGGAAGAATCAGGAGCAAAGATAGAAGTTGAAAAGAGGCAAATTAAAGCTTGATAGAAGGTGAAAAAATAATCCTTCCTTAAAATTCAAGTTCTCCAAAACTGGAATGGACTGCCACAGAATATCATGGGTTACCCCTCATTGAAAGAATTTCAAGAAGAGGTGGGGCAGTAACCTATTAGATGTGTTGTATTGGGTGAGGTTTATGTTCTCGTATGGATTAACCTTGATGGTTTCTGAGTTTCCTTCTGATTCTGAAATTTATGATTTTTGTATGATATTGCAGCCAAAAAATAATGTAAGCTTGGACAATGTTAAGATACTGTCCAGTCCTGTGGGAATATACTGAGAAACACATTTTAGGAAAGACATTGATAAGCAAGAGAGCATTGAGAGGAGGGTGGCATGGATGGTGAAGGGCTTGCCATCCTGTAATATAATCTGTGGAAGGAACTGAGAATTATCAGTCTGGAGAAGGAAAGACTTATGGGGGACAGGGAGAACATTTTCAAGTACTTGGTTGTTATCGGACTTGGGATGGAGAGTGAATGAAAAAAAATACATATATATAAATGAAAAATCTGTAAAGTGCTAACTATTACAGGCATGGTGCAAAGCACTAGGGATATAAATACAAAAAAAAAAAAAAAAGACAGTCTCCGACCTAAAGGAGCTTAAATTCTAAAAAGGAAGACAACACATAAAAAGCAGTGGCAAGGGAGGGTTGCTTTGGAATGGGAAGTCCCTGGATTAGTAAGTGTCCAGAGCTATGTGGAAACTGACTGACACAAGACCTTTTCAGGAAGGGTATTGAATATTTACTGCTTTTGGTGATGAGCATGCTCCGTATATGGAGTAAACTAGGTAGAGTGACAGAGTTATTATTGGAGGATAAGATGGTATGTGTATAATTTCACTGTTCTTATGCAACAGAGTAGGGGTTCTTAACTTTTTGTGTTTCTGTCATAGACCTTTAGCATTCTGTTAAAGTCTATGGACCCATTCTTAGAAGAATGGGGTTTTTTTTTAATGTATAAAATAGAATGCATATAATTACAAAGGAAAAATAATTATATTGAAATACACCTATCAGGGTTTTTTTTTAAGTGCATACAACCTAGATTAGAATTGGTATGGGAGACATTGAGTAAGAGGGGAAGGGTGGCAATGTTTGTCCTAGTGCCCCTCTCATAGTGATATATCATTGGTGAGAGCTAGTCATCAATGATTACTTTATTTGAAGGGCTACAATAATTGGATGGGTCCTCATACTGATAGGAAATTAGGTTGGTTCCATTTGACCCCAGAAGGTAAAACTATAGTAGGAATAAACTGGCAGAAGTTGTAAAATAATTAGTTTAAGCCTGAGGTAAGTGGGAATTTCCTAACAATTAGTGCCAACCAAATGAAACGGGCTATCTTAGAGAGGCAATAAGTTCTACTGCATTGGAGGGCTTCATACAGAGACTGATGATCATTTGTGGGGTATACTGAAAAAAGCATTGTTTTTCAAGTATGAGTAAGACTAGATGGCCTCTTTTGTCCATTCCAACTTTAGGATTCTGTGGTGCTGACTACCTCAAGCTGGCCCATCTCTGTAATAACGCTGTCCATGTTGACATGAAAAGTTTAGGAATGGAGAAAAGAAGCAAAGTTCTAAAGGATTCTTCAGGTGTATATTCCTGCAGTGAACAGGACATACAAGGATCCTATTTAGCCTTCTTCTTTTCAAAACCTGACATGTACCTCCTTAGGAACTCCTCACCCCACAGAAAATATCATGCTATATTATGTTTCCCTTCCAGAAGCTGGTCCTATACTTTGACTGACTTTGCCTTAGACCTGATATTCATTTCTCTTGCCTGGTATGTAGCACAACTGAACAGCTTATGAGATATTTGAGCCACATCTTGATATTCACTAGAATGGAGAGAGGGCTTCTGAAGCTGATTGCATATAGCAGTCCCCTACAGGCCTCAGCAACTTCCTTTCTGGGACCAAATATATTACCTGAAGGGCTGGCCAAAATGATAGCAGAGAGGGAAGGAAAGGGAGCTAAATTTAGAGGTGATGGGAATGGGTTGGGATGAGGAGAGGAAAGGGAAGTGAGTTAAATTTTCATCTTATTTCTAGCACATTCTGTAAACCTTCGTACAATAGTCTCTTCTAGCTAACAGCTCAGCTATTTCTGGCAAGCTGGTCACTATACAAGAATAAGACCTTTATAAAATAAGCCATTATGAAGAAGGCTGCTTTCTTTACCTAAAGGACAGGGAACAAAAAGAAGCAACTGATGAATGGTTAAAAAAAAAACAACTCTAGAAATCTATCCTCCTCTTTGCCTCTTTTGTACTTACACAGTAATAATCATCAAATACAAATCCTAAATAACATAACTCAGGTCAAAATGATGAAATAAATGGAAACACAGGGCCAAAGACAGCTTGATGCTGAAATTCACTATAGATACAATCTGAAGTATATTCCATTTAACAATAATATTTAGCATTTATAAAGCAATTCCAAGATTTGCAAGTACTTTACACATAGCATCTCATTTTTTCTTCACAACAGCTTTGGTTGGCAAGTGCTATTATTATCTCTGTTTTTACAGATTAGGAACCTGAAGGAGACAAAGATTAAATGATTTGCCAATAGTTATAGCTAGTTCAATGTCTGAGGTTGGATCTGAACTCAGGTCTGCCTGACCCCAGGTCCAGTGTTCCATCCACTGAACCACCTAGCTGCCTCTGAATGAGCTTAAAGGATCTGGGTCCAATAGGAAATTAGACAGATAGTTACCCAGCCACAGGGACATTTTCCTCAAACTGTGTCAATGTATGTAGCATGGCACCTTGGAAAGAGTGCTAGATTTAGACCAAGAGAACCTTCCTGCCTGCCTGCCTTCTTTCTTCCTCCCTTCCTTGTTCCCTCCCTCCCTCCTTTTCTTCCTATCTTTTCTCCTTTTTCTGTAAAACAAAGAGGCTGGATTAGTTAATCTATAAAGTCCCTTCTAGCTCCAAAGCTAGGATCCAATGAACTTTCCTCCTAACATCATTCATCAATAAATACTTTGCATGGATTGATGATGTACAAGGCACTGTGGTAAGCATTAGGGATATAAAAAAGAAGGAAGGAAGGGAAGGAAAGGAAATAAGAGACGGAATGGAAGAAAAATAATCTATTTTTATGGATGCAAAATGTTCACATATAAGTAAATAGGATATGATTTGAGAAAATACAGAACTGACAGCATTAGAGGAGTTATAGCCTGATTTGAGCCTGGAAGGAAGTGCTTTAATACTTGTTCTCTCCAATACTTTCATTTGGAGCCTCCCAGACACTTAGGAGTTCTGGCAATTCGTGTGTTAGCCTCATCATCTATGTATACATCCCTGGAAAGTTTATTGCCAAGTTAAGTGAACTTATCCACAACATTCAAAATATCTCCATTTGTCATAATCAATGGTTCCAAGTATGGATGGTATGGTGCTGGTTGGTAAAGAACCTCTATTTTCTTGGTGTTACTTGTTGGTTAAAATTAGCACAAGCAGCAAAGATTTGATCCATACTCTGTTGCATCCCAACCTCAGAGGTTGCATTGAGTGCATGATCATCTGTAAACAAAAAGTCATTCAGCAACTCTCCCTCCATTTTAGTCTTGGCCTGTAGGCTTTTCAAGTTAAATAATTTACTGTCAGTGTGGCAGCTAACTTTGATGCCATTTTCATGCTTGTTGAAGGCATCTGGCAACATTGCAGAAAACATTATGCTAAAAAGCATGAGAGCAAGCACATAACCCTGCTTCATTCCACTGGTGATGGAGAAAGTACAAGAGAAATGTCCATTATCCAGAACCCAGGAACTAACTCTTCAAATAGCTGCACACAAAAAACCTGAAGCTTGGGACAGTGTCTCCTCAACCTTAGGTGAGAAGAACCCAACTTTTACCTTGGAAAGACTTACATGAACCAATACAAAGTGAAGTGAGGAAAACCAGGAAAAACAGTGTACATAGCAACAGTAATATCCTGTGATGAAGAACTGTGAATGACTTAGGTGTTCTCAGCAATACAATGATCCAAGACAATTCCAAAGGACTCATGATGAAAAAATGCTATCTGACTCCAGAGAAAGAATGGATATCAAATGAATACAGACTGAAGCATACTCTTGCTTGCTTGCTTGTTTTCTTTCTTTATTTCTTTCTTTCCTTCTTCTTTTCTTTGTTCCCTTTTCTCTTTCTTTCTTTGAGTCTTCTTGCAGAAAATGACAAAATATGGAAATGTTTCACATGATTGCACATGTCTAACCTATATCAGATTGCTTACTGCCTCAGGAAGGGAGGAAAGGAGGGAGGAAGAGAGAGAATCTGGAACTTAAAACTTAAAAAAAAATTAATGATTGCTTTTACATAAAATGGGGGGGATAAAAATTAAAATTGATGCAAATACTAAATAAATAAATATTTTTTAAAATCTAAATAAAATTTAAAATAATAAATGATTAAAATTTGAAAATTAATAAATATTAAATTAAAATTTTTAATTAAAAATTTTTTAAAATTTTTTAAAAGACTTGCCTACTCTGATTAATATAATTTTCCAAGACAGTTACAAAAGACTCATGATATCAAAATGCTGTCTACCTCCAGAGAAAGAACTGACGAACTCTAAGTGCAAGTTGAAGCATAATTTTCTTGTTTTCCTTATTTTTTCCCCTTTTTTGTGATATGGCTAACAGGGAAATATATTTTGCATTATTTCTTATGTGTAATTAGTATCAGTTTGCTTGCCTTCTCAGTGGGTTGGGGAGAAGCAGGAAGAAAGGAGAGAATTTGGAACTCAAAATTTGGAAAGAAAAGAATATTAAATACACGTAATTTTTTTCAAACTCAGATGCATACAGTTTTATAGGCATTCTCCTCAGTGTCTATTATACCTGTATTTCATTATGAGTGTTTATTTTTCTTCAAAATATTAAGGCTTTTCTTACTTTGCAATTTTGTTGCATAGATGATGAATGCATGATGGGTCGCTTTATAATAAAAATAATTCAAAAGAAATAGAAGCTGACCAAAAATAAGCACAACATTGCAAAGAGAGCCAAAAGAATCTGAATTGTGAAATAGCCATATAATTTGTTAATTAGGAATTAGAGGTGACCTTTAAGAGTTTAATTTCATTGCACGTACCATTAAAGTACTGAGATGTGATTGATTATATTTTCAAATAAGTAATAAATCAGGTAATATAACATTTATAAAGTATTTTGTAAAGTATATGGCTTAATGTATATTTTACCTGTTACTATCATCATCTTCATTCTCATCATCATAAGAGAAAAAAAGAATTATGGGTTTATAATAAAAACTACAATAGCATTTTAGAATACTGTAAAAGTAATTAATTTTATATTATGGAAATCTATATCTTCCTTCCCCCACACAAAAAAAACCTGTTATTAATTTTTGGAATCAGATGTTGCAATCTCCCTTACTCTGTGTGTGTGTGTGTGTGTGTGTGTGTGTGTGTGTGTGTGTGTGTGTGTAAAAATCTATCTCTGGAATTAAGTGCCCCTTATTGGTTGGAAAGACTTATTGCAACTCCCAAACTGTCTACATCAGGCTTATTCACTTGAAAAGTCCTTTTTAGTTCTAAAACAATTAAATACATGTCTCTATTCTATCATTTTAATAGAAATGCTGCATTTGTAAAACTATTATAACTGAATAAACAAGATTTGGATGATGTTTGCTAACCTTTTAGGTAATTTTTTTTTTGAGTCTTTGGGTGAGAAAACAAAAAGAAAAGCTAGGCTGTAAGCACACAGATGTTAAAGGTAATAAAGAAAGATATGGATTTAAGCCAAGGAGAAAACATCTGTAGTCTGGAGCAGCTGAAGCAAACAAGAGTGAGTAGCTTGGAAGGCTAGAGATGGGACTGGAGATGCTGGCCTCTATCTTTGATGACCCCATACAGTCAGAACTGCTACCTGTGCATGCCAACCCACATGCTGACAGTAATAAAAGGAGAAAGGAGGACATATTGGTGGAATGTCCTATCTCCCTTGTTATTTGAGAAGTTTTTTGTTTTGTTTTATTTTCTATTTTTCAGAAACATTACTAATTTATATATTGGAAAAAATATTTTGCATGTATTGAAATAAGATCACTTTAATTCTTGTAATATGTAAAAATAGAGTATTAAGAAACATCTTTCATTACCTCTTTTCCATCACTACATTGTAGACTCCCTTTTGGATACGAAACTACAATTTGAAGACCCAGCAAGCTTGTGTTGTTGTTCAGTCATGTCCAACCCTTTGTGACCCTGTTTGGGGTTTTCTTGGCAAAGATGGTGGAATGGTTTGCCATTTTTTTCTCCAGTGGATCCATTTGTCAGGCAATCAGAGGTAAAGTGACTTGCCCAAGGGCACAAAGTTAGGAAGTATCTGAGGCTGCATTTGATCTAAGGTCTTCATGAATGGAGGCACAGTGCTCTATGCATTGAGCCACAAACTACCTCCACCAAGGTTTTAATGGGTTCAATTGCACCAACAGATTTTATATATATATATATATATATACATATATATATAATGTGTGTATGTGTGTGTACATATATACACACATACTACGTATGTATACATACATACATAAACACACACACACATATGTATGTCTTACCTGTTCCATTGAGCTGATTTAACATGAGTCAAACAGATAAGTGGGAATTTATCCAGTGAATACAGCTGGGCATGATTAACAAGGGTCTAAACTTAGTGTCTTAATTTTTTTCCTTAAGCAGATGTCTCCAAGTTCTTCAAGTTACTTTCTTTGGTTTTTTCCTACCCATTACAACACCTCAAAAGAAAAAAAAATGTCTGTAATAAAAGTGCTTAGTGCCAGCTGACACTTTCTCCTCTTCTGGTAACTGAGTACTTTCCCAGATGTTTTTCACACTTAAAAAAAGATCAAGCTAGTAAATGTTAGAGGAGAGCAAAATGATTAGTGTCTCTGCTACTCTTTTCTTCATCAGAATTGTTGGCTTATTTTTCAAACAGGTTAAATCTTAATGAGTTCCCCAATTAGATCTACATCTCAGTCCTACAAAACTGAGGAGTTTTTCATTGTAGAAAACTGAAGAAGGGATGGAGAAAGATTTTACTCTGTTCCCTACCTATGTGACTTTGGGCAAGCTCCTTTGTATGTATGGGCCTGTTTCTTTATTTGTAAATGAGGAGGATAGACTTGATTTTTAAGTTTCCTCTCAACTATAAATCATCTATCAAATTTCCTAAGTCTAAATTCCAGCTGTTACTATTTGTGTCACATTGGCAAAGTCACAACCTTTAGAGACTACCACATCTTTAAAATGAAAGAGTTAGGCTAGATCAGGGGTAGATTTCAGAAGGTCTAGAAATATAGATGTTAAAAAATATTTCAGGATAATTGTTTTCCTTTGTTATGTATTGAATTTCATAAATAGAAATTCTAATCTGGGAAGGGTTCTATTAGGCTCATCGAGAAACTTGCCAAAGTGACCCATGACACAAAAAAGGTGAATAATCCTTTGACTAGATGATTTTTATAGTTCCTTCCAGCTATGAATTTCATACACACATATCTCAATGGCACTATGGCAATTTATTTTTCAATTCAAGAAATAGATCTAGAACCTATGGATAAGATGAAATTGGAGGTGTTTTTTATCTCCTTGGAGCAAAATAGACCACTTTGCTCCTTTCTAAAATCTCTTATTTTGTCAGATGATGTGATCCATTGTTGCCAAGGAGGAAAAGAAAGTGAATATGACTGTATGCCTTCTCAGAGATCCCCACCTATATGAAGCATATTATTAGTGGGGTTTGTGGTCACGAAAGATATGTGAAGTAGCTTCCTGAATTAGGGATTTTCTTCGTTCCTTCCTTCCTTCGTTCCTGCCTTCCTTCCTTCCCTCCTTTGTCTCTCTCTTCTCTCTTTCTCCTTTTCTTCCTTTATTCTTTCTTTCTATCTTATTTTCTTCCTTTCTTTCTCTCCCAGTGCTTAACACAATATGCATAAAATAATAAGCGTTTAATAAAGGTTTGTTGACTGACCTTTAATTTTATCTGTTTTTTTCCCCCCAAGCACAAATATGTCTAGGTCGTAACCCTTATCAAAGAATGACTTGTAGTATACACTATATATACTAAAAGTGTAGACCTATCTCTATATTCTCAAAATGTCTTTGCCTTTAGGAGTGAGGCAAACCCACTGGTCGAGGTATTCTATTGACTTGAAAAATTATTCATATAAAAATGAAAGATAAATCACAAGGAAAGATGATATCATTTCAGGAATTAAATTTTATGGCTTTGGAGAGAGTGACCTCTAGTGGATACCATCTGTAAATACTATGGACCTCACTTCTGGTTGCAAAATGTACTGCCAATAGAAAAAGGCAAATAGGAAGAATTTAATTCTGCTCAAGAATAAAAGAATATTTCACATTAATTTATCTTATTATAACAATTTCACAAGAACCTGACTGTCTTCTTATAGCTAGCATGCCCGGTTGTTCTGGCATTAATCAATAAATCCTGATGATGTCCCAGTAATATTGCAGAAAAAAAAGAATTTTTATTGGTTTGAATAATATAATTAATCTGTGCATTATAGGATATGAAAATGCATAAAGTAGGCCTTGAGAAAGGTCAAAAAAAGGTCCAGTGTTCTGAGACTTCTTGGTAGATATATGCATTGTGTGAATTATAAACAAATCATCTTTAACAATTCCCCCCCCCCGCCAATTTTAAAGCTTTCATTGACCATAGATTATTTATCATATGCTTTTTCTTTCATCTGGCTTAATTTATTTAACTTGATGACTCATTTTGAATCTAAAGCAAAGAGTAAATAAAGATTTAAACATTTAAATGAGCAGCCAGAAGTTCAAATGAAATGTATAACTCCTTTCTATGTCTGAAGAGTGATAATGGGGTTGTGGGAATAAAGGAGACTAGAATAGCAGAACCTCTCTTATTAACCCTTTTACAAGTCTAGAGCAAAGGATTTAAGGAAACAATGGTGACTCACTGGACTGCTGAGGTGTGATAGTGCCCACATATACATATATACTGAATTTTACAATGGTAACTGAAAAACTAGCCTTAAACACCCATATCTACTTTCTCATCTCTACAAAATATTTTTTGAAAATAATATACATCCTTATTGATGGTATCCTTAATGAAAATAAAAGAAGGGAAGAAATAGATATGTTTTTCAAACAATATGTTGCAACTGTCTATATATTTTCAATCACACAGTGGATTGAAATATGCAAAGAATATAAGATCTCACTATATTTGTAGTTAGAATCTTACTGGGGAAAAGCATTTGATACAGAACAGCAAAACACTAATTTAAAGCCTCTGCAGGCAAGATGTTTACCATGCATATGTTAAAATCATACAAAATTCCTTTAAAAATGTAACAAGACAACTTTCAAAGATTATCTAATTATTAACATCAGACTAGACAGGAAGCAGGGAGATTATGCTCAATGTGTTTGCACATGTCCAATGCAGAAGGAATCCTTCTATTTGTGGTCCTTCAAATGCTCCTGTTTATTGGAGATCCTATTCTGACTTCATCAAGTTTCAGAATACTGCAGAGCCTCCTAAATGATATCCATAATCACATAGCTTTACATTTAGGAAAAATTAAGTGGATGGAGAATGTTAATTGTCTAAAGTACAATAGGCAATAGGATGCAAAGCCCATCAAACTGTTCTATTTGCGTATCCATATGTGTTTGTGTGTGTTACTCTGTGTGTGTGTGTATGAGTAGATGTTCACTACTACTACTCCTGCTGGTACTACTGTTACTACTACTACTACTACTACTGCTACTACTACTGCTACTACTACTACTACTACTACTACTACTACTACTACTACTTACCTATCTATCTAGCATTTACATCTACCCAATATGTACTGGGCACTATGTTAACTGCTTTACAAATATGATTACAGAGAAGCAAATGAGATAATGTTTGTAAAGTATTTGGCCCAGTTCTTGACCATAATAAGTACTATATAAATACTAGCTATCCTCATAATAGCCTTGAGACATAGTGGCTATTATTAATCCTATTTTATAGGTAAGGAAACTGAGACAGGAAGAGGTTAAGTGACTTACCTAGGGTCACACAGCTAGTAAGTGTCTGAAGACAGGTTTGAACTCAGATCTTCCCGACTCCAGGTCCAGTGCTCTATCCACTGAACCACTATCAACCTTGATTATCATTATGTATGTACATAGTATTGGACAGATAATTCATGTTAATAACTAATGGGGCCCAAAATTAAATAAGAAAAGAAAAGTATGCTAGATTTTGTTTGAAAAATTGCAGTGTTTTTAGTGAACTTTCTCCCTCTGAAACAAAAATGGTTTTTAATAATTAATTTGTTTTTACTTTTCAACATTGACTTCCATAAGATTTTGAGTTTTAAATTTTCTCCTTCTCCCTCTTCCTCCCTTACCCCAAGACAGCATGCACTCTGATATAAGTTCTACTTATATATTCATATTAAGTATATTATCCCATTAGTCATGATGTAAAGAACAATTAGAATTAATGGGAGGAAACATGAGAATGAAGCAATAAAACAAAACAACAAAGTAAAAGCAGAGCAAATGGTATGCTTTGATCTACATTCAGACTCCATAATTCTTTCTCTGGATGTGAATAACATTTTCTATCGTGAGTCTTTTGGAGTTGTCTTAGATCCTTGCATTGCTATCAAAGTCAGTCATCACACAGTGTAGCTGTTACTATGTACAATGTTCTCCTGGTTCTGCTCATTTCACTCAGCATCAGTCTATATAAGTCTTTCCAGGTTTTTCTGAAGTCTGCCTGCTCATCATTTCTTATAGCACAATAGTATTCCATTACATTCATAAACCACAACTTGTTCAGCCATTCCCAAATTGATGGGCATCCAAAGGTCGTTTTTAATGCTAATATTCTTCTAGTAATGCCATATGCTGTGGCTTATGGATTATCACAGCCTCAAAAAAACTAAAGTTGGAGGTCACTGGAAGGATAGCCGACTGGTTCATGACAAGTGGAAGTAGGATGCACAATGTTATGATGGAAGAATTATACAAGACAGATAGTGCAAACGAGCTTTCTGGGAGAATGTATTACAGAAATAGAAAGTAGACTAGTCATGGAGCTGAAGGGAAGTATAGCCAATGGGCAGCCTAAATGATCCATTGGTACCTATACAATATTGAGAAATCTGGAGGAAGCCTTATCCCAAAACATTGGGTGGACCTGCAGTGGAGGATTTATGAAAGGATGTAAAAATCACAAAATCAAAACTCGGATAGGTAGAAAAAACCTCAGTGACCATATAGTTCAACCAACATACTAAAGACAACCCTACTATAGTTATAACTATATATCAGTATCTATATGTGTATATATACAACCATATATCTTTTGCTTTACATAAAGCTGAAATTTCCTCTTATGGCTAATTTCCATTGCTCCTAGTTTTGCCCTCTAGGACCAAATAAAACAAGTCTACTTCTACTGGAACATAAAAGCCCTTCAAATACTTTTAAGATATCTATCATTTTTTCACATTTTTTTCACTCTTTAAGAAACTAAATATGTTCAGCTATTTAATCAATTCTTATTCACCGTAGACCCAAGGCACTTCTACATCCTAGTTGTCCTCCTTGTGGCTCTTTTCAATTTTAATAATGTCAATCCTAAACCATGGTCCCCCAAACTGAGTATAGATGAATAGAGTGAAAAGCAAAATGCCATAGTACTATCACCTCCCTATTTCTGGAACTTAATTCAGTCCAAAGTCATATTAGCTCTTTTTGGGGATGCCACAACACACTGGTAACTCATAATTGATTTTATAGTCCACTAAGATGGCCAGATACTTTTTTCTCAAAATGGCTATTATCCATCCATACATCCCCCTTCATCTTATACTTGTGAAGGTATCATGTATGTGTGCATGTGCGTGTGTGTGTATGTGTGTGTCCAAGTACATAACTTTCATTTACCTTATTGAATTTCATCTTGTTAGATTCATACCAATACTACAGCCTGAGGTCCTTTGTGAATTCCGACTCTTTCAATCACTGTATTTTATGTCCCTCCTAGCCTTGTGCCATCTGTAAATTTGATGAGTCTCACATCTATGCCTTTATTCAGGTCATTGATAAAAGTATGCAAATGAATGAGGCAAGCACAGATTCTTGAGATACTCCACAAGAGACCTCCTACCACATTGACGATGAACCATTAACAACTGGTTTTTTGTTTGTTTGTTTGTTTGTTTGTTTGTTTCCTCCATAGTGGTAAATGAAGAGAGATAAATATCCAAACTCTGGGTGGAGAGAGTCCTTAGGGACTCCCTATTGGAGGCTGACATGTGTTGTATGAATATGAGCCTCTTATTTATGTCTTTTTGCTGTTACTGTTCTTATTTTCTGTTTTAGGTTAAGGAGGTTAGACATAACTACCACTTTGTGAGCTTCAAAAGACCAAAATAGCAAGCCTCCAAAATCTAAGAGTTAGAGTGCCCACTGGATTTTCTGGTTTGTTAGCCCAGCAATAAGGCCCTGAGGAGCATCCTCCAAGACCCAGTCAAGCAGAAAGGCCCTGGGGAATGAGCTGAGGTTCATTCCAGTGATAGCTGAGATGAGGACCCATTCAGCAGCTATGTCACATTTGGAAATGAATTTGACAGGACCAACGCTATATAGAAACTGTAGTTTCATCAAGTAAAGACATAGACTCTTTGCCTCTCCCTGTTCTGGTAAAACGGAAATAGTTTTTATTATAGTGTCTATGTATTTATTCAGAGAGAGATAAATGACTGGAAAAGATAAGAGATGTAAACTGGCATAATGGTGCTTTTGAGGGCCTATTTATTCCCTTACTGATGCTACTTTCTGTAGAATGTGGCTCAAACATTACGCCAAGAACACATTGAAAATAGAAGTCCACAGTTATTGCAAATTATATCAGCTCTTCCAGCAACTACTAGTGGGTATATGGAAAAGTTAGTCTTCAGTGAAAATCTGAATGTCCCAGTGGTGTGTGGTTTATTAGGGAATCTGCTAGGTCACTGGAGAAACTGGATCTGAGCATATTGTATCTAATTTAGAGAATGTCAAAGGTGAATTGCTTTTCTGAGATTTGGGCATTTCCTTAGCCTGGAAATCATGGTGTTTTTCCTGAAATATACTGCACAATTCTCAGCCTCACTGTTAGTTCTCATACTGGTAACTTGATGTCATCATTGTTGTTGTTTGTCCTTCATTTTCAAAGAGGACCAATGACATCACAGGTTCTTGACTTGCATGTGAATTGAATTTAAGTGAGGCAGAGTTGCACAAAGTCCTCAGTCTCACTCTCTCTTCCACAGCCATTGAAGTCCAGTGGCAAGACAAAAGTCAGGACTATTGACAATGGCCTGGGTTGCAGTGGATAATCTCAGAGTTTTGACCTCTGACCAAACTCTTAAGCACTCCACAATACCTGCTTCAACCATCTTCATGGCTGTTGGAACAAATGGTTCTCATTCACCCATTCCACGGGGGAAGGCTTCAAATGCTTGAGGTAGATGTCCTCTTAACTCATTGTTCGTTGGGTTTGCGGCCTGCCTACTGTTAACTAAAATCAAATTAAGGGAGTTTTTATTAGGGTTCATGCAATTTACCTCTCTATATCACTTCAGGAAAGGGAAGAGCCCCCCAAAGTTCCCCTACTAATGAATATTTTATATACATCTATCTCTATCAAATTCACAATAACAGAAAAGGAAAAAATCAAGACAAACAAAACAAAAACCCTATAGCTTTATTGAAAGCTGGATTTGTGTCATGCTGGCTTGAAGCATAAACTGCTAAAGGGTGAAAGCTGTTTCATTTTTTTTTTTAATAACCATTATCTAGTACTGCTGGTGCTCAATAGATGTTAAATGACAATGTTAACTATTGCCAAGATCCCAGATTTCTCTTAATGCTTTACTGAAATAGTCTAATAATTAGAGTACATAGAGAGAGAAGCTATTCTATTGGGATAGCTCTACAATTTTTCTTAGAAGTCATTGTTAATAATTCAATTCACTAAGTGCAAAAGATGCTTATTTTCAAGTATTTTAAAGCCTTAAAGTGTTTCATCCACTCAAGCATATTAACCTTCTAACATGGCAGGAGATAGGTAGTTGGCCCATTCCCCACTAAAAAATATTGAGAACTTGTACACTGAGTGAAGCCCCATGATTTATCCAAGACAATTTCTCTGTAAGCTAGGAAGACAAACCATCCAGGTGCATGTACTCTAGACTGGGCTACTTTCTGAAACACCTGAGCTGTGTACAGTATATTTCTAAATGTCAAGGCTTCTTGGCTAAAGGGAAGCAGGTATATCTGACAAGTTTATGATCATTCCAGCAAGTGTAAATTGGCCAGAAAGATTACACAGAAAATTCACCATTTATTCATTCATTCCAAATCTCTATTTTGCTTTAGTTGGTTAAACCTATCAAATATCATAGTTGTAAATTTCATCAGAGTATATGTTGAAGTGTGATGAATACACATTAATAATACTCTGGTAAATGTATACTATATATATATATATATATATATATATACATACACACACACACACACACACACACACACGTGTGTGTGTATTTTATGTATGTATGTATGACCTAAGGAAGCAATATGGTACTGGGAGAAACACAAATACACATATACATGTCTCTGTATGTGTATTGTGTGAATTCTCTATGCATTGACACTGGTCTTTTCAGATGAATACCATTTTTCCTTCTCATTGGATTGCTTGCTGTTGTAAGAACATGAAAGCAACAATAAGTCATGTAACTGTATTGAAAAGGTAACCCTCCATTGCAAGCAGTTTGGCCCCATTGATAAAAATAACTGGCATGATTTGTAAAAGAACAATTCCTGCACACGTTTCATATCTGCTATTAAGTTTATAATGCAAAAGAGACAATATAATCTCCCACCCTCAAAAGGTGATGAGAAGAAATCCCCACCCAAATCTGTGTAAATACAGAAGGCCCAGACTTCTTTGACTAAGTCAAAACTACAGAAACTTTAGCAAAAGGAAAAATACCAAAAGCCTGACATTATTGGAAGCTGAAGTGCTGCATGCTCTTCTGAGTCTATTCTTATTCACCCTTTTTGCTTGTAGGCAAAGCATCAAGGAGTGGCTCTATTCTTCCTCTTCTTTGCAAAAGTAAAAGCAAGTAGCTACAGAATTCCTCTGTTGGGCAAAGAAAATCTGAAATGGTGTCTCTTGGTATCTCTGTCTATCTCATTCTCTTATCTTGAACTTGGAGGTAAACATTGCTTTATGTTAAAAGGTAGGCTCAGCTGAGCCCAGGGAAGCTCATCTATCTAACTCTATTATTTGTAGGAAGGATTTTCATCTACTATCTCTGGGGTTATTGTTAAGATATATTCACAATACATAGCAGTCATTTTGATGGGTTTGCTTATTTATACCGAGTTAAAAATTAAAGTCTATGTGCCTGCTAGTCCTTATTAAATATCTCCTTTCCTCTTTTTAACTAGCAGCATTGTTTATTTCCTTAGATGGAGGATGTTAAGTGGAAAAGTGTGTTGGCCAGTCTGATATCCTCATTGCTTAAATATTCTGATTTTTCCACTGATAAGGGGCATCAGTTTTACCTCAGTTAATTCCTAGAAAACTGATTTTAATAGGTAGATAAAGCTACTATAACCTTCTAGAGGCCTGATGAACTTTCTTTCCACAAGATCTGAGTAAATACCTTAGTCACAAGGATCTAGTAGTATTCAGATATGGACATATAACATAACTAACATAGGATGGAATGCTCCCAAAGGAAGAAGCATGGCATATTGTGAAAAATTACCAGCACTTAAGTGTCATAGCTGAAAAAAGATTATTTATGCCTCTAAAACCGAATATCCTTAGGTAAAACACAGACCCTGTCTCTCTTCTATAGACTTATTCTCAGGTTTCTAGCCTTTAAAAAGGTCACACAATAGGTTTTGGACAACAGAGATGACATCATCTTTGGCGGCTTTGAGGTAGTGCTATTAGTTTACTATTCTTTTGGCTCAAAGGTCAACTTCTACCATCTTATGAAATTACTACATGGAAGGGAAATGAAAAATGTCTCCATCTCTATCACCAGTGCTTCCTTCTTCTTCTCTAAGTCCACTTCTTCTTTGAGAGTGAAGGTGGCATTATGTTTCCATATGCAAGTTTTGAGGTTGCATCCCTCATTCTAATTAATGTAAATATAGAAGGCCCAGACTTCTCAATTGATTCAAAGATGTGAACTAGGTTCAAACAAGTCCTTAATCAATTTTGGAGGAGAAAGGTAATTATCAATGGATGAAAACCAATGGCACAACAAAAGGAATATTTTGTGAATGGTTGGAGAGAATCAGTGACATGATGTGGAACTATGTAGAACACAGCAAAAAAGTTAGAAAGCTTGAAGAGCAACAGCAAAACTTCAGGAGATTCCAGGCTCAGGAACACCTACTTTTACTCCTTTGCTTCTATACCAGAAGGCAGCAAGAGAAATGAGTGAGTCAGAATTAGTGTAGCCCCCCACACACATCCATTGACCAGAAAATCACTTTTTTTAATTCAAAGGGTTCTAAGACCTATCAATGCTAGGAGCAATGTCTACTGAAATCAGTAACAATGTCTTCCAGCTCTAGTAGCTAACAGCAGTTTCTGCACTGGAAACTGGGAAACACCAGGATTAACTAGACATGCTTAAGAAAGGTAGCTTCAGGACTCCATGAGAGCATCAACCTCAGAGCCCAGAAGAGAGATACACCTAGGGTGAAAATCATAAGGACTCCACAAAGAGAGAAATCAGTAACCAGGAGATATAACTTTGCCCTTGAGCCAAATGAGTTCTCTAAGTTTGTTCTTATTCTCTCCAGGGACCTCATAGGTGCAAGAGCCATGTGAACCCCTAATTTGGGAACAGGAGGATATTTCTGTAACAACTCTTCTTTAAACAGCTGTTTAGCAAACACTCTTTTAAAAGGCAATTTGAGGGGCAGCTAGGTGGCGCAGTGGATAGAGCACCGGCCCTGAAGTCAGGAGGACCTGAGTTCAAATCCAGCCTCAGACTAAATACTTGACACTTATTAGCTGTGTGACCCTGGCTAAGTCACTTAACCCCAATTGCCTAAAACTTTATTAAAAAAAAATTTGAGTGGCTGCTAATCGATGAGAAACATTCCAGATGGTGACTCATCACCTAGAATACTAAAAATCCCAGCCCTTCAGTTACCCCTGGAATCCTGAGAAGAGATATAATCTGCCTTCTCTTATAACAGCGTCCCACCAATATGAGTGGGAGTTGGGGATTTAGCCCCAAAAGTGATGCTACACATAGCATATTTAGTGGCTCCTTGACAATTAGGCCATGTGCTATAACTCTTCAAGGGGCAAGGTCAGTAGAGACTAGAATATGTCCTGCCATTATCCACAGAAAGCCATTTTTTTTCAATCTAATTTCGATGTCCAGGTATACTCATTTTGATGTTTTCTTAGGCTGAATCTGTTCCCTATGGCCATTCCCAAGAAGCAAAATATTAATTAGCGTATTTTTAGACACACGATATAGCACAGAGACTATTAATAGCAGACAAATCCACACATAAACATTTTAAAATAAGCAACATTTCCAGAGTTCTAGCTACTATTAGGTTTGAGTCCTTCTAACTTCTCTGTTTCGGTTGAAGTTATCACTATCTTCAGTTATTATCTATCACCATTACTACAGGAAATAGCATGACAATCTATTGACCTGTGACATTGTTCCCAATCTTGCTATGCTAAAATTCCCTCTGACTGCTCAGATCAAATTCTAGCTAACCTTTTACATGCGGTATCCTTCGTAATAGAATTGTAATCTCCTTGAGAGCAGGGATTTCCTCATTTTTTTTAATATTTGTATCCCATGTTCCTAGTATAGCATTTATTCCATAGAAAATACACAATAAATACTTGTCAATTAATTGAGCTTCAACCCTTCCTTCACTCTCCCTTATTCTTCATATCCAGTTAGTTACTACATCTTATCAATTCTTCCTCACGTACTCTTTTCTATCAATTCACTTCTTTCCATTCTTATAACCAACACCTGAATCCAGGCCTAAAGAGCCTCTCACCCAGAATATTTCAATAATTACCTAAATGGCCTCCTTCATTCTTTTTTCAACCCATCCTCCATATTGCTACCAAAATGACATTCTTAAAGGTAGATATAACCACCTCACTCTTCTATTCAAGAATTTTTAACAGCTCGTTATTGCTTCTAGGATAAAATGTAAGCTTCTTTGCCATTTACTATCCTTTACAATCTGACTATAATATGTTTTTAGATTGATGTAACATAATGTCATCCTATATACTCTGTATTCCAGCTAATCTGGTTTATTGCTTTCACGTATGGGGAGCTTTGGACAAACACCGTATCAGGTATGACTAAAAATTTTGTCACTGATTTAAAAAAAGAATTTAACAAAATTTGGCTCTTCTATCACTATCATTACCTTTGGCAGGAACACACATATGCTAAAACATAGCCATTGTCCAAAAGACTTGGGGAATTCTTCTTTTGGTATTTACTTTAGAATCTGTAAATTTTTTTAATTATGCAAAAAGATGGTAAATTTGAGGGTTTATTTGTAGAAATAATAAAGATCTAGAGCCAAGTACAGTGATTGAGATGAATGATTAACAGGACTGAACATACATAGTTACAAACAAGGTGACCATAATGTAATAAGATACCTATCCTTGTGTGGATGATGTAGTCATACAATATATCAATGAAATTTCAGACCAAGAGGGGAGAGTAGAAGAAAAGCATAGTTTAGCTACAATCTACCATTAAACAACTCAATTTTTAAAAAACTCATCCCTTGGATAAGCAGAAAAGGATGATGAAAAGTGAAAGTGAAAGGATGAAAGTGAAACTTTTCAAATCTCTGAAGTTAGAAATCCCCTGCAGGAAAAATGAAAAAGTGAAACTGCAATACTGAAAGTCTCAACTAATAGTCGAGTCCACTGGGGGATCGAGATGAAACTGATAGAATTTGGAGCTAAGGTTATTTAAAAAAAAAAAACTATACACTAGGGAAAAAGCAACATTTTAGTGTGATAAAAACAAAGCCTTAGCTTGGGTGGACAGTTGATTTAAAAATAAAAATACTCAATTGCCTCAACAGAAAGAAATTCCCTGAGGGACCAAAGTAAAACTGATAGATTTGTGTGCTAAGGAAAAGGCCTCAAGTAGGTCTCTCATACCATAAGAGGGCAGCCTTGAAATTAACTGAGTTCTAAAGAAAAGACTTCCTATTCTTCCCATCCAAAGGAAAGAGCTCAATAAAGAGTGATCACAGAAGAGGAGAACTTTGGTATCTAGTGAAGGAAAAGGCCTAAAAAAAGATGACTGAAGAAAAGGAAATTTCATCAAATTAATTTGGTCTTCAGAGTGAGTGACCTAGATTTCAGCTCCTGAGGCCTCAGTAACAAAAATGAGTAAACAAAACTATTTAAAAAAAAAACATTTTTAATGATCTCATGAATAACTAGGGCCAGAAAAGCAACAAATAAGCCCAGAAGAATAGAGTACCTCAAAATATCTGTAATCAAATCCTAAAAAAAAAAAACTTGATCACAAGAACAATTAGAATTCTTTAAATGATTATTAGAGTAGAAATTAGAGTTATGGAGGAAAAAACTGGGGGAAAAAGCATTAATACCTTAATAGAACAGATACAAAATCTTACTCTAGTAACAAGCTCCCTAAAAATTAGAATTTATCAAATGGAAATTATTGACTCCAGGAGACAATGAGTTCTTTTTTTTAATTTTTTTTATTTATTTTTTTTTTCAGTGAGGCAATTGGGGTTAAATGACTTGCCTAGAGTCACACAGCTAGTAAGTGTTATGTATTTGAGTCTGGATTTGAACTCAAGTCTTCCTGGATGCAGGGCCAATGCTCTATCCACTGCACCACCTAGCTGCCCCAATAAGAGTTCTTAAGACAAAATTAAATGAGTGAGAAAATCAAGTAAAATATAAGATGTGTCATATCAAAAATGAATGCCCTGGAAAACAGATCAAGAGAAGAAGAAGAAGAAGAAGAAGAGAAGAAGAAGAAGAGAAGAAGAAGAAGAAGAAGAAGAAGAAGAAGAAGAAGAAGAAGAAGAAGAAGAAGAAGTAGATATCATAGTCTAAGAAATTATTAAAGAAAATTATGTAGGACAAATTAGAATAACACAGCATCATAAAAACAGAGAGAATCCATTGATTACATTCTGACAGAAACTTTCAAATGAAAATTGTTGGGAGTTTTGTGCTAATATCCAGAACTTTTGAGAGAAAGGAAGGAAGGAAGGAAGGAAGGAAGGAAGGAAGGAAGGAAGGAAGGAAGGAAGGAAGGAAGGAAGGAAGGAAGGAAGGATAACCACACCTCTCCCCACCATGATGGAAGCACTGAAAATTGCCAAAAAATAATCTAGCTGAAAACAAAAGTGCAAAAAAGCCTGAAGCTTGAGATAGCATACTTCACTGCCCCATACCAGGAACAGAGCTCAATATTAACATAATGTTCTTAACCAAGAAATTGGGTGAAAATGAGGGTGAGGAAAGAACTTGACCATAAAAAGCTATTATGATGAGAGGGAAAATCAAGATATAAACTCAGAAAACAGTGAAGTCAAACAACTACAAGCAAAGCCTCAAAGGAAAATGTGAAAAAGTCTAACAAGTGTTCCTTGAAGAGCTAAAAAAAAAAAATTCAAAATCAAATAAGAGTGGTAAAGGGAAAATTAAGCAAACAAATGAAAACAAAGGAAGAAAATTATGAAAAGACAATCAACAGCTGGGTAAAACAGGCACAAAAATGCTGAAGAAAATAAAAGCTTATTAAAAAAACAGGATAGGCCAAATGGAAAGGGAAGTACAAAAAAAATCACTGATGAAAATAGCTGCTTAAAAAGAAATATTGGCGAGATTGGGTGAGGAGTACAAAAGCATCCTGAAGAAAAGAATTCCTTAAAAATTAGAGTTGGGCAAGTGGATGCTAATAATTCCATGAGACATCAAGAAACAATAAAACAATTTTTTAATGGGAAAAAATTAAGAAAATGTGAAATATCTCATTGGAAATAGAATAAGAACTTGAATGCAAGCCCTTAGGCAGTACAGGTCTCTCCCCGTCTAAGCCCTTTTCCATTACAGCATATTTCAAAATCTTGAGGGAACTGTGATACTGTCAATGTGGGCACTCTACATAGAAGATCACTATCTATGCACGCTTCCTTATCCTGTTTACTTCTTGCACATGGCCTCACCTAAATCTTCTATGGAGGGTCTAGCCCATCTATCACGGCATTTTCTTAAGAGCCCTTAGTGTTATGTGAGTACCAATACACTAGCCATCAGATATTATTGCTTCTCACCCTATCATCAGCTAACATGATTTTAACTGCTAAACTGGAAAGCTATAATATGTCTTATTTTTTTATGAAGTATAAAAGTATGATGGTTGATAGAATTTGTGAGAAAGTAGATATAATATTTGAAAAATTCCTCAAGATGTTCCATCTTCAATATTGATATTTTCCATCTCTCATCAAAATGCTGAGCAGAGAATGTCTAGCCCCAAGAAAACTCCATTCCTAACTGTAATACACGGAAGCTATGATGTGATGTTGATTCTGTTTGGCCTGGTGAAAGCTTGAATATTGTTAGACTGTTGCAAAATAGTTGGACCAGAAAATCAATTACCTTCTGCCTTTTGAAAGGGTCCCTGTTCCTTGGATGAACACTGCATTTCAAGGAATAATATGGGGATATTAAAAATCATCTACTTCCATCCTTTGCCACCCCCAGATGTAATTCACTGGCACAAGGAAGAAGCTTATGAAGCATTATGTTGAATCAATTATTTTTGTGTCTCTCTTACAAGACAATGAAAAAGAAATATTTTATGCATGGTGACAGCAGCATTTTTTTTCAATTTTATTCCCATTCCCTTTCCTGACTGATTATATTCACATTCATTTGCCTCCACAGGGTTTGCTCAGTCCTAGCCACGTATAAGGGAATCGCTTGCTTTTCCTTTCTTTTTATTTTTTTAAACTCTAAACTTGATCAACAACAATATTTCCAGATACAAACAATAGAAAAATAAGTTCATGTTTGAAATTATGAATCTCATGATGTACAGCTTATTTTAAAGTATGTAATAAATTCAACAGGCTAGTTCCAAAGCGGTGCTGCCTATCTGTGTCTACCTCTGAATTTCCTTTTGCTTTCTTCTCTGCATTTTTGAATATTTTTTTGAAATTTTTTTTGCTTCATTATTATTATTATTACTATTACCTGTTTTCTACTTTTTAAACCTCTTTCCTCAATATTAAAAAAAAATCCCTTGTAACAAACACAAAAATGAGCCAAGATGGTGGAGTGAGGAAGGAACCCTCTGAAGCCCTCAAAAATTCCCCTCAAAACAACTAGAAAACTGCTATAATCTTGAAACTGTAAATTAACTTTAATTAATGCTTTTAATAAGCATTCCAACTATTTTTTTTGAAAAATCTACCCAACTTTTGCAAGAAGCTTTTTTATAGTCCTTTTTAATACTAGTATTTTCCCTCTGTGGATATCTCCAATTTGTCCCCTATATATCTTGTTTACATTTAGTTGTTTCTGTGTTGTATCCTCATTAGACTGTCAATTCCTTGAAAGCAGGGTCTGTTTATAACTTTCTTTGAATTTCCAGTATTTATCATAGTGCCTGGAACAAGGTAGGTGTTGATAAATACTCATTGACTTGACTGTAGAAGTCAAAAGTCTTTCAGTAAGTTTCTCTAGCAATTTTTGAATTCTTTATTTTCTGTTTTGTTTCTCTTAGATTTTTCCAAAAGCACAGAAGAAAAAAAGTCTTCTGCTCATAGTGCAATACCGTATTTCCTTATAATTCTTTTTTTTCTTTATGAATTTAGATGCTAAGGCATTTGGAATATATAAGTTTAATACTGATATTGGGTTTTTATCTATAGTTCCTTTCAGCACAATATAGTGTTCTTGTTTAGCTCTTTTTATGTTGTGATTTTTGTTTGTTTTGACTTTGTAAAATAGCTTTGTAAGTAACTGAGAAAACTAAAGCAACCCCATTGTGTCTGGAGTTCCTGTAACTCATCTCTGGCCCTATTTGTATTTCAGCCCTTGCTCTTGCTTGTGATCTTACTTACTGCTGAGACAGCATGCATCAGAAATAGTCTTATCTATTAGGGCGGGGTTAAGAGAAACAGCTTACTCAAACAATTGCCTTTCCTGTTACATGCCCCAGTCTTATCCCCAAGCCCCCAGTAACAAGCCCTATCCATTTGAGGTGCCATGTACCCAATTCACTTCTTACCTAATTAAAACCTATATAATCTTTGTCCTTTTGTTCCTTCAGGGAATTTCCAACTGTTTGCACAGGGCTCCCTTCCTGATAAACTTAATAAACCCTGTTTGGTTTCTAAATTTCTGGTTCTGGTCCTGGTTCTATTTTGTTCCAGCACTGACAATTTTACCCACAGTATGATTGCAACTCCTTTTTTGTTTGTTTGTTTTTATGTATCTCATGCATAATAATCCCCAGTATACTCCATCAATTTACTTCCCTGTTTTTGTAATCAGTACCAAATGAGTTTGATGACTACTGCTTTATGATACTGTTTAAGGTCTGGAAGTGATCTTCCCTCTTCATCTTTACCTTGTTTTCTTTATTTCCTTTGATAGTGTAGACCTCTTATTATCCTAAATAAAATTTTTGATATTTTTATGAAGTTCACTTATTTTACATATCTTTTCTTTTAGGTGTGTTTCTTATAACAAATTGTGAATTTTTGTTTCCTTATAAAATGTGTCACTCTATTTTGTTTTAATGGATTATTGAATCCATTTGCATAAAAAGTTATGAAAGTTATGTTTATATTTTTTGTCACTATTTCTGTTTGTTCTTATTTTTGGTAAATTGAGATTTTTTTTTCTTCCACTTTCTCCATAAAGACAATAATTTATCTCTGTAGTCATGTTTGTTTAATCCACATTAAGTCAACCCTATTCCACAAACTCTCTTTGGCTCATCTTCAAGTGTCCCCTCACTTGCCTCTTATTTGTGATAGCTTTCTCTAGTTTTGGAGTTTTACTCACTAATTCTTCTTTCTTAATTTTATCTAGTTATCTGAGGTCCTTATCCCTCTGAGTGTGTATGTAATGGATTCATTTGACAGTCATTTGATGCCTATGTACTCCTTTTCAGAATGTTTCTAAATGAATAATACATATATATATATATATATATATATATAATATATATATATATATATATATATATATATATATATATATATATATATATATATTATATATATATATATATATACACACACACATATATAGGATTACAAAGTGAATCTATTATATGGAAATATAATTATCTACTTGGCTATCTCACCTCATTTTTATCTCTAGAAAAAGTTTACAGATGCCAAGAACTGTTGCTTTACATGTTTTGGGGCATTGTTATATGTTAATGAGTTACTATATTTTAAGTGGTAAGTAGTTTAAATTTAATTGTGGATGACATTGGGTAACATTTACATCCTGCCTCTTCATCTTATGAAGCATAACTACTTTTAGAAATGTATTATCAGGAAATGATGATTAAATATATTTAAATACATTTAAAATATATTGTAAAATATATTATTAATATATTATTAAAATGTAATTTAAAGTATAATTTTAAAATGTCCTATGAGGAAATTATCATTAAATTGCTGGGTTGTCTTCATCCTTCAGGTCTTCCTTTCTATCTTTCAGTCATTTCAGTTTAAAGAATTTCAACAAGAACTTAGATTAAGAAAGTGGAGGAAGTGAAAAAGCATTTAATTGATTGGCTTCAGATAAAAGGAATTGTTGCAAAAGTTGATCCAACTGGCTAAAATAAGCTTGTGGAATATCAACAGATTCATTTTCCCATATAACCACAGATGTTCATGGTCAAGGCTACTTGAAATTTACCAGTGCCCAGATAAACTTGTTTTCCAAGAGAAGGCTCAAAATTACAATTCACAGGTGGCTTTATTTGTTTAAGAAGTCTTATTTTATCTACTTTATTACTAGGTTTACATTTTATATTGAAAAAAGATATTTGATTTTGAAAGAATTTCACTTTTTAATATTTTCAGTATCCTATGACAATTTCTATTCTTTAGGGTTCTCTTCTGCTGAACTGAATATTCATCTAAATCAAATTAAGCTTCCTTTGCTTGAACAAGAGGTCACAAAATTCTGAGGCTGTGATATATCCCTACAAAGTGAGCATTAAAAATAAAAACCAATCAGCAACCATTTGTATTTCATTATGAAGAATCATTGTCAATTTAATCTTTCTGGGAACAGCATATCAAATTCTTAATTTATTCGTGAAAACATTATCCAGGCAAAGAGATATAATTTGACATTGTAACAGAGAATATCAACTCTGAGGTAGCTGATACTGTCTCTTGAATTTCTTATGATGCCAAACTAATAGAGGAATAAGGTGTTCTAGAAAATAACTGGAGTTTCCCAAACCTCATTTCTACAGAGTTGGTGGGGGGGATCAGTCAGAAAGATTTCATGGAAGAGAAGAACAGATCAGTGATGTCTGTTTACTAAATAACTGCAGAAAGCTGGGAAACTATTTTTATTTCTTTGAGCTCATAAAAATCATTTTACCCATTATTTAAGTATTTCCATATACTTGATTATTTGAGTATTGCCTCATGTTTGTACCAAAAATTTCCTCGTTATACTAGAAAATTTTTTAAAAGAAATTCAATTTCAAGTCACTAGATTTTTATTGAGGATTTACTCTGTGTATAGTTCTGTGCTAGGCATTATGGGGACATAGGAAGGGGATCACTCTTCTTATGGAGTAAATTTTTTGTACTTATTGCTGTATGTGTCAAATGTTTTCTATTATGAACCTGAAATCTAGATAGGACATGTTCCATCAGGAGAAGAAGTTTCTGAGGACTACCTGGGAAAATGGGTGGAACTTTTTCTGCAGTTGTGAAAAGATCACTGTATATGGAGTCAAGAATCCTCAGTTCAGTCCTGACCATGACAATAGCTGCATTTCTGTGAATAAGTAAATTCATGTCTCTGAGCCTTGATTTCTCCATCTGAAGTCATCATAACAACACTTGTGTAACTCATCAACTAGACTTGTTATTTATTTGTTGGAAAAAAAAACTCTTTGTCAACCCTAATAAGTAAAAAAAAAATGTGTTATATCACTATTGTTATGTGAGCCATGATAGTCATTGAATTCAGGACCTCTCAATTCAACCTAATAAATAGCCTAGCATTAGATCATAGGGTCATTGATTTAGAGGTGGTAGGAACATAAGAAGCATTAGTCTTACTCCCTAACTTTGTATATGAGGAAACTGATGTACAAGAAGTTAATTGACTTGGCAATAGCCATCCAGGTAGTAAGTGGCAGAACCAGTACTTGAACTCAAGTCTTCTTCCTCGAGATCCAGATATATTTTCAAAGAATTACACTGTCTCAATATGCCCCCTAGACCACACATAGGAAGTTAGTATCAAGTAATAACTTTGAAATGAGAAGAAAACTGTTAAGTTTGGAATGACCTTTTTAAAAGGTAGTCATAGAAAAGGAAGGACTAGAAAATGAAAGTGGTTCCCAGGAAGGTATCTGACCATAGGTGTACATGATGCCCTTTGGGAGAAAAGAAGCTTATGTGCTAGGAGGGGGAAAAAAAGGTGAAGAAGTCAATCTTCACCAAAGGCCAAAGCCAATCTTAACAAATGATGAGTGGATTTGCTTTGGGCAAACCAACCAGGACAAAGAGAAATTGATCAAAAATAGGAGTATTCCAAGATGCTGAAGATGAAGAGTCCTTCAAAGAAGGTAATGTGGTCATCTGATTGAGAATGGCCTGAAACCCATGGAAGAAATCTTTGAAAACCCATATAGGAAAAATACGTGTCTCATTCAGTGGTGAGGAGAGGACTTATTAAAGGACCAGGTAAAAAGAGAACTCCAGAAAGACTTGCAGGCCAATCTAGAGATCATATTAGGAATTAGTAAGGGTTCTCACTTCTTGCTCCAATGCTATAACTAATCATGTGTGATATCATTGTTTGTCTTTCATTTTTGAAGGGTATATCTCAAAACTACACTCTTAGACAACTGGCTGACTAGCCTAGTATGGAGCAATCTTCAACAGTGGCACCTTACCTCACTTCCGCATCTAACCACCTGAAGTCTGCTCTGTTACTTAAAGAGATAAATAGCCAAGCAGGGTTTTGACTCTTGACCTTCCTCTCCCCTCCATTCTCTTAGGAAACAGGTGACAGTTTCTTCCCAGAATTTGGACCCTGGTAGACACTTCTGTAGAAGTTACACTGGTTCTTTCAAGCGGACAGAAGAGAAGCATTCTTGTAATGGCCCAAAAAAGCAGGTACAGATAACCAGATAAAGTAATATCACCAGTTTTGAGCCTCTCCTGTGATTATCCTTTACAGGATCTCCTGGGGAAGAAGATAAAAATGAATCCAGAAGTCAGAGACTTAGATCTTCCCATTTTAAGTTCATAAAGATTTCTTATTCAGTTATCATTCTAGAAGTTCTAAAATCTAGAATAAGTCAAGACTGATGATGAGTGGTAAGGTCAAGAAAATGTTTTAAGGGCCCTAGGAGGCTTAAGCTATGTTCAGAGGCAAGAAATCAATCAACTGTTACAAGGTAGCTGGGCTTATCAAAGGATCATAAATTTAGAGCCAGAAGGTATCTTAAAGATTATTTAGTCCAAAATCCTCATTTTACAGATAAGGAAACTAAGGCTCAAAGAGATTAAATGCTATGCCAAAGGTCTCACAATTAGTAAATGGTAGCTCTGATGTTTCAAAGCTAGATCCACTAAATCAAAGTTTAATTCTCTTTCCTTGGTACCAGAATGATTTCTTGAAAATAACAGTGTCAATAAGGAGCCTAAGCCACTTAATTTTTACTTTGGTTATTTTCTTTCATAAATAGAATGATCTATGAGCTAAGAAAAATTAGAATAAAATGAATAACAGGAGACAAGGAACAAGACATCATCTAAACATCCTCAATGAGTTCAACCCATCAGGCTCGGTGAGTGGTTAATGCAAATATTGGAGGACTGCAATAACTGGAAGATGTGATTGCTAGACAGTCATCAGTGATTCTTGAAACATCTTAGAGAATGGGAGGGATGCTACAGTACTGAAGAAGGATAGATTTTGTTGCCACTTAGAGAAATGGGAAGATGACAGAGTCTGTTAACTGTAGACCATTTACCCTGACTTCTACTCTTGGCAAAATTCTCAAACACATTATAAAGAATGTGATTTGTGAGTACTTTGAGAGGTAGTAATCACTAGAAACCAATAGATTTATCAAGAACAGGCCATACAAAATCAGCTTCATTTCCCAAAGAGACTGGTAGGTCAGGGAAATTCTGGAAACAACAATGTGCCTAGATTTCAGCAAAGTATTTGAAAAGGCTGTCCATGTTATATTTTTGGATGAAATGGAGGGATATGGACCACAAGATAGTATAGTTCAGTGGATTTATAACTGAGGTCATGATAGCATGCAACAAGTATGTTCATTAATGAGAAAATATTAACTTAAAGGGAAGTGTGAAGTGGGGTACTCCAGAGATCTGTGCTAGTCAACGTTTTTCTCAGTGGCTTGAAGGAAGGTATGTATTGCATGCTAGTCTCTCCTTGGGAAGAGATCTAAAACACTGAATGAGAGCTCCAAGTTTAGAAAGATCTTGAAAGGATTGTACAGTAGGTCAAATTATTTAAGATAAAATGAGAGATGAACGTAAAGTTCAACACTTAGGCTCAAAAACTTAATTTTAGAAATAGAAATAGAAAAGCAGTTCCTATGAAAGAGAAGTTGGGGTTTTAATGGAAAATAAGTTTAAAATGAGTTAACAATATGCTGTTCCAAACAAAGAATTCCCCAGAAAGAGACTATATTCTTCACCATTTGGGCTATACATGACATGTTGTGTTGAGTTCTGGGCACCACATTTTAAGAAGGACGTGTACAAGCTGAGATAGGTCCTAAAGGGGGAAACCAAGGTGGTGAGAGAATTAGAGATCATGACATACAAGAATTGATCAATGGAACTGGGGATGTTTATTATACAGAAGAGAAGACGTAGAGAAACATGATGCCTCCTTTCAAGTATCTGAAAGATTATCATATAGAAAAGGGCTTCACCTTGTTCTTGTTGTTCCTAGCAGACAGAACTAGAACCAATAGGTTGATGTTGCAGAGAGAAAAAATTAGGTTTGGTGTAATTAAGAAAATATTTCCTAACAATAAAAGCTTTTAAGAATGAAATAAGCTAATTTAGTAAATCATGGGATTCCTCTTATTGAAGGTGTTTGAGCAGAGGCTTTATTACCACTTTCTGAGCATTTTGTAGAAGGCATTTTTGGCCAAGTCCTGGTTGGACTCATTGGCCTCTGAGATAACTTGTAGCCCACCTGTCAATTCTATGATCCTGTGTCCACTATAGCTTGCTCCCATTTTGTTGTAATTAGGAATGAAAAAAAAAACTTTACAAAATCTAAAAAGAAGGATGTATACTTATTCTATAGATAACAAATATCCATTTCCACAGGAGAACTGGGTGAGCACAACCCAAGAGGAGACGACGGTAATGAAAACCTTGAGAGAAACTGTGTCAGCAGAGCTTTGGAGTTTGAATTTAAAAGTATGATCATGGAGAATTGGGTGAGAACCAATAACAATCACCCTTCACCTTAACCACAATTCCAGGTGTCCCCAGTTCTGTGTGCCAGTACTACAGTAGTACAGATGAGGAATGTGAACAATGGTTCCTACTATCAAAGACCATAGAGTCTGATTGGGCAGACAATAAAACATGTTTGAATAGATAAACAAAGTAATAACTTCTATTATATAGCATTGCGTGATTTACAAAATGCTTTGTTGTGAGGCAAATAGTACATGTTATTGAACCCAATTTTACACATAAGGAAAATAAGATTCAAAAATACTATGACTTGTCAGTGGTCACACAAATATTAAAAATGCCAATTGGGATTTTAAAGTCAAATCTCCTGATTCTAGTTCTAGGGCTTTTTAGTAGTGGTGATTAAGTGTCAAGATGACATAATATTCAATTGAAATATTTCAGAATTTCCAACTTCGAAGTTTTGGTTTTGGGGTTTTGGGTTTTTTTTTAACAAATTATAACTGGTTTTTATTAAAAACAATTATGAATTTTTTTTATCTGCCTTGCAGAGAGATGATTTCAGAGATGGAATTCCTACAAATGTAGATCTGTTTTATTCTTGAAGAGATGTCAGTAGTACAATGCTTTCTTATTCCTTCCTGACCACAGGTTTAGAGTTTACGGACTTCACAGAGTAATGAGTTGAATTCCTCTTCTTTCTCTCAAATCTCTCAAGCTAGCTAAATAGATATTTTCACATTATTATTTTTCTTTTTGCGTTTTCTCCCTCTCCCCTCAAAAATGGGGTCTGAGATTCTGCTATCTATAACCTCTGGGATATATTTCACTTTGCAAATTATACAATTTAAAGTTGACCATGATGCAAGACAGCCAAAATGAACAATTTACAGAATACTTTCTGCATATGATAGCAATAATATTGTTTTCTTAGGGGAACATTAAGGTTTGGTCTTAATGTTGTCATTAATCAATCCACTAGAAGAGTTCTGTTTCTTAATTAAGGTGGATTGGTTTTAATAAGCTAAAGAAGTTGAAAAGGCTATGATTGGTCTATCCCTCACAAATTCCCATGATGCCAGGACTCTTTGAATAGTTTCAAGGAGTGACAGAGCATTTCTTCCCTTTTCTTAACCTTAGGAAATTGTGAAATTCTTAATTGCTCTTCAGGTAATGGACAAGTTAGAGGAAATCTCCAGACTTATATCCCCTCCCACCCACTCAGTAACAAAAATTGTTTAAAACCAGTACCTACAGTGAATGAGTAGTAAAGGAATCACTATGTAATCACTTATGTGCCAGGCCCTAAGCCCTAAGAACACAAAAACAGAAAAGCAAAACAGACTTTTCCTTCAAGAATTCATATTCTAATGCTGTAAGACAACATATAAGGGGAGCTAACAGAAGTGGGGGAGGGAAGAGGTCCACAAATTTTGGTAATGGCCAGAAAGTGACCTGAAGACTTGATTCCAGGCAAGGTAAGGCAAAATTTCACCTATCAGAGCACAGAATGGTTCTAGGAACAAAGTAATTCCAGGGGGAGAGACATGGGAAGTATAAAGATGATGGTCAAAATTCAGAAAGAATTTTAGGAAATGGCAAGGAAGCAATTTAAGAGTCTGGTTCCAGGTAACTGGGTCTAAGTTCTAGACTCTGGGACACATTGTGAGAAAACTTCTATCAAAGCTTAATGATCTTTTAGCTCTATGAGCCTCCAAAGTTAGAGATACAACTAAAGAATTTTGTATAAAATGAGGGATTGGGTAATGTTTTTTTCTTCAAATTTTAGTCTATTTTTAAAACCTCAGGTTACTTGGGGTGGGATTTATTTTTAACTTTTACTGATGCCTTTTGTTTTGTTTTAGCACCAGGAATTTCCCAATATACCATCCTTCCCTCTTAGAACTCTCCCTTACAGCAAAGAGAAGTATTTAAGTAAAACCAACTGACACAATGTCTAAATCTGACTATATGTAACATTCCCCACCCATAGTCCCCCATTTCTCCTCTGAGGGGAGGGAAATATATTCAGTATCTGTTCTCTGGGGTCAAAATTAGTGGTCATATTTTACCTGAATTCAGCTGGCTTTTAATGCTTTTCAAATTTTTTAACATCATAATAATCATTGTGCACATTGTTTCTCAGACTACGTTTTAAACACACATTCTCTTATCTCTTTTATTTTTGGTAATATAGCACAACCTGCTTTATTGGAGGCTGAGATATCCAAATGAGATGTGCCACAGTCTTACCAGTAGGTGGTGCTGAATAGTAACTGTACATGCTATAAAACCATTACTTAGGTATGAATGATATAATATTAATGCTTTGGTATGTAATGATGAAGCTACTGAGCAATCATGAGCAGGGCACACACTCTGAGTTGACTTTTCAGTAGAGGGAAATTGGGCTCTAGTGAGCCATCCGTGCCCTCCAAAAGGGCACATTGCAAGATGGCTGGCTGGGGTTAAGAATTGTAGTCAGTAGCCATGGAACAGAGGGAATAGGCACTTACTGTGATCAAAGCTCATTGGCAGACATTTCTAAAGAAATGATCTGAGCAGCCAAAGTCTTTTCGCATAGTCCATTCTAGTGTGGTACACTTAGTCTACTGGCAATATTGTGCTCTCTTCAATGTAAGACATGACAAATTTAAGAAAAATCTCCCCCCCCCATCCTTATCCATAATACTAGCCAAAACTGAGGAAAAGCCAGAGGCAGGCATTTCGTTTCATGGTATTGATACTAAGCAAGTAGTCTATATTTCCTAGGGGGTAAGTCCTCCAGAGAAGAAGAGGTGTTGTTTATACTGCCTGGTACTTTAAATGTTACATTTCTTCCATATTCAAAGTAAATATTCCCTTGCAAATCCTCCATTCTTTTATTTCTTAAAGGAGTTTAGCTTGTGTGAGTGACTGATATATATTAATTATTTGCTACCTTGGCACCACAAGTTAGATTTGCTTCAAATCAGAATACCCAGGGTAACAAAAGGATCTTTGCCATAAAACGTTATTTTGTAAATACTATTTCACATACATCTATCCCAATTAAAATGTCTATGACACAAAGTTTGGGTCTCTCCTGGAAAACAGGACTAATCTGCATTAGCTCTTCCCATGACAATGTTTTTAAAAGCCTATTTTTAAAACCTATTATTGGGGGCCTACTATTGATCATACCCAGCTTACCACTGAGCATTTTATTAATATAAAAGCACTTTCTGTCAAGTCCTTTCACACCTATCTTCCAAAGAGCAATGAGCTGTTTTATGCTCTGCTTTCTGTCTTCACTAAGTCCCCATTGACCAAATACCAGCTATTTCATCTCCTGGGAATATATGCACAATATTCTTGTGCTTTCAGAAGAAAAGTGAGGGGGGGAGGGGGTGAAGAGAAATGTGAAATCAGAAAATCTCCAGAGGGGTACTTCTACACTGGTTTTATGCATCTACATCCAGGCAGGATGAATGATTGATTGTCTTATGTATCCACAGGAGATCAGAATGGCCAGCTGAAAGGAGAAGCATTCAATCCATTTGACTATTTGTTTTGTGTACTTGATGAAGAGCATTCATTTCAATGAACTAAGATTTTTGATAGAAAGGAATGGCAGTTGGTACTCAATATAGGTGTGCCCTCAATAATCCTGCTTGATAGGCACCCTTCTGTATGGACTCCCTATTGATTAATGGCCTGGATCCTCTCTGCTAAAATAGCTAACAAGTTCTATCAGTTAAGTAATAACACACCAACATATCAGCACCATCAAAAATAAATATGGGCTTGAGGATATGTACACAACATAACCAATTTATTAAGCAGCATTTTTACTTTTTTCAATATATCTCCTGTTTCATTTTGTAATGCCTCCTGCCTCACTCCAGTACCATCAATTGATAAAGTTCAAACTCTGAGCAGATGAAGACAGAGGTATGAATGATATAGGAAGTACAGTTTTTCATGAGAATTAGCATTGAGAAAGATGTCTTCCAACCTAAAATTCAAGATTAAATCCCTAATTATATGACCTTTTACACTTTAAAGTCGATCAAGAAGCATTTAGTAAGTGCTTATTATATGCTAGGCACTGTGCTAAGAGATACAAAGAGAGGTTAAAATGCAGCTCTACTTTCAAGGAACTCACATTCTACTGAGGGATGCAATGTGCAAGCCACTCCATACATATAAGATATATGCAGATTAAATGGAAGGTAGAGGGAAGGCATTAACAGTATAGGGCAGGAGGACTGGGAAAGAAATCCTGCAGAAAATGGGATTTGAGCAGAGTAAAATACAAAACTAGGGAAGGTCAAAAGGCAAAGGTTGGGAGGAGTGCATTGTAAAAATTATAATAATGATAATGATAATAATAAAAATAACAACTAACATTATATAGAACTTACTATGGGCCATGCTAGAATGAGGGACAGATAGCTAGTCAGAAAGAAGGAAGAAAGCACATGATGTGTTCTATGTGAAGAAGAGCAAAAGGGACAGCATCACCAGATTAAAGAGGATGTGAAAGGGAAAAAAAGTATAAAAGGCAAGGTTGAGGAGAGGCAGGTCATTCAGGGCTTCAAATGACAAGCTAAGGACTTTATATTTGATCCTGGAGGTAATAGGGATTCATTGGAGTTTATTGAAGGCAGGGTAGTTGGGGGGCGGGGAGAATTAATGGTCAGACCTATAATCAGACCTATAAGATCTCTCTAGTAGCTGAGTAGAAAATGGACTGGAGTGAGGAGAGGCTTAAGTCAGTAATAGGCTGTGAAATATTCCAGGTATGAACAAGGTGATATACCATAGCTGTAGTTGGGTAAGTGCAGAGGTGATGGATAGGAGAGATGTTGTGAAAGTAGGGGAAGAAAGTTGGTGCACTGGATAGAGTGCTGGACATTGAGTCAGGAAGACCTGAGTTTAAACTTAGCATCAGATACTTATTTAGTTATGTGACCACTGGCAAATCACTTAACCTTTATCTAGTTGAGTTTCTTAATCTAGAAAATATGGAAAATAATATCTTTTATCTCCCAAGATTTTTTTTTTTTGGTGAGGCAATTGGGATTAAGTGATCACATAGCTAGTAAGTGTCAAGTGTCTATTCTGAGGCCATATTTGAACTCAGGTCCTCCTGACTTCAGGTCCAGTGCTGTATCCACTGCACCACCTAGCTGCCCCATATCCCAAGATAGTTGTGAGAATCAAGTAAGATAACATTTGTAAAACACTGCAGAAATTGTAAAGCTTGTATGTCACCTATTATTTGGTAGAAATGTCAAAACTCAACACTGTGTATTTGGCTGGAGGACTAAATAAAGAATTGAGGTCATCAAAGTTGCAAATTTGGGGAAATAAAAGAATGGTGGTGGTATTCTTAACAGTAATAAAGTAACGTGGAAAAGGGAGAGGAAAGAAGAAATGAGTTTTGAATTCTAACTGTTGAATTTGAGATAACTATGGACCTTCTCATTAGAGATGTCCAAAGAGTAGCTGGTTATCTGATGGTGGAGCTTAGGAGAGATATTGGGGTAGATGTATAAATCTGGGAATTATCTTTGCAAAGATAATAACAGATTCCATAGGAGTTGACTAGATCACTGAGTGAGATAAAATAGAGGTAGTAAAGAAGAAGGCACCAAACAGCCCCTATGTGTGAGTGGAGGGAAAATGCCACAGTTAGTGGTTGTGACCTGAAGGAAGATTCAGCAAAGAAAACTGAGGAAATGTCATGTAGGTTGGAGGAGAACCAGGAGAGAGCAGCATAACAAAAATGTAGAGAATAAAGTATATCCAGGAGAATAGTGTCAAATAATGCTAATATCTTAAGAAGGATGAGAATTGATAAAATATTATTGAATTTGACATTTAACAGACTACTAGTAACCATGGAGAAAGCAATTTCAATTAAATGATAAAGATGGCAGTCAGATTGAAGAAGATATAAAAGCAAGCAAGAGAAGTGGGGTCATCTAGTGTAGATGACTTTTTCAAGGAATTTAGCTGAGAAGAGGAGGAAAAAGGTAGGATGATAGTGAACAGAGATGGTAGGATACTTGGTTTTTGTTATTATGTTTTGAGAATGGAGGAGACATAGGCATATTTGCAAACAGCATTGAAAGAAGTGAATAAAGAGAGACTGAAGTTTAGAGAATGGAAGCAATCTGTTGGAGAAGATGAGAGGGAATGCACTGACTTGTACATTTAGAGGTCTTTGCTTGATAAGAAGAAGGGTTGTTTCTTCATGAGAGATGGGAGTGAAGGAGAACATAATGTGGGAAGATCCAATGGATGATAGATGAGGAAGACAGAAGAGGGAACTTTCGTGGGGTGGCATCAGATTTTTCACTGACATATGAAGCATAGTCGTCAGCTGAGGTGAGAGAGTTATAGAACAGAGTACTACTACGGAGGCCTGAGGAGAAATTCTTAGGTTTGGAATAGATGCTGTGGTGAGTGGCATAATTAGTTTATTAGGGAGCTGTTAAAGTACTGACTTGCTGCAATGAGGGTCCAGTTAATATCATGTAATATAAATTTGTGATGCATCCAGTTGCCATAGTTTCATGACTTCCCCTAGCTCAATTCTTCAGAACATGAATTGGAGGGAAGTAGGTAGATGGTTGATGTAATCCATGTTTGGAATTTAGCAAATCATGATGGGCAGTAGGACCAGGGGCTAAGGGAGTTGAGCTTAGAGGGTAGTAGAGAATCGAACTGTTATACCTAGGTGTTGAAATAGGAAAGAGAGGAGAATACAGTCGGTGTGAAACTAATGGGAAATAACTGAAGCAGGGATGAATTTGAGGTCAGAATGAGGACAAAGAACAGGATTAGAGATCATAAATCAAGGGAAAGATGGAATTATAAAAAGATTTGAATGTAAGTCTTCTTAACTTCTGGTCCAATGCTCATTTCACTCTGCCATGCTACCTTTCATCAAACCAATTAGTATTCCATCAAATTGGTTAATTTAGCAGCAGATTCCGGGGTTAGAGCATCTTTTTCACTGAAAAAGTATAATACTGATTCTTTTGCAACAGAACAAAAAGATGCTCATCTACAAAAAAAAAAAAGGTGGCTTCTAGGTCATATCATTCTTCCCCTTTTCTCCTATCTTCCTTTTATTCTGAATCTCCTAGTTTTTCTACTAGTCAGAATTCATTTCAGCTTCTAAATCATGTTTTTTTTTCATTTAAAAAAACAGTCCTTGCTCTGAATTGACTAGCTGTCGATATAGCTACCATGTATAGGCTGGCATTGCCATTCTCTTGCAAAGGGTTGAGTATTTGAAATAATATAACCTGAAGGTTCTTTCTGAATTAACTAAATAAATGGAAACTTCTATGTGACTATTCTACTGAAGTTTTTTGCTCTGTTGCTAACCTACATGTGAGTAGGCCTGCACTAGGTTTTTCTATCCAGGTTCCATGTTAAAAACAGTTATATATGTCCCTATTTTAAGATACTGACCACAAATGGATGCTTAACATTTCCTGTATGAGAGTTCTGCTTATGCACTTCTGTTTGATGATATAAAATGCATTGAAACTCAAAGACCTATTAAAGGATCAAATGAAGTATTGTGGCATTGGAAGCAAATGCCTATTGTGTATTCTTTTTTTCTATCAAACATTTGCCATTATCATTCTATTCTGCTACAACAGAAGTAGCTGCTCATCATTCTTTGTGGCACTGAATTTGGAAAACCTAACTTACAGAAATTTTTTTTCTGCTATAGTTGGAAATTTCTTACTTAAATTCAACAAGTCACATTAAGCTACCTCTGTAAAACTAAGGTAGCAGTTGCCAAACTGTTCAGTGGACCACCTGTGCTTTCATCATAAGAATGAGGGGACTGCGGAGGGGAATTTTCATGAGAAAATTTTAATGCTAGAAATATTTCCACCCCTAAAATATTGAAATGAAATTTATGAATGTATCAAAAACACTTGTGAGGTACATATATTTTGTGTTCTGTAGCCAAATGCCTTTGGGAAATGCTGATTTGAGAGAACTATGGAATTTTAGAGCGCAAGTGTCCTTCGATATCACCAAGTACAACCTTCATCTTACAAATGATGGAAATGAGACAGAGAAAGATTAAGTAGCCTGTTCAAAAGATTTCTGGGACAGGTTTTATGTTAGCCCTCTTTCCAAATTAGACATTGTTGAAAATTGTCCATAGGCTACTTGGGAACGATAAATCTATTGAGATTTTTAAGAAATGAATTCTATTTAGCTTGTCCAAAAAAGTTAATACATGGTAGAGATGCGGGAACAGAGGTAGGACGTGTCCAGTCTTAATCTCCATGATACTCTCCCCTACACACACACTCATCAAGGACTATTTTCTAATTGCCATCAAAAAGATGACTATCCAAAAAAGGAAGGTAGCTTTTAGCTACCTTTAGGTATTTTCCCAATGTGTAAGGAGTGAGAGGGAGGAAAAAAAAATTTAGCACAATGTTTTCCCAATTTTCCCCTATCTTTCTTTTTTTTTAATTCTCTAGTTGTTCTACCTGTCACATTTCATTGCATCTGTCAAATCATCATTTTTCTTAAAGGAAATAAGTTTCATTGGTCTTTCTTTGTCCTTTCCATATTATCACTCAAAACAAACAAACAAAAAAATCAATCAGTGCTGATTCCCTCACAGGTTAGAATACTCCTGTATTCTATATTCCTTCTACATAAAAGTACAAATTTGATTATGGGTTAATTGACACCTGTTGATAAATTGTTTTATCATTGTTCTCACATACACTTAGCCCCTCCAGCTAAGTAAATGATTGTACTGTATATATATTTACTTTCTGTTTTTGATACTAATGTTTGAAAAGTGACTTTAACACTGAAATGTGTCTAAAATAAGGGATATGACAATGGTGGATTATAATCCTTGTCATATGAGGAATGATTGAAGGAGTGGTTGATATCTAGCCTAAAGAGTAATAGACCGGGGTGGGGGGCGGATTTCTTGTTGTAAGGTACAGACATTTTAGTTATTCAAAGGAGCATTAAAAAGACTTTATGTGAAACAAAAAGTGTCATGACACATTTCTTTAAGGACTGAGGAAAAACTGCCCCTCATAAATGTATTGAGTGCGTAAGTATCTTTTTGTATATAAATGACTTTTTCCTCATTCTTTGATCTCTTTTGGTTATAGACCAAGCAATGGCAAAGCTAGATCAGAGGAGATGGACTATTTAGTAACTTTTTCTGTATAATTCCAAGTTGTTTTCTTATATGGTTTTACCCATTCACAGGTCTACCAAGGGTGAATCAATGTGCCTTTTTCCCCCACAGACCTCCAATATTTATCATTTTAGTTTTTGGTTATCTTTTTCATTCTAATGAGATAGAATCTCAGCATTTCTTTAATTTACATCTCTCTAATTAGTAGTGATTTGGTACATTTTTATAGGATTATATAAAAAAAACTTCCCTTGAGAAAGTGTGTTTATATCATTTATCAATATGAGAATTATTTTTTTCTTATAAATTTGAATTAGTTTTGTGGTGACAGAAAAGCTGGAAAGTAAGTTGGTGTCCATCATTTGAGGAATGGCTGAATAAATTGTGTTATATGAATGTCATAGAATACTATTTTGCCTTAAAAGATGAGGAGATAATTTCAAAAACCCTTCAAAAGACTAATTTGAATTGAGGCAGTGAAGTAAACAGAACAAGGAGTAAAAATTATTCTATAGACTTAATATTATAAAAATGAAAATGTTGAGGAATTTTGTAAACTGAAGAAGAGTGAAATGAGTAATATTTTGAAAAATAATAACATTGTAAAAAGACCTTAAAAGAGATAAGAATTATGATCAAATACAATGACCATTCATGATTCTAGAAGACTGACAATGAAACATGCTAGCTAAAACAAAGAGATGATGGATTTAGGGTATAAAGCCACTAAGGGAGTTTGTTTTGCCTGACTGTACATACTTATTACAAGAAATTTGTTTTTCTTTTCCTTTCTTTTTTTTTCCCAATGTGTAAGGAGTAGGAAGGAGAAAAAAATTATTTTCATTTAAACAAATAAAGGGAAGATCCTACAGATGTGAAATGTTGCATACACTTTCACATGAGATCACTGTATTTTTAATTTTATTTAACTATTTTGCCTTGTCACAAAAGAACTCTAGTGAAATAGGATTAGTCTGTAAATGTAATGCAAAAACAAAACAGTAATTTTAAAAAATGTACTAAAAGGACTTGTTTCCAAACAAAACATTGACAAGGTGAATGTGACTATAGTGAACTGTAGTTCATTAGCTCATTAATATGTAATTGTTTTCAGAGTTTTGAAGTATATTGCTGAATCAATAAATTGAATAACTGGGAATTATGGGATGAGTACATGATGACTGTTTGGGGTTATATCTGACAGACAGTTGGATTTTTTAGTTTCTCATCATAAGATAGAGAGAAGTCACTGAGCATAAGAAGGACCTGCTTTGAGAGAGGAAAGCCAGAAGAAAATGAGCACAGGAAGAGTCAGAAGAAACAGTTGACTGAAAAAATGCAACAGCTTCCTAGAGAAGTTGATGATATATACTGCCCATTTTGCTTTAAATAAGTAGAATAGAGGAGAATTAGAAGTCAGCTGACAAACCTAATTGAAGCCAGAAAGTCGCTGAACAGTTGTTCTTCTCATTAGAAGAGACATCTATGGTTGCTAGAAGCTGATTGGAGGAACCAGGATCCTCTTGCTATGTGAAGATCTGGCTGAGTTTGTTGCTCATTAATGACATCTAGACCTTGAGAGTTGAGAATAGAACAGCCCTGCAGATGCTATGGGAGCTGATTGAAGAAAAGGAGAATTCTGTTTTTAAATGAAGTGCTGAGTGAGTGGGCTTATTATTCTTTAGTGCCATCTGCAATCTGAGAGAGGGGAAAAACCCCCACAGGGGCTTGATTATATTGACCCCTATAGCTTTCTCTGACTTGAGGGGAGAAACTTCTTAGAATTCAGCAGATCTGAGGAGTTTTTCAATACTTTGCCTGAAGGGAACTACTTGGTCCTGAAGAAATTTATCAGTGGTTGGGTGTCCAAACAAGGGAGCAGACCTAGAAAACTGCACATCCTAAGCATAGAGACTTTTTCACTGCTAACAATACATAATGTTGTTGGTTTACTAAAAGAGCATAGCACTGCTTCTGAGTCCTAAGAATTGAAGAAAAGCGACTTCATCTAATAGGAAACAAAAAAAAATTCAGAGAAGGACCAGGTGCTACATAGTGTGGACTCTTCACTGAAATTGACCATTAACATCCAAGACAGCAATCTTGAGTCATGAGTTGTGTTAGACACATAGGTTTTCCTACTCATGTACCTCATTGACATGCATATATAAGTGTGTAAGCATCTTTCCTCACAGATGTGTGCATTGGTGATAGTGTGTAACGCAAGTTTATAAGTGGACTGTTGCATTTTGAGTTTTCCTATTTTTTTAGAATGCCATATTTTGATTATTTTTGGTTTTGCCTTCAATTAAGTAATTATGTTCTTATTAACATATCCTTTGTTTTCTTATTTGGCAAATATTTCATATTTGAGAGTTATTTGTGTCATTGCAAATAATATGTGTAAAGTAGAAGCACACAAGTGTGAGCTCAGGAGCTATACTAAATATATATATAATCCTCCTACTTCCCCCAACACACACATACCCATGTGACAACATTATGCCTAGAACCCTGAAAGTGACTAATAGCCATGTGACTACCCTTCTGGAGAATTTCCACAAGCAACTGAAAGGACTTCAGATGGAACAAGCGATTAAGCCCCAATCCAAAAAGAGAAAGAGAGAGAGAGAGAGAGAGAGAGAGAGAGAGAGAGAGAGAGAGAGAGAGAGAGGCTGAGAGAGAGAGGCAGAGACTAGGAAGGGGCAGGATTAGTATGATACCAGAGCTATAAGGTTTTCAAAATTGAAAGTCATGGAAGTGAAATAAGCTTAGAACCATTCTGTCTAGCCCTAGCAGGCAACAATGTGTTGAAATTGCCATAAAAATTGCAGTAATGTTTTGGGTTCATTATAAGGAAGGCATTTCTAATAATTTAACAAAACTGCCCTCCAAAGTAAAGTATCATTTGAGGTAGTGAGTTCCTCAGTATTGGAAGTGTCCATGTAGAGATTATCTGATCACCAATCAGGATTGCTTTAGAGGAACTATCAACAAGATGACATCTAAATATTTATTTTTACTTTTACTACATCACCTTGCTTCTCACATAACCATATTAAGGTAATGCAATGCAATATAATACAGTGTAATACAATAATACAATATAATATAATGTAATATAGCAGACATTAATTAAGTACCCGCTATATTTGAAGCATCAGAGTTCAACAGCAAAAATAAATAAATAAATAAATTTGCTTGTCCTTAAGGAGTTTGCATTCTACTGGGAGTGGGATTAGAGAAACACAACACACAAACAGATATGTCTATCAGATAATTTGAGGAAGAAGAAGAAAGCACCTCAACTGAGGAAGTCTAGAAAAGCTTTCCATAGGAGATAGTACATGATCTGGTCCATGAAAAAAGCTAGGAATTCTAAGGAGTAGCAGTGAAGAAGGAATGCATTATGGGACAGCTTTTACAAAGGCATAGATGTTAAAGATGGCATGCCAAGTCTGCAAAACAGTAAGTAGATCAGTGTGGTTGGAATGTTAAGTTTGAAAAGTAGAATAATGGAGAATTAGTTGGGAAAGATAGAATGTGAAGGGCTTTCATAGCCAAGCTGAAGAGTCCATATTTTATTCTAAAGGCAATCAATGCTTGGCCTCATTGTCATAACATTACATTTCAGCTCTCTATCCTCTCTCTATTAAAAAATGTCCAAAAAGGCCTCTTTTGCTTTTCCTTTCATAGAAAATCAAACAGATCCCTGGTGATAAAATAAATCCCCAAACTTTTCCACCTCCAAACCTTCCTTCCACCTTCCATTCTACCTTGTGGAGGATGACAGATAATTTCGGTCACATCTGCACTTTTACCTTACAGAAAACTAGGCACTTGGAAGAACTGCTAAGATGGAATTTCTCTGGTGTTCAAGTCCTTTCAATAATCAGAGAATTTAGTATTAAGCGTTAGCTTTGTATTTCAAATCAGGACAATTCTAATAAATCAATTCAAGTCTATGCTGAGCCCATCATTTTGAGTAACAGCAACTACAGTAAATTATGGGTTTCTATCATGACTGGGAACCTCATAAGTCAAAAGCACCATACACTTAGAGAGGGGTGGGTTGGAGGCCTTTGGAGTGAGACAGATATGAAGCTATTACTCATCATTATCAGTGCAACAGTTACAAGGCAGCTTTTAATGGTGATTTTGTAAATATTGCAGATTGTTTTTATTTTTAAGAAAATCCACTTAGCACAACGCTTTACAGCCATAAAAGATAGTAATTTATGTTCTTGCACTTAGCTGCTGTCTTTCCTGAAAGAGGCATTAGGAGCAATGGCATCTGAGTGTAACAGAGAACTAAGGGGCAGCCACGGTTGCTACATCTGCTATCAACACACTTTCTCTTGAGGTTGGATTTTAATGGATTTATTGCCCTTATGAATTCTTTTCATCATCAGATGCATTTGTTTTATTGTGGCACTTTGATTTATGGAGTCAGAGATACTGCATGGATTACTAGAAAGTGTGATGACATTGGCATCAAAGGACCTGGGTCTGATATCCAGCCCTGTCACATATTATGTTTATGACCTTGGGAAAGTCACTTAAACTCTTGGGTCCTCAGTTTCTTTATCTGTAAAAGGAAGGGCTTGGACTAGGTCTCTCTCTGGTCATTTTTAAATTTATATCCTCTTTCTATCCTTAAAAAAATTCAAATTCAAAATGCATGAAATTTCCCTGATGAATATCTAACCTTTTCCACAGTAATTTTTTTAAAAGTTAACTTCAACAATTTGAGACACACACTCATTATCCATGGTTTGTGTGTACTGCATTCCTATTGTATTATGAAAACAGTTGTGGTACCCAAATGGGCAAATGGTCCTACTAGCAAATATAAATGTGGTCACAGAATCATATAATCTCAGAATTAGCAGGAACTGTGAAGTTACCCATTCTAGGTGCTGCCTTAACAAAAATACCATCCATAATATCATAATATCCCTAACAAATAATCATGTAGACCATTTGAAGATTATCTAGGGAATGGTATCCCATTACCTCCAGAAGTTCATTCCATTTTGGGACAGCTATAATTGTTATGAAGTTGTTTTTGTTTTTGTTTTTCCCTAACTCAAGCCTAAATCTCTCTCTCTCTCTCTCTCTCTCTCTCTCTCTCTCTCTCTCTCTCTCTCTCTCTCTCTCTCTCTCCCTCCTTCCCTCCCTCCCTCTCTCTCTCCTTACTTCCATCCAGGCAATTTATTGCTTAAATTTATCTCTCTAACTTCCACTCAGTGATCCAAGTTCTATCTTCTGGACACAAAACAGAATAATTATAATTCCCCTTCTTTGTAATATCACTTCAAGCACTTGAAGACAGCTGTTATACCCCAATATACCCTTTTCTCCTTCTCTTCTTTAGGCTAGGCATAGTTCTCTAGGCTAAACCAGTACCTCCAACAAATCCTTGTCTTGAATGGTCCATTTCCTTCATGGTTCTGAGTCTCCTCTTCTAAAACCATTTCAGTTTATCAATGTCATTACTAAATCATGTGGAACACAATAACATAGTTGTGATCTGATCAGGACAGACTACAGTAAAACTCTGTGCTCCTTCATTCTGCATACCAGAAGTGTCAAAATCAAGGCTGGTGGGCCACATGCAGCCCAGAAAACTACTAAATGTGTCCTGAAATAGTTTAAAAATGTAATTGAGAAATACATAACAAAATAAATAAAAATAAAAAAGACCATGGATAATCCTAATTTGTGGTTTTCTAAATAAATATGTAGCCTTAGGGATCTGTTTCTACTTGAGCTTGAAACTACTGTTAGTACATTATACCTCTCGCAATGCAGCCTAAAGATTTTTTGGCTACTCTGTCATAAAACTGATACATATTACTACTGAGTACAGATTCATATTGGACATGACAACTTAGTAGAGTAAAAGATAAAATCATATGATAAGAAAGGCAGGGTTAGGATTAAGTTTAGAGTATGAAGAGAGGGAAGATAATTTTGAACAACCACTAAGGGCCATGTTACATGAATTTGGATATTAACAAAGGGATTGTCATGCAATGAGAAGGACCCAGTTCATGTTAGAAAGCATTAATTTGTACTTAACTCTGTCAGCAGAATTTCATGACTATCTGTAGTAGTGATCTGTGATTCAGGAACAAGAGCAGAGAATGCAGATGATGTGGCACAAAGTCCAATATTAATGCAATGAAAAGAGCAGAAAGACAAAATATCAAAGAATTAAAGGATGAGGGATGTTGACATAACTTATCATAAAGGAAGGGATGTAAAGCCACAGAAAGGGTGACAGACGGAGTAATCTAGGGATGAAGAGGTGACTATTTCTACAAAAAACAAGTTTAGGATCATTGATGCAATGTTAGAACTAGAAAGATAGGGCATTATAATCACTAAGGAGGATTTCAGAGATTAGTAGTTTGTTAAGGCAGGACCTAGAATGGGTAACTATACAAAACAGGGGGCAGAGCCAAGATGGCAGGGTAAAAGCAGTGATTTGCTTGAGCTCTGTCCACTAACTCTTCCAAATACCTGTAAAAAAATGACTCTAAACAAATTTGAGAGCAGCAGAACCCACAAAAACACAGAGTGAAACAAATTTCCAGCCCAAGACAACCTGGATGGTTGATTGGAAAGGTCTGTTGCACCAGGCTGGGAGAGGAACACAGTTCAGCATGGGTGCACAGGCAAAGACCAGGCCTCAGCAAACCTGGAACAGGCCTCAGGGGGATGAATCATGAGTAGTTGTGGCAGTGTCCAGACCTCTCAACCCACAAATGCCAAAGACAACTTAGGAGTCAGTAGGAAAGGTCTATTGGACCACTGTGAGAGAGAAGCTTGGTCCAAACCCCAGTCTGGCGCAGCCCTGGGGTGGCAGCTGCTTCCAGAGCTCTAGGCCCAAAGACAGAGGGGGAATAAAGTGGCTGATCAGAGGAGGATTGCAGGGATCTCTTTGCTGCTGCTGAGGCAAGATTCTCTTGCTTTGCCCATGCTTGTATTTGGGTCACAGTTCTGGGTGGCGGTACTAGGGTGAAGAGAAGAGCTGGTGAGGTGAAGCTCATAGTGGTGGTTCAAAGTGAATCCTCCTCACAGTTACAAGGCAGAAAAGAGTGCTTGTGGTCACTCATAGACCAGAACACAGGCCAGGAAAGGAGTAAACACCTTGCTGTTGATTGTACCACCTTGGAAGAAACAAAAATTTGTAGGTCCCTAGAAGTTATCTCTGAAAATAGCTGCACAAAACCCCCGAAGCTTCAGACAGTACCTTCTCCACATTGGCAGCAGACCCCTACCTTAACAAAGACTTTAAAACTCAAGTAATTGGCTGGGAACATGAGCAAACAGCACAAAAAAAGTCAGACCATAGAATCTTTCTTTGGTGACAAAGAAGATCAAAACATACAACCAGAAGACAACGAAGACAAAGCTCTTACATCCAAAGCCTCCAAGAAAAATATGAATCAGTCCCAGGACATCAAAAAGTTCAAAAAAGATTTTGAAAAGCAAGTAAAAGAAGTAGAGGAAAAACTGGGAAGAGAAATGAGAGTTTAAAACTCAAGTAATTGGCTGAGATCATGAGCAAGCAGCGCAAAAAGAGTCAGACCATAGAATCTTACTTTGGTGAAAAAGAAGATCAAAATATACAAACAGAAGAAGACAACAAATTCAAAGCTCCTACATCCAAAGCCTCCAAGAAAAATGTGAATCAGTCCCAGGCCTTGGAAGAGCTCAAAAGGGATTTTGATAAGCAAGTAAGGGAAGTAGAGGAAAAACTGGGAGGAGAAATGAGAGTGATGCAGGAAAATCATGAGAAATAAGTCAACAGCTTGCTAAAAGAGACCAAAAAAATACTGAAGAAAATAACACCTTAACAAATAGACTAATCCAAATGGCAAAAGAGGTTCAAAAAGCTAATGAGAAGAAGAAAGCCTTAAAAAGCAGAATTGGCCAAATGGAAAAGGAAGTCCAAAAAACTCTCTGAAGAAAATACTTCTTTAAAAATTAGAATGGAGGATATGGAAGCTAGTGACTTTACAAGATATCAAGAAATTTTAAAGCAAAAAGAAAAGAATGAAAAAATAGAAACCAATGTGAATATCTCTTTGGAAAGACAACTGACCTAGAAAATAGATCCAGGAGAAATAATTTAAAAATTATTGGACTATTTGAAAGCCATGATCAAAGAAAACGCCTAGACATCATCTTTCAAGAAATTATCCAGGAAAACTGCCCTGATAGTCTAGAACCAGAGAATAAAACAGAAATTGAAAGAATCCACCTATCACCTCCTGAAAGAAATTCCCAAAGGAAAACTCCTAGGAATATTATAGTCAAATTCCAGAGTTCCCAAGTCAAGGAGAAAATATTGCAAACAGCCAGAAAGAAACAAATCAAGTATTGTGGAAATGCATTGAGAATAACACAAGATTTAGCAGCTTCTACATTAAGAGACTAGAGGGCTTGGAATATAATATTCTGGAGGGCAAAAGAGATAGGATTACAACCAAGAATCACCTACCCAGCAAAACTGAGTATAATCCTTCTAGGGGGAAAATGGAAATTCAGTGAAATAGTGGACTTTCAAGCATTCTTGATGAAAAGACCAGAGCTGAATAGAAAATTCGACTTTCACATACAAGACTCAAGAAGCATAAAAAGTTAAACAGGAAATAGAAATCATAAGGGACTTATTAAAGTTGAACTGTTTACATTCCTACATGGAAAGATGATATTTGTAACTCATGAAACCTTTGTCAGGATTAGGGTAGTTGGAGGGAAAAATTGTACGGATAGATAGATAGATAGACAGACAGACAGATGGCACAGGGTAAGTTGAAGATGAAGAGGTGATATCTAAAAAAATAAAATTAAGGGGTGAGAGAGGATTATACTGGGAGAAGGAGAAAGGGAGAGGTAGAATGGGGTAATTTATCTCACGTAAAACAGACAAGAAAAAGCTTTTACAGTGGAGGAGAAGTGGGGGAAGGTAAGAGGGATTGAGTGAATCTTATTCTCATCAGATTTGGCTTAAGGAAGGAATAACATACACACTCAATTGGGTATGGAAATCTATCATACCCTACAAGGAAATAGGGGGAATGATAGAGGGGAAGACAGATTAGGGGAGGGTGTAATCAGAAGCAAACACTTCTGAGGAGGGACAAGGTCAAAAGAGAATCGAATAAACGGGGTGGGCAGGAAAGAATGAAGGGATATACAGTTAGTTTCTCACAACATGACTACTGTGGAAGTGTTTTGCATGACTACACATGTATAACTTGCATCAAGTTATTTGCCTTCTCAATGAGGGTGGGTGCGGAGGGAGGAAGGGAGAGAATTTGGAACCCAAAGTTTTAAAAACAAATGTTAAAAAATGTTTTCACATGTAACTGGGAAATAAGATATACAGGCAATGGGGTATAGAAATCTATCCTGCCTTACAGGAAAATAGAAGGGGAAGGGGGAGGTAATAGAAGGGAGAGCAGATTAGGGAAAGAGGTATTCAGAATGCATGCTGTCTTGGGGTGGGGGGAGGGGCAAGATGGGGAGAAAATTTGGAACTCAGTATCTTGTGGAAATGAATATTGAAAACTAAAAATTAATTAATTAATTAATTGATTAATTAAAAAAGAACTATAAAAAACAAATTTTAAAATGGCCTCTGTCTTTAAGGATCTTAGGGAGAAGGGGGGGGGGGAAAGAATTGAAAAGAGAAACTATGAACCAGGTGCTAAGGAAGATGGTTTGTAGATGATAGCAAAAAGGATCTAGAAAGGGTGATCAAATATAATAGCACGAATCTCAAAGAAGAGATTTAAGAGAGTTGGTAGCAGAGAGAGCACCTGGAAGTAAATGAGGGGAGAGGAAAGAACATGTCAACTTTTCCTCCTACTTTTGTGTTAAGGAGCAAATGGAAAAGCAGACAGCACTGGAAGAAGTACAGGATGTGTGGTGTCTTAAGCAGAAAGCTAGATTTCAATTGGTGAAGAAAAGGAAGGGGCATTAAAGGAAAGATTACATATGGAAGAATGTTTTCTAACCATAGGGCAGGAATTCCAAAGTAGAAGAGGCAGATCATAGACAAAAGGAACTGGAAAAATACAGGAAGACTGAAGAGGATGTAGTTGAAGATAAGAGGTAGGGGAAACAGATGTTCAGCTTGGTCAGGGCAGTTCTCAGTGACAAAGATAAAGGTATTAGGAGGTTCTGACTTAATAAATGATAATAACTGACATTTATATGGTGCTTTATAGTTTATAAAGAACTTTACATACATTAATCTCATTTGAGTCACTGTCAAGAAATATAAATAAAAATATTTGCATCCACATGATATTAAAGTAATCCAGAATTAAATTCAAGTCAGATACTGCAACTTAAATGATGCTGTGAACTATGTACTTTAGGTATTATTAGTCTAACCTATAAAGTTTGTGACCCTGCACTATGACTTTTAAATGGAAGATTCATTTAAGTGAGACTCCAAATTTGACTATTTGCAGACAGATAAAAATTAGGATAAGGAAAAGGTTTTTTACATAATGGGGAATATTTTGATTTATTAATATTAAGATCTCTGCAAGTAGGGAAAAATGTCGCAGCTGTCTCCTAAGGTCATGGCTACTCTTCTCTTATTGGACAGAAATATTTCTTTAAAAAAAATTCATTCTCAGTTACTTTGACCTATTCATACATACCACAGGCTCTCAAAAGCACAGCATTGCTATGGTTCCGAATTTCCCAGGAAGAGGTAATGTCTAACTTGGGCTCAATGTGCTGAGACTTACCTGGAAATGAAGAATTATGGTATCATCAAGCAAATTTAGCAACAACATATGTAGCATTTTTTACCAGAGAAAGGCTGAAGCATAAGAATTAGAATCACAGAATTTTTATGTTATAAAGGATGTCAGAGGCCTTTTAACCCTAATTTTTATAACCTCCTTACTATCAGTATAGGTGCTCAGTCACCCAAGAAAGGCCATGAGAAGAGGATTTGTTTTCATATATAGCCGTGTCTTCCTAATGTCAATGGGTGAATAATTTCTATATGATTTTTCCCAAATACTTTTTTGAGGCTGTCTTCCTCTTGTGTATGTCATCAATATAAAACTGGATATTTTGTCCTTTGGAGATAAATTATCTTAAGATCAAAGATTCAGAATCCTAAAGGACCATTCAGAATTCTAAAGGACCTCAAGAAGCCATTTGACTCCACCCACCCATTTTACAGATGAAGAAAGAGAAAATGTAGGTGACCTACCCATGGTTGTACACATAATAAATGATTAAGGTAGAGTTTAAAACCAAGTCTTCCTAACTCCAAGCCTATGACCCTATCTAATTCATCATGATACCTCTCAAGGTTTAAAGTTAAATTGATACCAAATCAGAACAATTAAAAATGAATCAGTCAATAGAGTAGGGGGAAAGTATCCCAAGTCATTACACCATTTGAAAACCATGCACTCTTGACACCTCCACAAAGTCCTACTCTGATTCCCATGGCTATACAGAGATGAACCTGGGTTCTTGAGGGCTATGCCAGGGAACTATAAGCTTTGGAAGATTCTGCTGTGTGTAAAAGCTTTCAAGTACAATACTGGTAACATATGGTCTAGCTAAGCATGGAGATGTTCCTCACCAGCAGATTGGTCACTTGGTGATGCCATCTCTGGCAATGGAAACCCTGAAACAAAGATTTCAAAATAGTCCTGAGTCCTGTGAATCCCCTTTTTTCTTCTTCAGTAAAATGTAAAGGCAGACAATACTAAGAATTGTTTTAGACTGTAATCATTTAGACTGTTTACAAATATTAACTATTGGTAATCCAAATGAGTGATAATTGTCCCAAGGGGGGGTCATGAAGAATTGGACACAACTGAACAGCCAAACAGCAACAAAAATAAATAGTCCGGCCTTTTTTTTTTTAATCTTTGTTTCACTAGTATGCTTGGTATGTCAGAAGAACTTAAAGAAAGCTCCCCCAGTGTGCTGGTGAATTTATGGGAGGAAGTGGACGAGGATAAGCAGGGATTTATAGGTTATAATCTACATTCCTATCTTTGAAGGGAATATCTTCATCAATTGATGAATCAATTGAATATCTTCAACTTCGTTGATCCTTTTTGAGTATTTGAATGTTTATAAAAAGGTAGTAGGACTAAAACTTTCACTTTTTAATCTGTTGCATTGGCATCATAAAGATAAATTGAATCAATACATGAAGAGTAGCCTTAATGTATTTTCCTTTTCTCACCAGTAAACCCAGTCCCTGCCCACTTTGGCAAACCATTGACAATATGAACATGTTAGGTATTTGGAAGAATGTTCAATACAAACACCACATATTTTGAATTGTTCCCTACATTATTTTTTTTTCTTTTGTATGGAACAAAGAATGATCCATTTGATACAAGTCCCCAACTCATGATTTTCAATTATGTATTTCCTGGGAAATGCCAAGCCTGCTGGTGGACCAGTGTTAATGCTTTCAAGCTGCCTATTTTGTTAAATGTTAACTGTGGTATGGTAATGTGATGGTGTCTATATGAGAGTTCACCAATCAAAGTAATTATACCCACTTTACACATTTCACATGCGTCCACTTTTATAGTTTCTAGTAGCATTTAATTTGAACCCTTTCCGTATAGTTGAATTCTGACTTATTGACAAAAGAACCTCTCTCCATCAAACCCAGATGAGCTAAGCTACTTTTTCAGAGAGGACATTAGTGTTAGGTGAAGTTTTCCAATATATAATAGTGGATTGCATGGTAAATTTGTAGGACTCTCCTCATTGAGTAGCAGGTCAAGGTGTCAAAGGACACTCCAAAACCTCTATTACAAATATGACCTGCCTGATATAGTTGGGCAGTGATACCTTTTTTTCCCCCTGAAGAACTAGACCAATTCCACTTTGTCATTTTCTTTTCTTTAATCTCCTTTTGTCACTCACCTTTCCTACCTCTGAAGATAAGCATAATCTACAGCTGATGATTTTTTCCCTTTCACAAGTACTCAAAAATCAAAAAAGAAAAGGTTATTGTGAACTGGTGAAAACTAGGTTTGACTAGTATAGTCCAGGATGCCCATATGTGATAGCTAATAAACCCAGAGATTAGGCATTCCCCACCCCACACCCACCCTTTTGATGAATTGGCACAGAGTTAAGTTCTTTGCACCCTTACCCCTCATTGTCCACTCGGCAATTTAGAAAATAACCTCATTTCCCTGATCCTATCTTCTCCTAAGGATGACTGGATAGTCTCCATAAGTGCTAGCCAGTTCTTTAGCTGAAATTCTGTGTAAGTTTGCTCCCTGAAGAACTCTGGACTTTCTTCTGGGGTGTGAACTATTATGCATGGTGCTATGTCTGGAAGGCACATTAATGGGATCTGAACTCACACTGAGAGCTATGGGGTCTATACACTGAGACTGTCTTCCCTGTTGGCATCTGTCTTCCTCCCCTGTGAGTAATAACAAAATTTTGTTAACTGCTATCCCTGCTTGACTCTTGTTCTTCATTTGAACTCTCTTGCATTACTGTTATACTCAGAGGGCTCTACTCCCTATCTTTCCACCCCCAACACCACACATACACACACATACACATACAGACACACACACACACACACACACACACACACACACACACACACCACATACACACACACACCATCCTACTCAGAAATAGAGACAGTGATCAAAGGAAAATTAATGACAAGGTTGAATCAGAGGATAAGGAGTGTTTGCCTGACTCAGAGCATGCAATCACAGGATCTATGTATATAAGAAATGACCTCATAAGATAACCCATACTTGAATAGTCAGGAAATCAGGTTGCTAGACCAATCTTCACAACAAAGTACATCTGTGTTTGAGTCTAGTTAGTCATTTATCAGGTAGCTATGTGGTGCAGTGGATAGTGTGTTCAGCTTGGAGTCAGGAAGACCTGAGTTCAAATTCAACCTCACACACTTATGAGTTCTCTGACCATGAGAAAGTCACTCAACCATTTGCCTCAGTTTCTTCATCTATAAAATGAGCTGGAGAAGGAAATGGCAAAGCACTCCAGTATCTTTGCCAAGAAAAAAACTCCAATGGGTTAAAAGAGTCAGATATGACTTAAACGACTGAACAACAGCCATTTATCTCTTTAGGGCTTTACAAGGGCGTAGAACTGGACTGAACCTTGGAGCCCAAGTGGTCCAACTTCCTCCTTCAGAAGATTACAAAACTGAGACTTAAGGAGGTGAATTTGCACTCTCAAAGTCCCATAGGGAATAAGTAATAGAGCCAGTAATACAAACTTGGGTCCCCTGCTTCCAAATCCAAATACCTGTCAGTTTTTCTTCTTTCTTTCTTTCCTTCCTTCCTTCCTTCCTTCCTCTCTCTCTCTCTCTCTCTCTCTCTCTCTCTCTCTCTCTCTCTCTCTCTCTCTCTCTCTCTCAGAATAAGAAACATTCACTAGAAGGCCAAAAACTGTATTCAAATCTGACTTCAGTGTTTTAGACAGAATTCTTTATGTTTAATTTTTAAAGTGAGGTATTTTCCTTATGATAATAGATGTACAAAAGTAAATTAGATGTAGATATACTTTCATGCTTGAATTTTTAAAGAAAATAATAAAAATGAAATATAATTTAATGACTTTTAAAGAAGAATAAAAGATTACATTTCTTCATATTCATCATTTATTAAAGGAAGAAGCAAAATACAACTTAATGACCTTGGGGAATCTGCTGATTGTTTACTAAGAATCTGAGAATCCAGAAACTCTCCTCTCATGCTACATGGGTAAGACCTTAAGTCTTATCATGTACTTCTGCCCAAATTCAGTAATTAGTGACTCTCCTGGTATACCCCCTAAAGTTTCAAAGGATCTAGATCCATTCTTAGCACTGCTACACTCTGGTTTGTCTTCCAAAACAGCAAAGGGCCAAGTTTATGATGAAGACTCTCTTTTGTAGGCCAGCATGAAGAAGGGATCTTTCCAAAGTAGTTCATCTCATGACAATCCTGAATGGATTCACACTGGATTGACAATTGGTCCAATGGATATGTAGTTTTCATAAGAAAATAATCAAAATGCAAAACAAAAGCTTACTAATCTATAAGCATATCAAATTTATCAATGAATTTCACTGATTAGCCATCCTTCTTGGAGACCTTTTTGTTGTGAATGTACTCCTCAATACCCACCACAGAAGTGTTATGTACCAGTTCATGCTATTGTTATTGTTGTTGTTTGTCCTTAGTTCTTGAAGAGGATCATGACTTCAGGGGAGGGATGCCATGACATGCAAGTGAATTGGTGTTAAGCGAGGGAAGTTTGTGCAAAGTCCCCAGCCATGGGAAAAGGATCCACATGTACAAAAATATTCATAGCAGCTCTTTTTGTGGTGGCAAAGAATTGGAAATTGAGAGGATGCCCATCAATTGGAGAATGACTGAACAAGTTGTGGTATATGAATGTAATGAAATACTATTGTGGTATAAGAAATGATGAACAGGCTGACTTCAGAAAAACCTGGAAAGACTTGTCTGGTCTGATGCTGAGTGAAGTGAGCAGAACCAAGAGAACATCGTACACAATAACAGTCACATTGTGCGATGACTAATATTGATAGACTTAACCCTTCTCAGCAAAACAAGGATCTAAGACATCTCCAAAGGCCTCATGATGGAAAATGCTATCCACATCCAAAGAAAGAACCATGGAGTTTGAATGCAGATAGAAACATACTATTTGTTATTTTTTTTTCTCCTGTTGTGTTTTGTTTCCTCTTTCTGGTGGTTTCTCCTATTGGTTCTAATTCTTACCTACAACATCACTAATGTGAAATATGTCTAATAGGAATATATATGTATAGCCTATATCAGATTGCACACCATCTTGTGGAAGGAGGTGGGGAGGAGGGGGAGAAAAACGTTAAATTCAAAAGCTTATGGAAGTGATTGTTGATAATTCAAAATAATTAAAAATTTAAAAATCTAACATTTTTATCCAGCATTTTCTTAAGTCAAGATAAAAAAAAACAGAATAAATCTTGCTTTCCAGCATTTGCCAGTTGAAGAGGTGTAAATGTTCACGTTAAAAATTTAACAAAATGCTCTCTGGATCCATTCAGCTGGGTCCAGCACACCTCTGGATATAAAGTAAACTGATACATTAGAATAAGTTTTCTAATAAAACAGAGGTAGTGTTACCATGGTTAAGTCTCTTTCTCTGATAACTCTTCATTTCTCAATATTCGATCTTATATACCAGTCCCAGACTGATTTTTCTAAATCACTGGTTTTATCATATTACTCTCCTGAACCCACAATAGCTCACTATTGTAACTCACATCAAACTTAAAACTTTTTGCTTATCTTTTGAGATTTCAAAATCTAGCTTTACCCTATCTTTTTTTTTTCCTGCTATTCCCCAACTAAATTCTTCCACTGGAGTCATATCTTCCCAATGGACGCTCACCCTCATTTTTGCACATTTGCTCATGCTCTTATCCTTGCCTGGGATGTACCTTTCCTTTCCCTTCCACTTATTTAAAATCAAAGAATCCTTCAAAATACAGCTCAACTCAGGTTTCTATCATGAAGCCTCCCTGTCTGCTCTAACCCACAATGATCAGTCTAGCTTCTGAACTTTTATTGAATTTAGAATTAGTAATTTTGTCATCATTCAGTCATTTCAGTCATGTCCAACCCTCCATGACCCCATTTGGGGTTTTCTTGGCAAAGATCCTAGAGTGGCTTGCCATTTCTTTCTCCAGCTCATTTTATAGATGAGAAAACTGAAGCAAACTTGCCCAGGGTCACACAGCTAGGAAGTGTTTGAGGTTGAATTTGAACTCAGGAAAGAGTCTTCCTGACTTCAGGCTGGGCAGTCTATCCACTGAGTCACCTAGCTGCCCCTAATTGGGTTTGCTACTTCCCCACAGCTTAATCTGTGAATAACTACAATTACATATGACTTCCTGTTTAGCCAACACCATTAAGTCAGTTTATCTGGCATAGCTTTTATGATAGTAGTCACTGTCAAAAATACTTCTAGCATTTGGTTATGTGCATAAAATTGACTGATAAAGATTCACATCCTATTAATAATCACATCCTATTCTGTTTAGTTATTTAAATTAATCAGTACATGTTTTCCTTGTGATTTGTAACCATTTCTACTTCTCTCCATGTGCCAGCTGCCTTATAAAACACCATAATTTCCTGGGTGTGTGTTTTGGTCTCCTGCAGCCTAGTAGACACTATATTTCACATAGAATCACTGAGAAATAAACCAAAGGAGGGCAACAATATTTATTTTCCACACTCCATTAGTAGCCTAGGAACAATTCATGCATGTTACTAGAATCTGAACCCAAGTTAATTAACAAAAATGTTCCAAAGTTAATACTGCTGTCTGTTGCATCCGGAGTGGGCTGGCTGCTGCAAATAAACATGCAGAAAACAAGGACAAATCACAATAAATCCAAGTAGACAGGTACAAGCAAATTGGTCTATGAAAGTGACATGTCTCTTTGCTTAAATGTCTCCCACAAATCCCAATGAGACATGGTTGGATTTAATCTAATTGGGTTTGCCACTTCCCTACAGCTTAATGCGTGAATAACTACAATTACATATGACTGTACTTAGCCCAGTTACAGAAATCCATTTATTAGGCTATTAGAATCTATAGAAACCAGGGGCTGGAAATCATTTGGATATGTTGGTTACATCCTTGGCCTGATAGTTATTTTGTGGTTACCATTTCCGAATTGCTACTGATGAAGTGGGAGCAGACACAAAAACAAAGTAAGGCTTTGGAATAGATAGCCCAGCCAGGGCTTCTTCCCTCTTCCCCTAGCCCCCATACACTTCAGCATCTATAATAAAATCTTTTGTGATAGTTCATTGCTGCGCAAATCTAAGAATGTTCAGGCAGAGATCAGGGACAAGGGTCTGGCTCATGTTTGGAAATCTGATGAGTATGAGGCAATCCCTCCTTTCCCTTTGTGTAAAACCACCCCAAGACAGTGTCCCTACCCGAGGCTTGAAAGTCCTGGCCAGATAACGCCGTAGTAATAAAATCTCTTTCATTCATTCTGGCTAGCGTAACTGGTTAAAATATTGTGCTAATGAGGCCCAGGGCTGGGGTTCAATCCCCAAACAGGCCAGTTAGCTTCATACTAAGAAAAATTCTATTCCATGGCCCCCAATTCCACCTCTAACCTTGGCTGGCCTTCTTGCAAATGCATACCTTTGGTCACAAGGGGAGCTGAGAGAGAGAGTTACAAAGGATTACCACTGTAGGAGAAAAATCTTCAAAGAGCATTGTACTAATGGTGGTTTAGTAGAATGATCCTTATAGAGGACATCCCAAGGACAGTGAAAATTCCAACATTACTGGCATTTAGTCTGGACATTCACTAGCAAAATAAAGTTGGCAAAGGGAGTGATTTTTTTTAACACCCTAATTTGATTCTTTCCACAATCTGTACCATTTTTTTTCTCTAGACCATCAATGTCTCAGGCAACAAATATATTACACTCCCATAATCCATACTGCATTTCTAGCTATTCACGCTTTTTCAGAAATTATTATTAAATAATATATGCTGTACTGTGAAACTAGCTCAAAAGATACTAACATAAATTTTGTGTGTATATGACATGGACCCCTCTGGTGAAGCCTATGGACCCCTTCTTAGAATAATGTTTTAAACTGCATAAAATATATAGGATACAAATTAAACAACTTATATTAAAATAGAGTTATTAAAATAGGAAACCTAACAAACAAAACATCAATGCAAGTTCACAAATCCCAGGTTTAGAACCCCTGCTTTATGGATTCCTAGATATTATAGGATCAAGCACCCTTTTCACAGTGAGTTATGCTAAGATCTGTACCTTTTGGGAGGGTGGTGTTAGTTTCCTGGAATGAGGAGAATCCATAGTGACTACTTTACTCAAGATTTCAGGGCACATTACTATTGTTGCTCAAGTGAGGGTCCCATATCCCAGTTTATTAATTTCTCACAGTTTTTGTGCACTTATTTTTTATACCATTCGCCCAACCCGCAATACCTCCCTCTTGTCTGGTCATATCTTCCGCTACTTCTCCAACACTATTTCATCAATGTGGCTCCTGTCCTAGAAATGAAATTTTATGTCTATTTCAGGGAAGGTGAATAATCATTTTGTACGGGGTGTTCCAAAGCTCCTTAAAATGGCACTTAGACTTTTGGAACACTCTGTATTTCTATTGTAAAGCCAGTCATTCAATCAATAAGCTTTTATTAAGCACCTACTGTGTGCCTGGAACTTTGCTAAATGGTGGAGGTAGAGGTGAGGGAGACACAATATGCAAACAACTGTGTACAAGCATGCATGATAAAGACAATTTCAGATGGAAGACACCAAGAAAAAGGATGACTGAGAAATGCTTCTTGTAGAAGGAGAAACTTGTTATGAGATCTAAAAGAATCTAGGGGTGTCAGAATTGAGGAAGGAGAGGTGTGTGTGTCTGTGTGTGTGAATAGAGAGAAAGCTCAATTAATATTGTAAGTGTGGCATCTCAACTCATGATTTCTTTGTTATAGGGGACTCTTAATGAGGAAATTCTCTCTACTAATGGAGATAAGAGTATAATCTGCAATTTTTAGTTTTAGAGAGTTACCTTGGATAGCTGGATACTAAGTGACTTACCCAGGGTTACAAAGCCAAAATGTGTCAGGGACTGGAGAGAAAGTCAGGTCTCCCTGATTTTGAGGCACACTCTTCCTCTCCTCTGATTCTCTGGCTATGTCATTATCTGTCTCTCCCTTTCTAAAGAGATATATACATACATACATATGTGTATATATAAGAATAGATACATGAATTTATTATATTTATATATATGTGTACCTAGATAGTTACATATACTACATATCTATGTAGATGGAAAGATATAAAATATATTTATGTAGATAAACTGAATATACTGCATTCATTAATTTTATATTTATGTTACATATACCTATTATATATAGCATAAATAAGGTTTAGTAGTTTAAAACTGCAGTAAAGCATTTTGGGACACCAGGATAAGAAGGAAGAAAGGAAGAAGGAAGAAGGGAAGAAGGGAAGAAAGAGAAAGAAAGAAAGAAAGAAAGAAAGAAAGAAAGAAAGAAAGAAAGAAAGAAAGAAAGAAAGAAAGAAAGAAAGAAAGAAAGAAAGAAAGAAAGAAAGAAAGAAATTAAGGAAGGAAGGGAAGGAAAGGTGAAGGAAGGAAGAAAGGAATACATATGGAGATAATTATGCACATGCATACATGTATATGATATGTACAATATATACAGATATAGTTTTAGTGCAATTGTAAGCTATTAAATTTTCTTTATGCTATATGGGTGTATTTGTGTATAAAACATGTACTTATTTTTCCATTAGAATGTAAGCTCATTGTGACTTGGGATGTTTCGTTCTTTGTACTTGTATCTCCAGCACCTAGTACATTGCATGGTACACAGTAGGTACTTAATAAATATTTGTTGATTGATCTCCATTTAAATAGCTAGATAAATATATATATGTATATATATATATTTATATTCATATCTATACCTATACATATAAGTATAGATAACACATTTATTTACCACATACATAGATTGATATATATACTGTACATGAATATATAAATATACAGATGAATTCATATTTACATATATTCCATAGTTATATCTGTGTAGTTATATGTATATATATATATAGAGAGAGAGAGAGAGAGAGTAATTCTTTAATATATCCATGTAGAATATAGATAGATAGATGTACATAATATATATACTACATATCTATGCAAATACACTTAACTGTGTGCCAGGAACTACGCAATGTATTTTACAAATATTATCTCATTTGACCCTCACAACAACACTCAAAAGCAGGTGCTATTATTATTGCCATTTCACAGTTGAGGAAACAGACAAGCAGAGGTCACTCGCCCAGGGTCACACAGCTAGTAAGTATCTGAGGCCAGATTTGAACTCAGGAAGATGAGTCTTGCTGACTCCAGGCCTGGTACTGTCTCCACTGTGCCACAAAAATATGAGTCACTAGGAAAACTTATATTTTCTTCTTCTAGACAAAGACAGGGTGGGAGAGATGCAAAATTATTAAACATGCAGAAGTTGATTCATGTCACAGGAAAGGTGACCTCAGGGCCATTTCTGAGACACAAAGCACTAGACAAGCTTCTTTTACTATGGCAGCTAAAGATGTATTAGGAGAAAGCCAGCAGGAATAATGACATAAAATAAAGTCGCTTATGAAAACGTCAATGTTAGACATACACTCTACTAGAGCCAACTCCAAAATTGGGTATCAGGAAGCTGTGTTTTCCAAGCTTAAGATAAGAAATGTCATTTTTTGGGTCACATCTGACTCTTCATGACCCCATTTGGGTTTTCTTGGCAAAGATACTGGAGTTGGTTTACCATTTCCTTTTCAGTTCATTTTACAGGTGAAGAAACTGAGGCAAACAGGGATAAGTGACTTGTCCACATAGCTAATAAGTGTCTGAGGTTGAATTTGAACTCAGATCTTCCTCACTCCAGGCTGAGATCTCTATCGACCATGTCACCTAAGCACCACCTTAAACAGTGATAAATTAGTAAGTGAGGTTGCCGTTCCTCCTTAGGTGTTGGGGACGGTCACTATTTTGTCTTGTCTTTTTTCTTTTTTTTGGTAACACTCACAATGACTTTCATAAAGAGACTCAAAAAGTACTTCTAAAATGAATGCATTTTGCTCTAAAAAGTTTATAATACTAGGAAATATAATTTTATATTGATGATATTTAAGATTTCTGCTTATTTTAATAGATGGGTTTTAAAAGAAGTATAACTGAGTGAAAACTCTTACTAAACTTTGACACAATCAGTCATGCTTGTGGAAAGCCTAGCTGATCAAAATCCAGGAGTCGCCATCAGCATCAGATAACTTACCCAAATTGTAGGGATTGTTCTTAGGAGGAAAAAATAATAAGCAATTCCTGGAACACTAACCTGGTGACCCCCAAATCTAAAAACTGAAGGGTAAATAAATATCATAGGTTTTTAAACTTTTAAGACCTTTTGTCAGCCATGGCATAATAGGGTTTGGCAAATATATCACAGCGGGGCACAGGAAAATGTGAGTAACTGACTTAAGCATGAGAATAGTTCATCTCAAACATTCAGTGAATCTGGGAATCTTAGTCTACTCCATCTTCCTCAGTACCATACAACTGGTAAGCCAAATTGTCCAACCCACAAAGATATATGCTTGAACTATACATGTATTTGTCTTAAAGCATGCTCACAGCACATATCCTTTGTTAGGTTTTCAACATACTAAATGACTGAGTACCAGAACAGAGGTAAGAAAAAAAAAACAACACATGTTCAAAGAATAAAATTTTCAGAGAGGGTCTCTTCACCTATTATTTCACAGGAAAAACCCTGATATTCATATGCATGGATGTCTTAAACTTATGAAATAATTACTGCCCACCAAAGCACCTTTTCTTGGATATATAAAAAGTACAAAATATCATATAAATTTCCCATGATTTTTATATCATGCTCCACTGAATTTTTCAAGGTGTTCCTTGTCAACAGTGTAGCTAATACTAGGATTGAATGTAGCCAACAGATGTCACTATAGCCAGCAGAAAAACACCAACTTCTCAAAGGGGCAAGGAGATCCCCAAGCTTCTGGAAAATGATGAAGGAACCTATCATCAGCCTGATCATTAGCAAGGCCTGAGTGTGTTTTCTGCCAACATCTCAGGTGTAAACAGGTGGGGAGCAGTCTGGCAAAAGGCTATGGAAAGATTAAGTAAAATACCTCCCCTGCCTAATGAGTAGCAGTACATTACAAGAGTTGTAATGAGCAAGCCAGAAGAAAACGGACAATTCAGAACAGAAAAAGAAAGAAAGAAAAGAAAAGATAAACATATAATGAAAGTAAGATCAGGAGAAAGAGGAGGAAAAAAAGTGGGATGCAAAAGAGATTTGAAATTGAAATGGTGAGGATGAAATATGATTTCTAGAGGGATAGGGGAAGGGTGAGTGAGGGGCTTGGTGGGTCAGCCCATGCATATTTAGTCAGTTATAATAAGAGAAAATTGCTTCCTCATTACAAGGCCTGAAATGATGTTGATATGTTTTTGCAGTCTTTTAGAAAACTGAGCAGAACTTATAATTGGTGAGAGAAGGTATGGGCAGCATAGTTCAGACCCCTGCTCAATGGGAAAACCCTAGAGGCATATGCCAAGCTGGATGATAATGATGGCTGTGACTAGCAAATCATGCAGGCAGACATTCAGAGAAGGTAGAAGGTTGACCCCAGAGACCTGAAGGGTTACATCTAGGTCTCTGAGGAAAGGAGTGGAGAACTCTTTCCCTGAATTGGCTGTAGAAATGACAAGTTTATTTAACAGGTGTAGAGAAGGTGAAAAGACGACTGGTTCTGTTTAAATAAAAAAGAGAGATAAAATTATCTTCTCAGAGAAGCTTATGAAAATGATTCTTAGAGACTTGACAGTCTGTTTAACAGGAAATTCATGAAGTTGAAACAAGAGCTTTAATTTCTGGCATTCTATCATATGGAATATAATAGTAATTAACATAGAAACTTTCTTCCTTCGTTCAAACATCTGGCCTTCTTTCATGTCTGCTGAGTGTCCAAAAGACTTAAGAAAAGTTCCAGAAGCCACTGCTGTTTGTTATTAAACTATAACACCTCAATGGTTTATCACTAATCTAAGATCCAAGGATAATCTCTGTATTATAAACTCGGGAAGAAATGAAACCTTCTTACCCCATGATTAATGGTGTTCCTCCTGACTCTGCTTGATATAGTTCCCTGTGTGGGAGGGCAACACCTGAGGTGAACTTTGATTAGAATTCCAATCAAAGTTCACCTCAGGTGCTGTCTTCCCACACAAGGCCTTTCCTGGTCCTTCAAGATGAGAGCTCTCTAACCCTGGAAATTACTTTGTATTTGTTTTATGTATGTCCTATTTACTTACCTGTGGACATATAATATCCCTGGTTGGTGGAGAAGGCGTGGGGATGGGAGAGGAAGAGAACAGAAGTGTCCTAATAGAAAATAGGGTCCACTTTGTTTTCGTCTATATATTCTCAACAGCTGGAATAGTGTCCAGAACATAGTAGGTGTTTAATTAATGCTTATGGAATCAAAATGAATTGAAAAATCTTAGGAAAGTTTATTTAGCTAAAGTTCCAAGGTCACAAATTATTTTTAAACAGCTGAAGATTGACATTTTTTTAAAAAAGAAAATCAAAGACAGGTGCTTTAGGTTCCTGATTCACAAAGATCCTATATCTCTGTAGGAGGAAATATATAAATAGGCAATAGAGAGACTTCACAGGAAGGCAGTTTATAAACTTTTTGTTTATGTCTCCCATGCATCTGGACCAAGATTCACAACCGTATAGGTGAGTTTGTCATTTCATATATATCACCTTGGATTGTAATGAGCAATTTTGTTAGACTACAACAGAAAAAGGTAAACCTTTCCTTATTTTTTGATTATTATAATAATAAAATACCCAATTAATTTCCTTTATATGGTAACTGTGACTCTAAGTGGGATTTTTCCTATTCCCATGGAACACATGCTCTTGGTTATGTTATATAAAGTTATGTATTGCTTTTCACATTAAAAGTTAGGAAGCTGCCAATACCGATCTCTCAAAATGTCTATCTTTAGCCTTTAAACCTGAATAAGTCTCTTCAGAATTCAATAAAAGATTATTTCACACTCATGAGTCTGTCAATTCCTTCCAAAAGAGATTCATTTGGGTAATGCCGGAACATTAGTCTCTATGGTTGAATAATAATCTTAAAATTAGAAATGTTTGATATCTCAATAACTCCACCCCCCTTCCACAGACCTGTGATATGAAAAGTTTTCCATGACCTTCAGTTCTATCTCACCGAAAAAAGTTTTATCACTTTTCCCAAATCCTCAAACTCTATTTGAGTTACTGGGATTCTGACGCCCTTCCTTTTTTCTTTACTTTTTTCCTTCTATTTCCTCCTTCCTTTTCTTTCTTTTCTTTCCTTCTTCCCTTCTTTCCTTCCTCCCTTCCTTCCTATCATAAACCATGGTATAGTAGTGGATAAAGAGCAGAGCTTGGCTATGCACACCTGAATTTAAAACTTAAATCTGACACTTACTAGCTATGTGATCCTAATCAATTAATTTAAACTCTATGCCTCAGGCAACAGTAAAAATCACAAGATGTGCCATAGATGTTGATCTTCCAGGGACCTCAGAGGTCATATAATCCAGTTCCCTAATTTTATAATAGACAAAGGAATTGAGACACATGGAAGTTAAGTGACTTGCCCAAGATTACATAGGTAATAGGTAACAGAGCTGAGATTACAACTCATGTCCTCTGATTCTAACCCCAGTGCCAATTACATTGTTCAACACAGCCTCTGCGCTCCTAGGGCTTATCTATTAAAGTATAGCCAGTTTTCAACTTACATTGGTGAGGAGATTGCTTGTACAATACTCCACACTCTTAAAATCTCAGGTACTTCATGTCTGTATACACACTAAAAAATGAAATTCTGAAATAAACCACCTAAATGACATTTTCAACATTAGATTCTGAAAATGGTGGCATGAACATTGATTTTCTAAATGTATTCTTTGTTATTACTTCTTTGGTGAAGATATAGGCCCAAAGTAAATACTCATCCCAATCAAAAATAATTAGTAGTACATCAATGGTATCCAAGGCACTGGCTAGGCACCCTGGAGGAGAGAAACAATGGTTTCTGCCTCAAGAAGTTTATACTATATTTGGAGTGAGAAGACATCGAATTAAAAAGTGTAAGTGCCAATAACCAACTAACTTGTGAGGACTTACTTCTGCAGACAGTAAATGTTATAAGAGTTCAGAAGAAGTAGAGATTGCTCAGGGCTAGGATAGTAAGGCATTACACAAAGGAGGGGTAAGATTTGGCCTTGACCTTGAAGGAAGAACTGGACATAGTTAAGTAGAGAGAAAGGGCATAAATGTGCACAAGGCATGAAAACACATGAAATATTAAGAAAAAATAGTAGATCATAGCCCACAATGAAGAGGATTAATATATAAGATATGATGCTTTGTATTCTAGTATATTCTCAAGACATTTTATAAACTACGTTTTAAGATTTCTACAAGTTTTATTATAAGCCTAATGTGACCCCTGCTCCAAAGCCTATTGGTGTGGGACTCTTCTTATTGGTAGAGATAAATGCCCTGCCCCTCATGAGGGGTGGGCAGAGTTGGTGAGAGTGTAGGAGTTTGGGCCTTCTTCATCCCCTTCAAGACTCTTCAAGCTTCAGGTGTTCTTCAGGACTCTTCAAGCAGTGAGTTGGGGTACTTCTGGAATTCCACAGTCAAGGGGAAAAAAAAGATCAAAGTGGCTAACCATACTTTGGGTTGCTGAAGGAAAACACTTTGGGGAAACATGAGAGGAGCTGCTAGACTCCATCATGTCCCTATTCCTAGCCAGCTACGGTAGAGACTTGAATGAGTTTCCCTTAGGTAAGAAACAGGATACTCTCTCTTGGTTGAGCTGTTACCTTGCTCACAATGAGAGAACTCCTTCACTCTGTATTCTCTTGTGTATATCTTCTCTGATTTCTGTTTTGCTATGATTTGAATACGTAGATTTCTTTGCTATTCACTATGTGAGTTCATTGTGGAATTGGTATTTGGGGGCAAATGGGTCAAGCCTTGGATACAGAGCTTTACCCCCTGACAATGACAATGCAATCAGAAGTTAGATTGAACCTGATCATATTCACTGGACTAATAATATTTAGGGGAGCCAATAACTATAATTTTAGCCCAGGACCCCATCTCTCTCTGAGAGCAGAGTGGACTCTGTCCCCAAATTGCATTCCCTCCTGGAAGGAATTTAAGTCTCTCTTGGAAAAGGGTGGGGAAGAGAAGAGACTAGAAATGTCTATTCAAGTCACACAATGACAGATCTCACCACAGGTGCACTTCTCTGCACTTGGGATTTCCCTAAGTGAAGAAAGAATACCATTCTCTGACAAAGACCAAAGATTTAGAGATCAACAGAAGGTGGCTTTCTGAGTTAAGGTTAACTTCCTGAAGCAATTTACATAAGAGGAGAGAGTATAGAAAGAAAGGTATCTGTATATGAGTTTTTTATTTGTTTTTAGTATTGGTCTCTCTATCTTCCCCAAGATGGAAGTGAAGGGGCTAGTCATGGGCCAGAAACCATTACTGACCGCTCAGTTTCCAACCTGAACCAGTTTAGCCCCTGATAACTTCCTCTCCTACTTCACTCCCAGAGGCTCACCATAAAGGTGCTGGACATAGTGCAAATACATGATCAACTTAGTCCTCTGCAGCGCAGCTACAAAGTAGCTGTAGCCCAAGCTACGATGATAAGCCAGCGTCAGTCTCCCCAATAGCTAGGATTACAGGTGTGTTCCACCTGAAATCACCACCACAGCACAATCACATTTGGCTGAAAACGAGCTTGTTGCCACAGTGCTGAAGAATGGTTTTGCCTAACATGACAAAGAAGGTGAGTGAAAAGGTAAGTACCTTGGAAGGAATGTTGAGTTGAGTGGGCCACAAAGAAAGAAGGTTTTAAAAGTCAGTTACAATCAGAAAGTTGTGTGATTATGGGTTTTCTAGGTGTATAAGGGTAGAGTGAAGACCCATTTAACAATCATCTACAATGTGCCAGACACTATGCTAAGCACTTCTCTGTTGAGTCTCATGAAAGACCAATAACATCACAGGGTGATGTCTTGACTTGCACATGATTTGGATTTAAATGAGGCAGAATTGACAGTCTTGAGCCCCATTCTTCTCTTCCAGAGTCACTGAAGTCCAGTGGTGAGATAAAAGTCAAGATGATAGACAATAGCTGTGAACGGCCTTGGCATCTTTGTGTCTGACCAAGCTCTAAGCAGTTCACAGCACCCACTTCAGCCACTTTTATGGTCATTAGAACAAACTGTTCTCATCCATCCATTCCACCAGGAGAAGTCTTCATATGCTTAGGATAGACATTCCCCTAACTCACTGACTGGTTTGAGGCATATCAATTACCCTCAACTTGTTTTATCCCATCTGCCAACACGGTTTTACTAGGGTGTGTTTGCTGTGCATGCTACAGCTTCTTGGATACACAGATGACATCCTTACAACAACCCTATGAAATCATAACATACTGAAAAAAGGAAGAAGTTTAAAACATCCAATTCCTTTTTTTAAAAAAGTTTTCTTTTTATATATTTACTGTTTCTTACAAAAGCTATTCAAATATCAGTGTCTGGTAGCTTCAAAATTTGTCCATGTCTTAGAATGTGGAATTTAGAATTGTTCAGTTTTAATTTCTTTATCACACTATCATATATCACAAACTCAGATGGCTTTATTAGTCTGCAAAAATATTCCAGGGCTTTGGTTCGTTTGTTTTGGTTTGGTTTTTTTACTAAAGAAAATGTTAAGGCTATAGAGTAAGAGGATTCTGAGTAGGGCAGTATCTATAAAACACTTTAGCCTATTTAAGCAATCAATTTCAGAGCCTACCTTTATGGAAAACCTTTCCATCACATTAATGTCTCAACATTAGTTACAAGGCTAAGAGAATGGAGGTTTGGCTTTTGAAGACTAGAATTTAAGATTTTCACAAATAGCTTTCTGCCACTCCTCTTTTTCTAGCTGGACCAATAACATATTGAGTTAGAGTTAGGCGCTTATTCTGGTTCCAAAGTGTCAAACTTTGGGTTTACAAAAATGCTGTTCAGTTGGGGTCTTTGGTTTCTACCCTTGTCAGGTCTAACCTGGAGTATTATGTTAAATCCTAGACACTCTGGTATAAGAAGGACATTGATAAAGTGGAAAGGTGACCCACTTACCCAACAGGGTGGTTAAGGTTTCTGAGTCCATGTCATATGAGGACTGGGTAAAGGAAATGGGCAAATCAGCCTAAAGAAAAGACACAAAATGGAAATCATAATTGTCATGAAATATTTTAAGGGATGTCATGCAAAGGAAGGGTTAGACTTTTTTGTCTGACACCAGACAAAAGTTGTCAGAAACAGGAGAAATGAGTGTAAGTTGCAAAGAGCCAACTTGAAATCAGGAAAAAAACTTCCTTACAATTAGAGCTGCATAAAGTAGATTCCTCCTTAGAGATTTTTAAGCAAAACCTGGATGATTACTTGTAGAGTATGTTATAGTGGGACATCTTTTATGTATGACTTAGATGAGATGGCCACTAAGTTACCTTCCAAATCAAAGATTATGTAATTCTGTGATACTGATTGTCTCCACCCAAATTTTTCCCTGAAAACCTCATTTTTTCTCATTTTGCTGATATCCAAGATCTCCCCAGAAAACATTAATATATTGTTACTACCAAAATTTCTACTGCATGAATAAAAAGGAACCATAGTTTCTATACAAACATTTAAGCTAAAGATAGATAAAAGATGTCCCAAAAGTCTTAGTGCAGTTCAGCTATTAAAGCTTAAAACTGCACTAAGATTTTGAGGAGTATCCTGTGTATTATTTAGGATCATGAAATCATAGATTCAGAGTGGAAATGTACCTTAGAGCTTATTATGTCCAACACTATCATTTTACAGGTGAGGAAAACAGGTCCCAGAGACCAGAAAGTGATGTATCCAAGGTCATATGGATAGTAAAGGAATCAAGATTTGAATCTGTGTCCTCCGACTCTAAATCCGTAACTCTTTCTACAACACCATACTTCTTCTCATTTACCATCAAAAGCTTGGATGAAGTAATAGAGGGCATGTTTACCAAATCTGTAAATGCAATAAAGCTAATATAGACAACTGGCCCATTGGATGACTGAGGCAAGGGCAAAAAAAAGTTCTCAACAGGCTAGAACATGGCCCCAATTTGCTCAAATGAAATTCAATCAAAGCAAATGTGAAGTTTAATATTTAGATTTTAATAATCTGCTTTACAAGTACAGGGTGGATATAATCTTCAAAATAGTTCCTTTGAAAATGTTCCAGAGGTTTTGTTGGACTGCAAGTTCAAAGTGAGTCAACAGTGTGATATGGAGGCCATAAAAGCTAATGTAATCATAGCCCCATTAGCAAGTCACACTGTCTAGGGAGATTATTGCCCTGCTATACCTTGCTTTGTTCAGACTGCATCAGGAATTGGCATTCAGTCCTATGTACCACATTTCAGAAAGGACATCAATAAATTGGAAAATGTCTTGGAAAATGTCCCAGAGGAAGGTAACAAGAATGGTGAAAGGGCTTGACCTAATGCTACATAAGGATTGATTTAAAGAAATGGAGATGTTTAGACTAGAGAAGAGAAGATTTTTGGAAAGTTTGGATGAAAGGGAAGCATCTTCAAGGATATGAAAGGATGTCACATGTAAGAGCACTCAGGCCAGAACTAGGAGCAATTACTGGAATAGATAAGTCGTAAATTAAGAAATGACATAAGCAAAACAATTAGAGCTAGTGTAAAGAAGAATGGGCTGCCTCTGGAATCAGTGGCTTCCCCTCACATTAGGTCTTCATGCAAAGGTCGGATGGCCACTTGACAGATATGTCAGAGGTAAAGTTGGTGTTTTTAGCATAAGTTGGACTAAGTGGTCTCTAAGATGCTGTGATTCTTTAATATTTATCGCCACTAGAAAGAACTAATATGCAAGATTTACTACACTTACAGATTAAAAAAAAATACCACAGTAGCATTTCTAAGTATACAGAAAACTGCTCTGAATGAACTAGTAACTCTTTCTGAAAGAACTTTTACAGAGCTTTGAGAAGTAATCTGCATTCCAAACTCCTTGTAGTCCACAGAAAGACCAACAGGAACAATGTGGTTCAATCCAGTCTACCTTTCTCACTCCCACTCCCCCCACCTTTTTTTTTCCTAGAGAGCTCCTTACTATCCATAAAGCACACTCTATACTGCCCTGCTTTTGTTTATTCATCCCTATCCCTACTCTTGAAATACAATCCTTCTCCTTTCCTATCCTATTCAAATCCCATCCTCTTCCATGGTCCAACTTAAATTCTATCTCATCTAGGAAGCCTTCTTTGACCACTGCTGTACATAGCAATTTCCCCTTCTTCTTAATTCCTCTAGCATTTATTGTCTCTGAATTTCTGTTTTGTCACCTAATCATATCCTTATTTGCCTTATATCAGTCCTGATATCATAATATTTTTAACTTCTCATGTTTTCAGGATGTTGTTTTTGTTGGGGTGGGGTTTGGTCATGGTGTTGGCTGTCCAGACCTGTGATTTAATTGGTGTAGGAAATCTCCCTAAATAGGAGACTCTCTTCTCTGATGGATATCAGCAACAAGCCTGTTTCTTATTGTGTAGTTTTAGAAATTGCCTGGGAACATTGAGAGATTAAGTGATTTGCCCAGGATCACATAGGTAGCATATGGCAGGGACAAGTCTTAAACCCAGGTCTCCTTGAATGTCTGGCCTGCTATCCAGTATTCTATGGTGCCTCTCCATGTATGCATAGATAAATAACTATATTATGATGAGTCCAAACTATATCCATCTTATGATGGGGAGAGGCTCTCTGCTAATATCTCCAAATGCTCCAGTATAGATAGGGCCCCAGACCAAATCAACATTCTTAATTTCTCTGAACCAACCAGCTTCCCCATTTTCATGCACTTTTCCACAATGTAGCACAAAAATAAGGAAACTTAATTGAACCTAATTGGGTCCATTGGACTCCCCCCAATCTCAGAGAAGGATCCATTTCACATGAACATTTTGGAATGAAATGAAGATCAGCCAATGATTCATCACCCCTTATGCCTTCACCTTCCCAATATTAAGTCGAGTCACAGTAAGTAAATCACAACTCCATGCATGAGGAAAATGGTAGAAATTTACTCCAGTGTACAACTGTACAGATTCTTTACTTGAAGGGAATTCAGAGAACAGTTTCCAGAAGCCTGGGAGGAGGCCTACTGATGTGTGGTGGTGAATTGCTTATGACTGTGAAAAGCATCCGTGACCTTGACAGAAACTTACTACCAAAGTCTGAACTCAAGAAAGCAGAAGAAATCCTAAATGAGCCAAAGATGAGAGAGTGCCAAACAGGATCACAGGAGTCCCAGTGACCTTGAGTTCCCTCCTAGCCTGAGGAACCAAGGATTCAAATACACATCCCTTTGCAGGAAGAAAGCCCTAAGGCAAAGGGAACTGTCAATAGACTGAAAGGTGGCAGGAGGGTGTTAGCTATTGTGTTAAGACAGTACTAAGGAGGTGACATGATAGTCAGATGAACCACCATTCCGTCACTCCTTTGCAGCAGAAAATAACAAAAAGATAGCTTTTCTCAGTGGAGGAAGCATCTGTATTCTGGGGGCTAAAGTAAAAAGCAGGACCCAAAGAACCTAAGCTACTTTTTGAAATGTCAAATTAAAACAGGTAGGCAGAGAATGCTACTATGTAACAATGGAGGAAGGAAGGAAAGAAGGAAGGAAGGAAGGAAGGAAGGAAGGAAGGAAGGAAGGAAGGAAGGAAGGAAGGAAGGAAGGAAGGAAGGAAGGAAGGAAGGAAGGAAGGAAGGAAGGAAGGAAGGAAACTAATCAATCCACAGGCAGGTTTTGGGCCTATGATGTGAGTCTAACACTGCTAAACACTACTTTTAATTGCATAAAATAAAATATACAGAATGAAAAAGAAAAACAATTATAATGAAATATTGTTACCAAAATTTCTTTTAAAAATTCACAGACCCCAGATTAAGAATACCTCAAATCAATACCAAATTCATGATCATTTCATCATATTCAAGTAAATCACCTGTCAACAAGTATTTATCAGGAATTTCCTATCTATCTAAGTGCAGAGAGTTTTATAAGATTTTTTTCTTTCAGTGAAGGAAAAAAGGTAAAACTCACTTGGATTTTAAAGCAACTGAATTTTCTACTTTTTAATTGCCTGAGAGTTGTTTTTTTCATCATTTAGATGTTCTCCTAGTCTGATATATTATATTTTGGGGAACAAGTCTAGTGAGAAAGAGGCCTAATGCTATATGTACTCTTTTCCTCAAGCAATAAGACTGATTTTCATGTGTGACTTATGGAAATGAGTTGTGTGTTTCAGGCCTCAGTTTCTACATTTGCAAACTGAGTATAATACTTGAACAACCTCCTATCACTGGGTAGGTAGCAATTTGTAAAATCCATAAAGTCCTGTATTTATTATTATAGTCTCCCATTGTTCATTGAGCCTCTTGAGAAAACCAAGGATATATCATGTTTTCTAATATGTACATATCCATTGACAAATTAAAATTAGATATTGTATCTATATAAGTATCAAAGCTATGCTTAACATTTTACATTTTGTTTCAATTGTAGAGAATTTTTTAAAATTCAAATAAATACATTTGAGTATATTCATCTATAAGTAAATATTTACTGATCGGGTCATGGAAACACACAATTATGCAAGATAGAATCAGGAATTAAAGAATAAAGGGCAGTTTCTGTCTTCAAGACACTTGTAATACAAGAGGGAAACATGAAAAGCTAAGAATAAGAATAGAAGCTTTGTGTTATTGACTAAAGTACAAAAGATGAGAAGAGGGGGTGACACAATAGCCTGGAATTCTCAGGGAAAGTTTTGTGCAGAACAGGAGCTGACCCGAGCCCTGAAAGATGACTAGTATATAATTGATAGGTGAAGCGATGAAAGTATTTCAGTTGGGAGAAACAGTGTCAGCAAGGGCTGATGTAATTTGAGCATGGCATCCAGAAGGGATAGTGAAGAAGTCAAGGTGAATGAAGTGGAATGAGATGTACATCATTGGGGTTTGTGGAAAATAATATTGGTTAGGTAGAATGGGACTAAATTATGGATGACCTTGAAATGCAGGCAGAAGAATTTGAATTTGATGTAGTTAAAAAAAATAGGGAACCATTATAGGTTCTTCAGCTGTGAAGATACATAAAAATTCTATAATTTTATTACATTTATGGATGTAATACTATGAATAGAGCTGTTGGAACATTTTTTGGTAGGACAACTAAAATACACACACACACATACACACACACACACACACACACACACACACAAAACTACTGCCAAACTTTTATATTTTTAATTTCAGAGAGGCAAATTTGATTTAAGTCAAGGGGAAACTTACTAACAATTAGACTATCTAAAAATGGAAAGAGCTACTGTAGAGTTAAGAAGTTGTCTCTCACTAGAGTTCTTGAAACAAAGGCTGGATGATTTCTTGGTGAGTGTGTTGAAAAGGAGGTGACTACTCAGGTACAGTGAGGAATACATGGCCTCTGAGATCTCCTCCCATTCTGGGAATCTGAGATTCTTTGAACAGGGTCCAACTCAACAGATGTTTCAAAAAGTCCAAGTTTGGTTTGGTGGGTCTGAAAAAAAATCCTTTTTATTCCTTCAGTGCTTTTATGAGGGATAAAAAAGATTTTGCTATTATTGTTGAAACAGGCAAAAAAATCAAATCAAATGAAATTGTCTCCATACTGATTTAGATCAGCAAGGTTTTCACCAGGACTTTGCCACAATTTGCTATCCTGATAAAATGCAAGTCAAAGACATAACTAAGCAATATCTGATCTTGGGATAAGCAGCTGGAGGGTGGGGATGGGGTGGGGGGGGGAGGGAAGCACAAGAGAGATGTGCACACTTTTGGGACAAAGTAACCTTGAAATTAAGCCACTGTCACCACTGCTGTAGGGATGGGACTAGACAGGAAAGGAAGCAGCCCTGGGCTGTTAATAGAAGGTCCCTCTATATTTTTCACCCTGAGACAAATTCCCAGTCACCCCACCCCAGCTATGACTCTGATTCTAAATACCAGAGGTGATAATGAAAATCCTGGCAAGTCCAGCAGTTGTTTTCAGCACTAGGAGAGTGTCTTAAATAGCATTAAAGAGTACAAGCTGTTGGATAAATTGTAAGGGCAGTGAGCTAACTCAGGGGTCTAATCATTGCGGCAAACCTCACAAACCTTGCCTTTCTTGTTTATTGCCCTTGGCAGAAGCCCTTGGGTCCCTCATATATACATTTAGCCTGGCCATCCTTCTTTTCTGATTAAGCATGCCATAAATAATCTCTTCTTATTTACATATCGATTACAAGGTAATGAAGACACTCTGCATTATGTGAAATACAAATCAAGTCCTAGACCCCATGAGATAATCATTGTCCTTGGCCCAAATCCCAAACTCTGTACTTTGGTTGAACTTCACGTGGTTCTCCAGGGTCAGGTGATGTTTCTAAATGTGGGTAATCTGTTTATTTCATGCTTTCATCTCAAGCTGCCTCTTCCTAAAATGTACCATAAAGCCCTATATTGAGATTTCCAAAGAAGCTTAGCTTTCCTTTTGTAGCTCTTAATTCAAATTCAACTCTATATATGATTCATACTTCAGCTGCCTAGGGGGACCTTTCAGGTTGCTTCCTCCCTTCCTTATGGCATTTGGAAACCTTCAAGCTGCTTGCATGAAAGAATAACTGGATAAAAATTCACAGTTGACTGAGGGATATTTTCATTTCTTCACAAGCCTTTAATATTCTTTCTGTAATGAAGATAATAATCTAGCAAAATGTCTTGCTGGTTGCTGTCCCAAAGGAGTTTCCACATTTTTTGACCTACTGCTTTTTTAAATGTATAGAACTGGCTTAGTTCATTCATTTATCTTGTGATGCATGGATTCATTTTTTAAGATTTCTTTTTAAAAATCAAGTCTGTACTGTCAGTTCCACCTTGGAATTAAGTGAAGCAGCATGGTCATCTGAAAGAGCTTGTCTTCCTATTTGTCATACAGGCAGGACTGAGTACCTTGAAGCTAGCAAAGCTATGAAACCTTGGCTTTAAGAGTTTTCAAAATCATGGAAGTGAGACATTTTAAAAGGCTCTTTCCTGAGTTGATTTCACGCATTTCATCTCTATTATAGTGGTTAATAACCCACGAGCATTCGTTCACATGTTGAATCCCACTAATAGAATGTAAGCTACTTGAAGGTAGGGATCGTTTGTCATTTTGTTATTGTATCTCCAGTGCGTAGTATAGTACCTTGTATATAGTAAGCACTTAAGAAGTGTCTGTTGTATTGTATTGAATTGTTTAGTAATTTATTTCAAAATGTAGTTCCTATCAGATGAAATAATCAGTCACTTAAGTCAATAAACATTTAGTAAGTGCCGATTATGTGGCAGACATGCTAAATTCGGAAGGTGGGAAGGAATGCAAAAAACAGTTCCTATTTTCAAGAAGCTTACAGTCTAATGGGAGGGACAACACACAAAAATACTATGTACAACCAAGCTGTGCACAGGATACTGAAAACAATTTAAAAGAGAAGAACAAGCTGTAACATTAAAGTAAAATATGAGCTCCACACAAGCAAGATACAGTGATCTTAAAGACAGGGTGCATAGAAACAACTCGAAGATTATAGGTCTCCCAGAAGAATGGGACGGGTCAAAATACATGAGCATCATAATGTAAGGAATGCAGAAGAAAGGGCAGTTAGGTGGCACAGTGGATGAGTGTTGGGTCCGGAGTCAGGAAGACTCATCTTCCTGTATACAAATCTGGCCTCAGACACTTACTGGCTGTGTGGTCATGGGCAAGTCATTTAACACTGTTTTTCTCAGTTTCCTTACCTGTAAAATGAGCTGGAGAAGATAATGACAAACCACTCCAGTATCTTTGCCAAGAAAACTTTAAATGGGGTCATGAAGAGTCAGACACAAGTCACAAAACAAAAGAAGACAAATTCCTAGAACTTCTGAACACAGAAAATCAATTCCAATAAAAAAAGAATAGAGAGATTATCTCAAGAAAAACTAGTTCCAAGACTGCAGCCTTCGGGCTAGAGAATCTGCAAGGATCCTCCTAGTTCTATGAGACTGTGGTTCTATGATTCTTTTTCTTTCTAAAGAAAAACCATATGCACCTTAATGAAAATGAAAATTTGATATATACGCTAAGATCTGGGAGATTTTTTTTAAAAATTCTTCCCCCCCCCACCTTCCTTAGAAACAGAAAGTTGAATGTGTCCCCACACCCAAAAACATCTATATAAGAGTGGAATTCTAAGAATAGCAGGTTCCAGGAAGTTTCACACTGGCAAAGCATCTGTTCCTGACTCTTCTATAATCCATATCTCCTCTGCTGTCCAGCAGGATGTTAATAGCAATATATCGAAGTGAGAAGACGTGCTTAATTACAGTAACACACTTTAGGCCCATAAAATTCAGCAACTAGCATTTGAGACAGCACTTGCCTTCTGACCTGGTGCCCCACTCCACCTAAGCTATGAGTGATTGCTGTTCTGGGATCTACCACTCCAAGATGAAATATTACCAAGCCCTCAACTAAGCAACTGAGTCACATCCAAATAGCTCTGTATTCATTTACTAGGAGCTTCACAGTAAACAGTGCAAACACTCCCAACTCACCCTCCTTCACATGAAAGTATGTCTCTGTCTTATTAAATGGAGGGTTTGTAAGACTGGCATACATCTCCTGTTTGCATCTTTGTGTGGCTTTTAGTCCTCTCATTAAAAGATACCATTACAAACTTAAGATTATTTTCATTTTCTTTCATCTTCTTTAACTATAAAGAATTCAGGCCTTAATTGTCTTCTGCTCCCTTGACCTCATTGTGCAAAGTGGGTTGGCACATTTAGAAAACCCTGCTTCCATAAAGAGAATAATGATAAGCTTTAAAGTGTGTGTTGATATCATTTCTCTAGCCCAGTCTTGAAAATGGATTTTGTACAATGCAGCTGCTTTTAATGAGTTTTGCTTATATCTATTTTCTTTCATTGTATGCCTTTCATGTTTTTTAATATTTTAATGCACTTTCTGTTCCTCTCAGGGGGAAAAACACGTTAGTCGGTTCTCTGTTTTTTTTTATGGGGCTCCTCAGAATAATGTATTTGCTTTGCAACCTTTAAATTTTATTAGTGTCTAGTGAGAAACTTGATAGTTGGTTTGCCATATAAACTTGTTTCAAAATCTTTACGTATTCAATTGTAGTGAGTGGATTTACATGTGCATGTGCTTGCAAACACTACGTCTCATTGGGGTATGGTGACATTATGTGGGCATACATGCATACATACATAAATACATGTATAAAATATATACGTACACATATGTATATGTATATTTATTGATGTTTTTATTTGCTCGTTCAGTCATGTCCAACACTTTTTGACCTTGTATGGATTTTTTGGACAAGACACGAGGGTGGTTCGCCATTTTCCTTCTACAGTGAATTCAGGCAAACAGAGGTTAAGTGACTAGCCCACGGTCACAGAGCTAGTGAGTATCTGAGACTCAGGTCTTCCTGACTCTAGGCCCAGTATTCTAATCACTGAGCCTATACATATGTATACATACACATATATGTATATATAATTGTGTGTAGATGTATATATATGCATATACTATATGTATATTTATATATAATATACATATAGAGTATACATATAGTATATACATTTTTATATATAATATACATATATTTATAGATATATTTATAGATATATATAGTATATGTGTGTGTGTATATATATATATATAATGTGTATATATTAATATACCTAGTACATATATATGTGCACACTGTTGTTCAGACATTTCAGTCATGTCCAACTCTCTGTGACCCCATTTTGAAGATTTCTTGGGAAAGATACTAGAGGGCTTTGCCATTTCCTTTTCCGGCTTATTTTTCACAGATGAGGAACTAAGGCAAAACAGGGTTAAGTGACTTGCCCAGAGTCACACAGCTAGAAAAGATTTGAACTCAGAAAGATGAGTCTTCCTGAATTCAAACCCGGTACTCTATCCACTGTGCAACCTATCTGCTTCTATATGTATATATAGTATATGTTTATTTATGTATGTATATGTGTATACTATATATGCATATATTATATGTATGTAAATATAAATTCTCTTAGATTATGAAGGAATAGGAAGGGTATGTACTCTAGCAGAGAGACAATGTTATAGAAGAGTAAATTCATTTGACAGAGTCAAAAAACGTCTAGATTCAAGGAGTCCAATGGTACAGTGGATAGAGCACCCACCCTGGAGTCAAGAGAATCTGAGTTCAAATCCAGCCTCAGATACTTACTAGCTCTGTGTCCCAGGGAAAGTCATTAATCCCAATTGCCTCCAGGAAAAATAAATGAATAAATAAATAAAGAAAAGAAAAAAAAATACCTAGATTCAAGGAGGACAGTGGTACAATAGATTGAGCACTGGGCCTAGAGTCAGGAAGAACTGAGTTCAAATCCAGCCTCAGACATTTACTAGTTTTGTGACTGAGCAAATCACCTAACCTTTGTTTACCTTAGTTTCCTCAACTGTAAAGTGATGATAATAATAGCAACGATCTCACAGTATTGTGGTAATGATTAAATGTGATAATATTTATCAAGTGTGCTTAGCACAGTGCCAGGCACATAATAGACACTATATAATAATGTTTAAATGCTTAAATTTAAATCCTGCCTATGACACTTGTTAGTTCGGGGACTACAACCAGCCCAATTAACTTCTTTGGTTCTCAGTTTCCTTATATGTAAAATGGGCAAAACGATCCCTCTGGTGAATAGCTCACGAGATTCTTGGGAGTATTAAATAACATAATATATGTGAAGTGCCATAATAAATGTCAGCTATTATTCACAGGGCCTGGCAAAATAGTAGCATTTGATAAATGCTTATTGATTGATTGATATTTTACATTCACAGATGATCACAACCCTCATTTTAACATTAGTCTCAAGTCTCTTTGTCCAGTCATCTTTCTTCCCTAAACTATTAACAAGTTGTATAATTAGCTCTTGTTCTATGTATCATCCTGTTTCATAATGGCTTTTTTTTTTCATTGTCTGAAGGGCAGATGTAAAAGAGAAATTGGGGTGAGTTTGCTTGGTCCCAGGGGTCAGAACTAGGAGAAATGGATGAAAGTTGCAAACAGGAAAGATTAGGGAGAATGAATGAAAAATCTTTCCAACCATTCAATTAATAAATAAACATTTATTAAGCACCTAATATATGCTAGGCATTGTGTTAAGCACTAGGGATACAAAAAGAGGCAAAAGATGGTCCCTGCCCTCAAGGATCTTAAAATCTCATGAAGGAGGGGCAGCTAGGTAGTGCAGTAGATAGAGCTCTGGCCTTGGAGTCAGGAGGAATTGAATTCAAATCCAGCCTCAGACACTTGACACTTACTAGCTGTGTGACCCTGGACAAGTCACTTAACCCCAATTGCCTCACCAAAAGCAAAAAAAAAAAATCTTATGGGGGAAACAACATGCAAACAAATATATAAAAAGCAAGCTATATGCTGGATAAATGGGAAATAATTAACAGAGTGAAGACCCTGAAATTAAGAGGCATTAGGGAAAGCTTCCTGTAGAAGGCGAATTTTTAGTTGGGACTTAGAGAAAGCCAGGGAGGTCAATAGTCAGAGTGGAAGAGCGTAGGGGATAGCCAGAGAGAATACCCAGAGCCAAGAGATGGTGTGCTTGGTTCATAGGACAGCCAGGAGGCCAAGGTCTCTGGATCAAAGCGTGTATATTGAGGATTAAGGTATAAAAAGGGTGGAAAGGTAGGAGGGGTTATCCAAAAGTGAAATATGCTGCCTTGAGGGGTAGTTGGTCTCATGCTTAATGGTGGTCTTTGAGCAAAGGCTGCATAACCACTTGCTGGGTAAGTTATAGAGGAGATACTTGTTCAGGTTTGGTTTGGATGACATAATTTTTGAAATCCTTTTTGATTCTGACACTGTTATTCTTAGGTCCATTTCTCCTGCTAAGTCTTCAGTGGGAGATTTCAATGAATGATAGGAAAAGGCAAAAGAGAGGCAAAAGGCCAGAAAAATCTACAAACTAGAAAATCAAACCTGACCAGGTTTTCCAGCTTTCTTGTGGTTAAGAGTACCAATTTTCTAGCAAATGACTTTTCTGGTGAGACTGCTGAGCTTATTCCACTAAATCACCCATTTAGAAAGCATGTACTCTTAAATGGTGGGAAAACCAATAAGCCTTTTAAATCATTCACCTCACATATGTAAGAAGAGAACCAAGAGAGAATGAAAGTTGAGGAAAAAAGAAAGTGTCCAGTAGGAGGGAATGATCAACAGTGACAAAAGCGGCAGAGGGATAAAGGAGGATGAGGACTGAGAAAAGGTCAGTCATATTTGACTTGACATTGTTGATAACATTAGAGAGAACAGTTTCATTTGGATGATGACGTATAGAAGCCAGATCACAAGGCACTGGAAAATGAGCAGGTGATGAAGAAAGGATAGGGAGAAGATTCTTTCCTTAGGAGTTTGGGAATGAAAGGAAGCTGTAGGATAATAGCTTAAGGGGATGTTGAGATCAAAGGAGGTTTTTTGTTTTGCTTTGCTGTTTAAAGAATAAGGTCTATCTGAGTACATTTGTAGGAAATAGGGGCAGAACCATTAGGCAAGGAAGAGTTGAATAGGAGAGGGAGAGAATGCTACATAAGGCAAGTTCCCAGAGGAAACAGGATGAGATGAAATTTATGGTACAGACAGAGCAGTTAACCTTGGTAAGAAGAAGGGCCTATCTCTTTCTTCTGAGAAAGAGAAGACAGAACAGGAGAGGATAGGAGAAGAGAGGAAAGGAGAATATACAGAGGAGTTTGGAGTATGGAATACAGGAAAAGAGTGAACTTGTGTTTGAGGACCTCTATTTTCTCAATAACATAGAAAATAAGGATATTTCCTGAGAGAGTGCCAGTAGAAAGAAGCATTAGGAGCTTGAGGAAAGAAAAGATTTGGATTGGCTGCCAAAGGGAAAGGAACAGAGAATTTGTTTTAAAAAAGAAGAAGAAGAAGAAGAAATGTGTTGCTGCATATCATAGAGCACTAGGCCTGGAGTCAGGAAAACTTATCTTCCTGAATTCAAATACAGCCACAGACACTAGCTGTGTGATCCTTGGCAAGTCATTTAACACAGTTTACCTCAGTTGCCTCATCTGTAAAATGAGCTAAAGAAGAAAGTGGCAAACCACTTCAGTATTTTTGCCAAAAAAAAAAAAATGGAGTCACAAAGAGTCAAACACAACTAAAATAACTGAATAACAACACATCAGTGAGGGCCAACTTGAAATGAGAGAATATGAAATTGCAATAGGGTGAATTCCTCCAGTGGTATTCAGCTGCACAAGAGTAAGAACACAGAACGCAGATAGTGAGAAGTGATTCAAGATTAAGTATTAGCAGATTGAGGATTAAAGAATGGTGATGGGATGAGATGTCTAGGAAGAAAAAGGTGGAAAATGGCCTCTAAGTGAATTATAGAGTTAAGTCAATAAAGAGAAGAAAGTGAACCCAGAGGAGGTCTGATAGACTGGAAAAATAGGGCTGGATAGAAGAATTAAAGGGTGTGACAAGCTAGCCACATGATCATTGATCAAAGGAATTGGGGATGTTTAGCCCAGAGAAAAGTCAGAAGAGGTATGACTTGTTTTAACATTTGAAGTTCTGTCCTGTGAAAGAGGATTTGGACTTGTTCTGTAGGACCTTAGAAGGCAGAACCGTAGCAGAGGGTGAAAACTGCCAAGAATCAGTTTGGGCTTGGTAGGAAGAAAAGCTTCCTAGACATAAGTGTTATCCAAAAGTAGAACGGGCTGCCTGGGGAGTACTGAGCTCCCTCTCCTCAGTAAGATCCCCAAGCAGAAATGACCACTTATGGACTATGTTCTAACAGAGAGTCTGTGTGGGGTGAGGTATGGGTTGGACTGGGGCCACTGAGATCCTTTCTAATTCTGAGATTGTATAGGAAGGAAGGAAGGAAGGAAGGAAGGAAGGAAGGAAGGAAGGAAGGAAGGAAGGAAGGAAGGAAGGAAGGAAGGAAGGAAGGAAGGAAGGAAGGAAGGAAGGAAGGAAGAATAAAAGTTCTCAGTATTGTTGGAAAGCATTTTCCGTTACTGAGTATGAGAATGTGTTTTTGTCAGGTACCAAGTAGAATATAACTACATCAGCCAGGTGGCACAATGGAGAGAGTGCTGGATTTAGAGTTGGGAAGAATTGAGCTCAAATCTAGCCTCAGACACTTATTAGCGTGTGGCCTTGGGTAAATCCCTTAACCTCTGTATGCCTCAGTTTCTTCAACTATAAAATGGAGGTAATAACATCTTCCTCCCATGGCTATTATTAGGATCAAGTGAGATAATATTTATAAAGTATTTAGCACAGTGTTTATTTCCTTCTCCTCCAAACCCTGCTAGAGGCAGCCTGGCAAGGTGAATAGAACGCTGAACTTGGAGTCAGGATAAACTGAGATCAAATGCTGCCTCAGACATTAACTATCTGTAAAATAGGAATGATAACAGCTCCTATGTTATAGGGTTGCTGTAAGGATTGATACAATATACATATATATATACATACATATGTATATATATATATAATACATTTCATATATTATGCTTTATATAAGCATTTAGAGGGAAAACACAAAATGCTGCATAAATTTTAGGTATTCATTATTATTAATGATGAAAATAGAGGAAACTAGTGGAAAGGAGCTATACTTTTCCTCTAGCTATTAGCAGACACCACCTGGCAGCAGGTAATCCTCTCTGTGCCTATAAGAGTATCTGCCCAGATGCATGTGCATTGCCTTATGTTAACTACTTTCTCTGTGTAAATGTTTCTAGTATGTTTTAAATAGCTCTCCTATCAAAGTTATAGAAAGGATTAATGATTTTATTAAGCACTCCAACCACTTCTTTTTAAAAGTTAATTCTGTATATTCCTGGAGTCAGGAAGACTTGAATTCAAATCTGGCCTCAGATATTTACTACCTGTGTGACCCGAGCCACTTAACCTCTGTTTGCCTCAGTTCCCTCTTCTGTAAAATGGGGACAATAATGGCACCTACTTCCCATGGTCATTCTGAAAGTCAAATGAGATAATCATTATAAAACACTTAGCACAGTGCCTGGCTCATAATGAGTGCTATATAAATATTGACTATTTGTTATTACCATTTTTTAAAAAAGGTAAAGTATTAGAACCAACAGACTCCAAACTGTTACCTCTTATGTCTCTGATGTTTCATGTTTCTGTCTCTTTGGAATTGACCTTCATTCCATTAATGCCAGGGTAGGGGTTCTATCTATCTAATCCTATTCAGAACTAAGTATCTGGAATTTTGTGGTTCACTAAAATGCAGAAATCCTGTCTGCCTCCCAAGGACCTAGAATGCCCCAATAGAAAATACTTCTAATTTAGAGTCTGAGGCCTAGATTCAAATCTCATCTCTTCTATACAGAATTTAAATGACTCTGATTAAGTGGTATATATATGGAAAGAACGGTTTCTAGAGCAGAGGTGCTTAACCTGGAAACAATTAACTTTTTAAAAATATGTTAATAATTGTATTTCAATACAATTTCCTTTGTAATCTCATGCGTTTTACTTTATGAATTTAAAAACATTATTCTGAAAAGTGGCCCATAGTCTTTGCTAGACTGTCCAAGAGAAAATGACACACAAAAAGTTAAAAATCCCTGATCTAGAGTCAAAGGAATTGCATTTAAATATTGCCACAGGTAGTTACCTAGGCAACCTTAGGCAAGTCTTAACACTCCTAGGCCTCAGCTTCCTCATTTGTAAAAAGAAGAGGTTGTATTAGATGGCCTTGAAGTCCCTTCCTACTCTAGATCTATGATACTATGAATTCCAGGTATCACATTCCCCTCATTTGCAAAATGTCAAAGTTGGCCTAGATTATTTCCAAGGTCTCTTTCAGTCCTAAATCCTATGATTTTATGTTAGAAAATTAATGGGAGGCTAGGGAAGAACATATGTGTAGTTTAAAACTTCGTCTAGTTTACCACTGAACCAGAGAACGGATTAGGATATTTAAAGATGATTTTTAAAGACAGAAAAGGAAGCAGTGTTTAGACTTTGAAGAGGAAATTGTTCCAAATATTGTGTACCTGCGGTGAGTGGAGAAGAATTTAGGCATTTCCAAAGGGAGGATGGAATGGTAGAAGTAATAAATAAGTAAATAGATGAATGAAATGGAAATTGAAAAGGGGAAAAAATTGAAATTATAAAGAGGAACCCTTTAAGATAGTAGGGATACCAACAGACTGGATAGTCTTGAACTGAAGAACAAAGCAAGAATTCAGAAGACCTGGATTTTAACCCTGGCTCTACTACTTACTACTTGTGCCTTTCACCATAGGCGTCCCTCAGGTTCTGTCCTGGGCCCTCTTCTATTCTCCCTCTATACTACTTTACTTGTTGATCTCCTCAGCTCCCACGGATTTAATTACCATCTCTATTCTGATGGTTCTCAAATCTACCTATCCTACCCCAGCTTCCCTGCTGATATCCAATCTCACACCTGCAATTGCCTTTCAGACATCTTCAGACAACTGGATGCCCAGTTGTTGTTCAGTCATTCAGTCATGTCTGAATCTTCATGACCCCATGGACCATGCTGTCCATGGGGTCTTCTTGGCAAAGATACTGGAGTGGTTTGCCATTTCCCTCTCCAGTAGATTAAGGCAAACAGGTTAAGAGGTTAAGCAACTTGTCCAAGGTCACATCAGCTAGTAAGTGTCTGAGGCCAGATTTGAATTCAGGTCTTCCTGACTCCAGGCCTATCACTCTATCTACTGAGCCATCTCGCCACCTCTAAAAGAAAGGTCATCAATGAATCATTTATTACCAGGAGCTCTAAGAACATTCACTGTACTCTGGGTGAGAGGTGGCCAAGAAGACATCTTAAATTCAACATGTCCAAAATGGAACTCATTTTCTTTCCCCCTAAACTAAACTCTCCTTACCTTCTGCCTTCCCCTTACTGTAGAGCACCATCTTTCCACAACTTAGGAGCCATCCTGGATTACACACACACACACACATACACACATACACACACACACACACACACACACACACACACACCCATATCCAAGCTGTTGCCAAGGCTTGTCAGTTTCACCTTTGCAACATCTCTCAAATGTGCCCCTTTCTCTCCTTGGATGTGACATATTTGGATTGCTATGCAAAACTTATTTTCTCAATAATCATGTGTTGATGTTAAATATTTATGGATATTTTAAAAGTGTATTCAAATATTTTTCAACATATTGTGAACCATCTCTCTGTATTTTCAGCACAGATTCTATTGTAAGTCAGAGCATTTAAATTCCATAAGGTCATTGATCTGTCCAGTGAAACCAACCTTCCTGTCAAGATTACTAGGACAGCAATAACCTGCTGGTGGGTCTGCCTATTTCGAATCACTTCCTACTCCAATACATCTTCCATTCAGTCCCTAAAAAATTTACCTAAAGCACAGGTCTGACCATGTCACTTTCATATTCAATAACCTCCAGTGTCTTTCTTTCACTTCTAGGTTCAAATAAAAAAAAATCTGTTCAGCATTCAAAGCCCTTCATAACCTAGCCCTCTCCTATATTTCCAGGCTTCTTACATCTCACTTCCCACCATGTATTATTCAGTCCAGTGATAATGGCCTCCTGGTTATTCCATGAACAAAAAACTACTATATCGGTTCATTTTCTCCATGTCTGGAATGCTCTCCTTTCTTGTGTCCTCCTCCTGCGCTGCCTGGCTTTCTTTAAGTCCCAACTGAAATCCCATCTTGTACAGAATCCTTTCCCAAAGCCCTTAATTCTAGTGCCCTCCCTCTGTTAATTATTTACTATTTATCCTGTATTTAGTTAGTATGTATTTGTTGTATCCCCCATTTTGCAAGCTCCTTGAGGGCAGGGACTGTCTTTTGCCTCTTTTTGTATTCTCAGGGCTCAGTACAGTGCCTGGCACATAGTAGGTGCTTCACAGATATTTACTAATTGATAATTGATTCACATCTCTGAACCTCAGTTTCCTCATCTATAAAATCCTCATCTATAAAGAAGGAAGCAGAGTGTGAACACTTAACTCTGGAGTCAGAGAACTTGCGTTCAAATATTGACCAGTTCTAGTTCCACCTATGACATTGGGCAATTCATTTAACCTTTCTAGGCCTCTGTGCCCTAATTTTACAAATGAGGGAGTTGGATTAAATAGCCTCTGGGGTCCTTTTGAGGACTGGCTGTATGATCCTATGACCTTTTAGGTCATGTCCAGCTTTAAATCCTATGAAATCAGCCCTAGTCTTCTCAGTTCTATCTTTCACTTACCATGTCTATACTGCTTTCATTTGATTAGGGGTGCTGTTATGTAGGTAGCCATTGTCATTTACACAGGCCCCATGAGCTAATCCCATCTGGGATCTTTTAGAAGCAACCTCAAGCACTTCAAGCTGAAAAATTAAAAGATCATTCTGAGAAAAAAAAAACTTTTGAATTTAAAGCTAAAAATCTGCATTTTTTTTAAACTTGTGAGGTTTCAAAGATCCAACATGACTTGTAACTCAATAAGGATACTTTTTATATGCTCTAATCAAAATACCATTTCTATTGAACAATTTAATTTGCTGGGGAGTTAATTTTCTTTGGTCTGTTTTTCCATCTAAAAGCAAAACCTCCAATAGATTGCTATAATTCAGTAAATACAATTTTCCAAATGGGAAACCATAGCAACCGTTTTTTTAATAACAGAACATGATTGGCCACATATGAAAAATAAAGCCACATTCTAAATAATTAAATTGTTTTTCAATATAAAAAACAATATTTCAAGCACTTTCATGTTTTATATGTACAGTGTCCCAGTCTATAGGGAAACCCATAATTACTAGACTATCTTTTCATGTACTACATTTTTTTTGTCACTAATCCATGAATTAAAATGATAATTCAAAGGAAATAACCTGTCTAGAGAAGAGAAACCTGAGTATAAGTTCTTCAAAATTCATTCCTTGTCTATCACTCCAGCCAACTGAATAAGTTTCTTTTATGATTTTTTTTTTAAAAAAGCATTTATACTGCTTATCAAAGGGATCAGGACAAGAACAGCATTTGAGCCAGATGGAGGTTCACTTACCCTTCATAGGCCTATGTTCATATCTCCTAGGGAATTGAACACATCAACAAAAGCTCATTCCCTGAAGCCATGTCTACCCAGCACCAAACACCAGCTGAAAAGTGAAAAATGCCACTCAGTCATCCTGATATCTAGGCTCCAGTGCAGATTTAGAGAACAAACACAAAGGGGTCGGGGTGGGGGAGGGCAGGCTAAAATTGCTTATTTCAACCAACACCTACTATGTGCAAGGTAATGTATTATGCAAGGCAATGTATTATGGCATAGTGTACAACTATGGATAAAACACAGTCTCTACCTTCAAAGAGCTTGTAATCCAAAGAGAAATGTCATGTTTTGCTTTAGTTCTTCCAAGAATGACTTCATAAATGGACCTGCATATGAGGCAGAATATGGTCAGTTTTATAGGAGAGGTAGAGTGGAAGCAGAGAGAAAAGAAAGATTACTGTCATTTAGAAAATCATGGAGGGCTTCATAGGGGCCGTTTTCTAACTTCAGTCCCGGTGCTGTATCCACTGTGCCACCTCGCTACCATCAGTGCTCAAAGGCCCCTAACTTGCACTTATAGAGGTAGAGGATGTGTGGTGTGTGTGTGTGTGTGTGTGTGTGTGTGTGTGTGTGTTTTAATCCCCAGGAGTTTCTTAAATCATACATGTAATCCCTATCCATTTGTTTGATATATTAAAAGCCCTTCACAATGTAGATTCAGATGACCTTTCCATTCTGATTACATGTCACTTCCCCTCATGGACTCTATGATCCATCCAAACTGCCTACTTGTTGCTCAATGCAAATGTTTCCTCTGTAGCTCTGTGCCTTTACACATAGTGCTGCCATGCCTAGAATTCTTTCCCTTTTAAGGCTTAACTCAATTAGGACATTCAAGAAACATTTTCTGATTCCCCCATTTTAATCATGGCAAATGAAGCTTCAAATTGTGTACTTATAGTTTACATCCTCTCAATAGAATGTAAGTTCCAAAAGGGCAGAGACAATTTCTTTTTGTCCTGAAGGCACACACAGTGCCTGGAACATTGTAGGTACTTAATAAATTCTCGTTAATCAGTTGAGATAGAGATGGGAATCATCCCAACTTTTTGATGTTGTATTGCCAACTCTTTTCAAAATGGAGGAAATGGTTGAACAACTTTTCCTACGTTCCAAGGAAAAATCCAAACCAAATTCTCTGAATATAAAAAAAATAGCAAAATTCAATTAATTATTTCAAAGGAGTAGAAAATTTACATTTCTGGAGGGAGTAAGAGCAATAGGACAAGTGACTAGACAGATAGTATAGCATACAAGATAGAAGGATGGACTTAGAATCAGGAAGGGATAGGTTCAAAACTAACCCCTGAGATTTCCTAGTTGTGTGAATATCATCAGGTGACTTAAATTCTCTGAGCTTCTGTTTCCTCATGTGAAAAATGAGGTGGTTGGACTGCATGGCCTTAAGAGTCCCCTCCAGCTAGCAATCTATGATCTTATGATTATCACATTCTTTTTGGAAAGGTTAACATAATATTTCTCAGGCAGGTAACTTCCAAGCTCTAGTCACTTATGGTAAACACAAAGAGATTATCAATGATTTTGACCTGAGGGAGTCCAATCCCACTCACAAGGAGTTAATCAGTAAAAAGTGGGAGCCTTTCTTAAATGTCTTGGATGTGACATATTTGGGTTGCTGTGCAGAATATATTTTCTCAATAATCATGTGTTGATGTTAAATATTTATGGATATTTTAAAAATATATTCACATATTTTTCAACATATTGTGATCCATCTCTCTGTATTTTCAGCACAGATTCTATTGTAAGTCAGAGCATTTAATTTCCATAAGGTCATTGACCTGGCCAGTGAAACCAATCTTCTTGTCAAGATTACTAGAACAGCATCTTTTTTTCTTATTATAAATGTTTATTTTAAAAAGAAGCACTTTGAGGATTTCCACTATTTTGAAGACTTTGTAGTATCGCTTAATTATGCCAAATTCTGCCATGCCATTCCTATTTTCAAATAATGCTATAGAATATATAGAGTTATATATTGATGTCTTATGTATACACTTATATAATACATACACATAGATGTATATAAACCTGTATGTCACTGGATATGTATTCCCAACTCAATCTCACTGCTAACTAAAGACAAACACATATGCTTTACACATAGATCCTGCTGACAATGAAGAATAGGAATATTCTCAAATCTAGATTGTAATGCCATCACCCTGTTCTGTTAGCAAGTGAGCCAAGTCAAAATGATTCCTTTTTTTGTTTCGTATTTTCTTCTATATTATGGAACAGAAGAATCTTCTATACTCCTTCAATCCATAAGCATCTATTAAGCAACTCTTGGGAACAAGACACTACGCTAGGCCCTTGGGATACAAATTTTAAAACAATTAGTTCCTGCCCTCAGGAAGCTTACATTCTATGAAACAGGTACAACGTATACAGCCATAAGTCAAGTACAAAATATTTTAAGAGAGAAGATCAAGACAGACCTCATATAAGATGCAGAACCTCGAATGAAGTGAGGAATTCTATGAGATAGAGGAGGACCACTTCAACAACAACAACAACAAAAAAAGCTGGTGGAAAAAGTTTAACTTTAAAGAACAATAACTTTAAAGATTTAGTTAGCACATCCAAAACAACTGGATGCTGTTTTAGCTTTAATTTAGCCATAGTAGATTTATACTACTTTAGTATCTTCAAAAGTGATAAATTGTGATCTTATTCAACAAAGTTATTTTTCAGTCATGTCTAACTCTTCATGACCCCATTTGGGGTTTTGTTGACAGAGATACTGGAGTGCTTTGCCATTTTCTTCTCCAGCTCACTTTATCAATGAGGAAATTGAAGCAAACAGGGCTAAGTGACTTGCCCAAGATCACACAGCTAGTAAATGTCTGAGGCCAAATTTAAACTCAAGATGAACTCACTTCACCACCTAGTGGCCCCAATGTTCCTGTACACGTTATATTGTTGAATAAATGACATTTATGTTATGCCTTAAAGTTTTTAAAGTGCTTGATCTATAATGCATCACTTGAACCTCACCACAAACTTGTAAGATAAAACTTGTGGGGTAGATAGTATGGCTATTAATGTCCCAAATATGGAGATGTGGAAACTGTGCTTCAGAGAGGTCAAGTAGCTGATCAGGGTCATGCAATTTGTTTTGTTTTGTTTTGTTTACCTTTTAGGCATTTGGGGTTAAGTGACTTGCCCAGGGTCGCACAGCTAGTATGCGTCAAGTGTTTGGTCTGAGGCCGGATTTGAACTCAGGTCCTCCTGACTTCAGGGCCGGTGCTCTATCCACTGCACCACCTAGCTGCCCCTAGCGTCACACAATTTGTAAGCAATAGAAACAAGATTTGAACACAGATTTTGTTTACTCCAAGCCTAGCATCTTACCAATTATACCGTACTCTCTCTATATGTGTACTTAGACATACAAATGACAGTTTATGTGAGGAAATAAATCAAAAAAAGAATAAAAAGAATGACAGTGCATCATTTTGCCAACAAAGACCCCCAAACAGATATTCTACACTTATATGAAGAGAGCTATTGTTACTCAAAGGACTTTGGCCTGCTTATCCATACAAGAAAGCCAAAATAGATGGAGAACGTCGATGGTCAAGATCTTAACATGTTTCTGGATAGACACCTTACAGAGCTTGCTCATGATATGTATTTTTTGGATAGACAGCATAGATGGACAAACTGGACCCAGAAATGAAAAGGGAGAAGATAGCCGGCTGAATTATTTTTGGAAAATTACAAAGCACTTTTATCAACCCAAAGCTTCCTATTACAGCAGAGTCCCCTATTATCAATACAAATATTTTACCTGTTTTTGTTTATACAGCAGCAAGACTTAACACATCAGTGCTTCTGAAGAAGCAAAGATGAGCATCACACAGATGCCAATGCAAAGGTGCATAGTGGATGCAAGCAAGTCACATTATGCAAACAAAAGGAACTCTGAAAAACAGGAGCAAATTGACGTCACCAAAAAACAGAATAACAGAAAGAGAACATAAGCTGGTAACATGGCAAGAGCAAGGTATGATATGTTGATGCTGCACCGACACACTTGCAATGTCAGAAGAAAGCAAGAAAGACCTCTAGCACGTTGGGTGAACCTTCTGTGGAGAACTTTTAGGAGGATTTTGAGATAAGAATCATATGAGATGGGTTCCAGTCTCCAAAACTGGAACAAAGTTCCAAATACATGAGATCACAGATGCATTTGAATATTCTTCAGAGCACTCAACAACCAAATACCCAAGTGCTTATTAAGTGCTGTGCAGAAATCTGTCCCTTAAAGAAAGCAGTTTCATCATCATTAGGAAAATATATATCCTTATTCATCATTTTAACTAGATACCAAATTTTAGAAATTATGACTTTCTGTTCTATTGGTGTCCTCAGCAATTAGCACAGCTTTTAACAAATGCTCATATTCATTATGTTTTGCCTAAATATCTATTTTTAAAATTTATTAAAATACATAATTTCCGCATGAGCTACAGTATGCCTAGACGAGTTCAATGTCTGTTTCTATCTGCTTCTACTATCAAGTATAGATCAGGGAAATCCCTTAATTCATGTTTTTCTTTCCACCCAACCTATAATGTGTGTTAAACAAGGGCTGACTCTTGGAATTCATACGTTTTTCAATAACAAAGGAATGGGAAGTTTTAAAGTACATTGGGGGTTAAAATCTGTATCCTGATCACTAAATTTTATGACCCAAAGTGAGTCTTCTGTGGTGTCATTTATTATCGCAAAAATGATTGGAACTGGGGGACCATGACACTATTACCTGTTACTGCAGATTTATTGAAAATTAGCAATTCCATTTATATCTATGAGATTTCAGGGATTATTCTGTTATAGACTAGAAAACGGATAGATTTATGAGTTCAGTGAATCTAGTTGTACCAACTAATAGAGCAACAGAGAAAATTTAGAGGTTTGTACTCCTAAAGGAGTTAACCTTTGGATAAAGAAACATTTTTCAAGTAGCATGTGAGAAATTATTGAATCCATAAATTGCAACCACTGCACTGTAAAAAAAAAAATACTTACATCTCCAGGTTTAGCTTTTGTGAGAGAAAGATAGAAGCAGCAAAAGTTAATAAAAAACAATTTTCCCTATCACTTGGTTACCTAATATAATTGCACAGGGGGTTATCCATTACTAAGCTATTTTCTACTCTGGCTTTACACTATCTTGTCAGCTCCTCATTTAAATTGTTAAAGTGTATTTCATGGGACCATGTACACGTATCTTGAATCATGTCCTATACTTCTGTGTATACCCTGAAGCACTTAATAAAGTACGTGGTACATAGTAGGCATTCGATATTTGTTTACTGATTTTTTTTAACTTAATGAAGCACTTATTGAGTACTTGCTCTTCATCTTCACAAAGTTCTATGCCAATGCCTCATTATGGTATAGAGGTGACCCTGAGTTATTGAAGGCTAGGCCAGTTATTGAAGGCTGGCAGTTTTTACTGTGTTAAAAGGCTATGAGTACAACCCTGGTAATAGAATGTGGTCTGCCTTCATAGGCCCAGCATACTTAAGTATTGAGAGGCTCATCAGTAGTAGGCTAATGGTGAAAAATTCACCTGGTGAATTCACCTGGTGAAGAATTCTTTGGCCATGGTGACCTTTGATACAAATAAGAATGCAAAATGTCCCTAGGCCCTGTGCAGTCCTCTCCTGCTTTTACAATGACAATAGTAAAAATAAAGGGCCAAAGGTTGCTAATAACCATAGTTTTCAGATTATCTATAAATATTAATTTGGTATTTGGTATTTTAAATGTGAGATTTTTGTTCAGTAACCACTGAGCATACAGACATATGACTGGAAGAGCTAAATTGTATATATCTTGACCTTCTAGCTATAAATGAAACCAGATGACAGAAGGAAGTTGCAGCCAAGTGAGAAGATGGCTCACAGGATCTCCTAAGAAAAACAAATCAAGGAATTAGTGGAGTTGCCTGTCCAAAGGCAGCAAGAAACCATTTCCTGGGGCATTTGGTCTTGCAATATTGCAGTGCTCATGATAAGTATTCATAAAAGGTCGCAATGAATTGATAGCAACTTGTGTGCTACCCATTTCAAAAGATGAGAAAAATAGAGAAATTCTGCAAAAAATATATTGTCCTTTCAAATAAAATATTTATTTTAATATTCTTTGATTTCAATGTAAAGATGGGCAGATGTTGGGATGGCAAAACACATATTAGAAAATATGGAGGGGGGCGGAGCCAAGGTGGCGGAGTGAAAGCAGTGACTTGCTTAAGCTCTCCCCCAAACCCCTCCAAAAACTCATAAAAAATGGCTCTAAACAAATTCTGAAGCAGCAGAACGCACAAAAAGACAGAGTGAAACAAATTTCTAGCCCAAGACATGGATGATTGATCAGAAAGGTGTATCGCGCCAGGCTGGGAGCACAGGCTGCAGCAAACCTGGAACAGGCTGCAGAGGACTGAATCACAGGCAGCTGTGGAGGTTTCCAGACTCCTCAATCCATGAATGGCAAAGAGAACTTAGAAGGTAAGTGGGAAAAGTATGTTTCTGTCAGTGCTGAGACAGGAAGGTGGGGTTTCAGCTCCATTCCCCAACAGCGTGGCCTTGGGTGGGTGCAGCTGTTTGCCGAGCTTCCGGCCCACAGACTGAGGGGGAATCCAGTGGCTGATCAGAGAGGGATTGCAGGGATCTCTTTGCCAGTGCTGAGGCAGGAATCTCTTGCTTTGCCCACGTTTGGATCTGGGTCACAGTTCTGGGCTGTGGTGCTGGGGTGAGGAGGAATGCTGGCATAGTGGAGCTTGGAGTGGCTGTGGAGAGGAACCCTTCCTCACAGTTACAGGACAGAAAGGAGTACTTGTGGTCACAGGCCAGGAAAGGAGTAAACACCTCACCCCTTATCATATCACCTTGCAAGAACTGAAAATTTACAGGTCCCTACAAGTATCCCTGAAAACAGCTGTACAAACCCCCAAAGCTTGGGACAGTACATTCTCCACATTGGAAGCAGACCCCTAGCTTAACAAAGAGTTTAAAACTCAAGTAATTGGCCAGGATAATGAGCAAGCAGTACAAAAAGAGTCAGACTATATTATCTTACTTGGTGACAAAGAAGATCAAAATATACAACCAGAAGGAGACAACAAAGTTGAAGCTCCTACATCCAAAGCCTCCAAGAAAAATGTGAATCAGTCCCAGGCCTTGGAAGAACTCAAAAGGGATTTTGAGAAGCAAGTAAGAGAAGTAGAGGAAAAACTGGGAAGAGAAATGAGAGTGATTCAAGAAAATCATGAAAAAAAGTTAACAGCTTGCTAAAGGAGACCCAAAAAATACTGAAGAAAATAACACCTTAAAAAATAGCCTAACCCAAATGGCAAAAGAGGTCCAAAAAGCCAATGAGGAGAAAATGCCCTAAAAAGAAAAATTGAAATGGAAAAGGAAGGAAAATTACTGAAGAAAATATTCCTTAAAATTAGCATAGAGCAATTGGAAGCTAGTGACTTTATGAGAAATCAAGACACTAAAAACAAATCCAAAAGAATGAAAAATTAGAAAATGTGAAATATCTCATTGGAAAAAACTGACCTGGAAAATAGATCCAGGAGAGAGAATTTAAAAATTATTGGAGTATCTGAAAGCCATGATCAAAAAAGCCTAGACATCATCTTTCAAGAAATTATCAAGGAAAACTGCCCTGATATTTTAGAACCAGAGGGCAAAATGAAATTGAAAGAATCTACCAATCTCCTGAAAGAGATCCAAAGGAAAACTCCTAGGAATATTGTAGCCAAACCAGAGTTCCCAAGTCAAGGAGAAAATATTACAAGATGCCAGAAAGAAACAATTCCAGTATTGTGTAAACACAATCAGGATAACACAAGATTTAGCAGCTTCTACATTAAAGAACTGCAGGGCATGGAATATAATATTCCAGAGGGCAGAGGAGATAGGATTACAACCAAGAATCACCTACCCAGCAAAACTGAGTATAATCCTTCAGGGGAAAAAATGGTCATTCAGTGAATAAAGGACTTTCAAGCATTCTGATGAAAACCAGAGCTGAATAGAAAATTTGACTTTCAAATACAGGACTCAAGTGGAACATAAAGAGGTAAACAGGAAAGAGAAATCATAAGAGACTTATTAAGATTGAACTGTTTACATTCCTGCATGGAAAGATGATATTTATAACTCATGAGACCTTTGTCAGTACTAGGGTAGTTGGAGGGGAAAAAATTATATGGATGAATGGATAGATAGATAGATAGATAGATAGATAGATAGATAGATGGCACAAGGTGAGTTGAAGATTAAGGGATCATATCTGGAGAATAAAATTAAGGGATGAGAGAGATATACTAGGAGAAGAAAAAGGGAGAGGTAGAATGGGGTAAATTATCCCACAAAAAAAACCCAGAAAAGTCTCTTAAAGTGGAGGGGAAACAGGGGAAGGTGAGAGGGAATGAGTGCATCAAATTCTCTTCAGTTTTGGCTTAAGGAGGGAATAACATACACATTCAATTGGGTATGGAAATCTGTCTTACCATACAGGAAACAGGGGAGAGGGGACAAGAGAGCAGGGGAATGATAGAGAGGAGGGCAGATTGGGAAAGGGGGTAATCAGAAGTAAATACTTCTGAGGAGGGACAGGGTCAAAAGAAAGAATAGAATAAATGGGGGGACAGAATAGGATTAAGGGAAATAGAGTTAGTGTTTCACAGCATGTCTATTCTTGCCTTTTCAATGAGGGAGGAAGGGAGAAAATTTGGAACCCAAATTTTAAAAACACATGTTTAAAAAAAATGTTTTCACATGCAACTGGGAAATAAGAAATACAGGAAATGGGGTACAGAAAGCTATCCTGCCCTACAGGAAAATAGAAGGGGAAGGGGATAAGAGAAGGTGGAGAGAGATAGAAGAGAGAGCAGACTAGGGGAAAGGGTATTCAGAATGCATGTCATCTTGGGGTGGGGGGAGGGTCATGATGGGGAGAAAATTTGGAACTCAAAATTTTGTGGAAGTAAATGTTGAAAACTAAAAATAAATAAATTTATATATAAAAAGAAAAAAGGAAAAAGGAATAAAAAAGGAATATGTACTACAGGTACTTATATTCCCATTTTATAGAGGAGGAAACTGAGGCACAAAGATTAAATTACTTAACCATAGTCAGCTAATTAGTGTTACAGGTGAGATCCTAATCCATATATCCTTTACTTCCAGACTAGCACTTTATGCACTAAACAATATTCCCTCTCAAGGATGACTATGGCTCATAGTTCTTGCAAAGGACTATTTGGAAAGAAGTTGGACAGTGGATTGACTCTCCAATAGATACTTAATGGATATGAACAGACAATTTTCAAACAAAGAAATGCATGCTATCAATAATCATAAGAAATATTTCAAATCACTACTAATAAGAGAAATGTATATTAAAATAACTACAAAGTTCCACCTTATATCTATCAGATTGTCAAGGATAAAAAGAGTGGAAAAAAGATAATTGTGGTGTGGGCTGGGGTTGTAGGTTTGTTCCAAATATTGTGAGAAGCAATTTAGAACTAGATACAAAAGGTACTAACATGTTCCCTTTGACCCAGCAAATACTATTACCAGACATATATCCCAAATAGGTCAAAGACAGAGGGAAAAAAACGCATAATCTAAAAAATATTTATAGCAGCACTTTTTGTTGTAGCAAAGAACAGGAAACAAAATAGATGCTTATTAGTTGGGAGGGTGGCTGAACAAATTGTGATATATGAATGTAATGGAGTTTTATTGTGCCCTAAGAAATTATGAATATAATGGATTCAGATAAACCTGTAAAGACTTAAATGAACTAATTCATAGCAAAGTCACAAGAACCTGGGGAAACAACGGTGATGAGCACAATCAAATAGAAACAGATCTGTAAGGACCTCATATTGATCTAGAAAACCATAAATTGACAATATCCAAGTGGTACTGTATTTTTAATTTTTTTTAAAGATTTCCCAGTTACATTTAAATTTGATTGGGCTGAACTCTTTTTGTGGTAGTTTGTACCTACAGGTTGCATTTTTTGAGCCTATAATGTAAAGGAAAACAACTTTGAAACTTTGATCAAAGCAGTGACTAATCATGACTTCAGAAGTACAAAAAAGAAGGCTGTCTTCCAACTTTTGGCAAAGAGAGGATGGTCTGGAGGTACAAAATGAAACAGAATTTTCAGGTATAGTCAATGTGTTAATTAATTTTGATTACCTATATTTATTTATTTATTATGCGAAGGCTTTTACATTTTGGTGGAGGGTTGACAAAAATTATAAGAAAAAAATTAATGACATAAAAATACAAAGAAGGAAACAAAAAGAAGTCCCTAAAAGGACATAGACACAAGGTAATTTTGTTAAAATGTTTAATTTCATATTTGCTTTCAAAAAACCGTACATGACAGAAATTCATATTTTCTCATATAATCCTCTCATTCTTCTTTGCATATTGAATCATCTGCTGATTATTTTTAAAATCATGACAAAAATAAGTTTATTGAAAATGAATATGAAATATGAAAATACAAAATGAATTGGTGTCAAAGCATAAAGGGCTTGATGTGCTATGTCAAAGACTTAATCATACAGGCAACAATGAACAATCAAAGATTTCTGAGAAGACTATCACGATGAAAACAATGGTATAGAAAAGTTACTTTGGAAATAGTGTGCTGGATAACATTAAATAATCGGAAGCTAGAGGATGTCCTTTGATCCTATTTACAAGACTACCCTTCTCACAGAAATGAATTATGTAATCAAATACATACTAGATACAATAACACAACACAAAGGGATTTTTTTTTAATAACTGACCATTTTTCTTCATCTCAGGAGCAAGCCTTAAAACCTCAGTGGTCTAAATCACAAAGGCAGATCTACTTTATAAAGTGATCTTGATTATCCTCAGAATTTATTTTCCTTCTTTGCATGAACCATTTGTTTATAAGTCCTTCCTTCCTTTTTTTTATTTTAGAGAAATATAAGCTAGTATATAACCGATGAACCCAATTGACTTGTTCAATTACATTCTCATCTCTCAGCACCCAGGTTCCCCTTTTCCCAAAAGAATTGCTCATTTCTACATTATATCCTGAATTCTTCTTTTCATTTATCCTGATGCTTTTTTAAATGTGAGTTATGAATGAATTTCCAAGAAGAGGAAGAGAATGGAGATGAGAATCTCATTTTAGAACCATTTCCTTTTCTCTAATTTCTGTTCTCTTTCTGCTGCTTCCCTTGGAACCTTTCTAGGTTGCCCATAAACACCCTGTCTCCCACTCACAAAAAAGTAAAAAAGGACTTTGAGGTTAAATCCTATCAATCAGTAAACTTTTATTAAGCACCTGCTATGTACCAGACATTGTGCTCACAATCCAAAGACTATCCTTCTAGCTACTAGTATGATCTTTTAGGAAGTGACTTAGCTGGTTGGGAACCTCAATTTCCTCCTTTGTGGAAAAGAATAAAAGAATGTGTGGCATGGAATGATCTCTTCTATGCTTTTTCATGTCTAAGTCATATGACTTTACTTAACCCTTACACTATTTTCTCATCAATAAAAATAACATCTACCTCATAGGGTTATTGTGAGGATCAGATAAGATATGTATGTAAAGCACTTTGAAAATCTTGAAACACTATATAAATTCTAGCTATTATCATTATTATTATTATTAAAATATTTTTGAATTTGTGAAAGGAATTATGCTAAGTGCTTCAGGAATGACAAAGACTGATTTGACAGTCATATCTGCAGAACCTCTGGAGTTATTTGAGAATATTTGTAGGAAGATTTAAAGGAGCCAATGTAAAGAAGGGCTGAAAATCTATGAAAGAGAAAAGTTGGTTTCTATTTTCATTGGCTCCCTATTATATTGCCTATATCACCTCTTTCAAATCCTTTTTTCTCTTTCATTAAGTCTCTTACTGTACCCAAGACAGTTCCCAGATGACTCTGCCTCTTACATTGCTAAAGAGATTAAGGTCATGTGATGATGTTTTTTAACTGCCTTCTACTCTGCAAAACTTTACAGCCTCATCACTTATTCTCTTTTTCCCTTTTTCATGTCTCAGAGGAAAAAGTCTTCCTACCTTTTGCTAAGACTAATGCTTCTACCAGTGCTTTAAATCCCATCCCTTCCTCTTCCTCCAAAATCTTGTTTCAGAAACCATACCCTCTTCCAGGCATCTTTAATTTCTACTTTATCACTATCTTCTTGACATCTATCTACAAACATTCTCCATTCTAAAAATGGCTTCATCTGGCCATCTACACTATCCAATCTCCTACCTTAGATCCACAGTCAAATTTCTTGAAAATGAGCAACATCTGATCTGGTCTCCCCTCCAGGACATTCAATCTGGTTTCTATCCCCACCACACTACTAAACTAAAACTGCTCTTTGAAAAGTCTTTAATGGTATCCTAAAACTATACAAAATCCACTGGCTATTTTTTTTTTAGTCTTCATCCTCTTCAACTTCTCTTGGTTTCTAAAATACCAATGCCCTTGGTTCTTGCTTTTAAATTGTTATGGAATCAGGGGTGGGTAACGATTCAAAGGGCTGTACTTGAGGACCTAAGGGGCCACATCTGGCCTCGAGGCTGCACATTACCCACCCCTGGGATAAATCATTTAATTCATATTTATATAGCACAGTAAGGTTTGCAAAAAATTTCCCTTACAACAATCCTTTGAGGTAGGTGACATAAATATTACCTCCAAATCTGCAAATGAGGAAACTGGAGCTCAGAAAGGCTACATCTCCCAACTAGTGACTGGCAAAGCAAGTGTCCAAACTCAAGGTGTCTTAACTCCAAATGAATTGATGGATGAGTGAGTGAAAGCCAAAGCATTCATTAAACACTTACTATGTGACAAGCTAACTACCAGGCATACAGAAAGAAAAATGAGGCAGTCCCTTCTTTTAGGGAGCTCAAATTCCAATTAGGGGAGACAAGACACATAAGAAATTTGAGCTAAAGAATAGTTGGAAGGGTCTGGTGGACTTCAGAGTGCTGTGGTAGGACAGATGGCAATTGCCAGGGGCATGGAATTCACCAGAGGACGGATGAGATGCTCCAGTGGTACTTAGGGCGCACTGATAGTTCAGATCACAAGATCCTAGATCTAGAACTGGGTGTTTAGTCCAATCATTTCATTTTTAGAGATAAGAAAACTGAGGCAGAAAAGTAGTAAGTATATGAGGCAAAATTTGCACCCAGGTATTTCTAACTCTAGGAGTGGTACTCTGAACCACTCTGCCTCTCAGGAATGAGAGCTGGTGAACCTTCATCTTAATGAAAGAATTATAGTACTAAGTCATCATATCATATTGGGCCCCTGATTTTGGGAAGGGGGGATAATCCTGGTAAGATTTGGAAAGGAAATGGGAGGAAAGGGTTCCTACCAGTACTGTTGTCTATTACCTAAAAAAATGGAGTGTCCTGTAGCACCTTCTGTGATGGTATCTGCATATATCCAGTGTTCTTACTTCTATACCATACTACCTCCCCTTCATTCACCCCCTCATTGGCTCCTTGTTCTATTACCAAACCCTTAAGATAAATATTTGCCAAGTCTTCTCTCGGGCCCTCTTCTTTTCTTTGGCAACCTCATTAAGTCCTTGGAAAGAAACTCTCCCATCATTATTTCTGCCCATGGAACCACAATTCGTTGACTTTACCAAGTCTAAAACCCTGTTATCTTTGACTCTTCCCTCTTCTTCACCTTTTGTATCCAGTGACTTACAAGTCCTGTCCATTCTATCTTTGCAAAATCATCCATCTGTCTTATTGTCTCTATTTCTACAGTCATTACTACATTACCACCTATATGGATCATTGAAATAGGTTATTAAGAAGACCCTCCTCCCCTTTTTCCTTCTCCTATCCATCTAACAAATGGCTTCCAGACACAACTACTCATTCAGGGATCTGGTTGCATCACTCCTGTTTTCAAAACCTTGCAATCACTTTTTCTTGTTAACCAAGTAAAGTTCAAACTTCTTACTGATATTCAAGGCATTTATAACCTGGTTCCATCTTGCCTATCCAACTTTGCCAATCAACCAAACAAATAAAGAACAAGCATTAATTAAGCACCTATCATGTTCCAAACATTGTTCTAGGTGTTAAGTACTAGGGATATAAAGACATAAATGAAATAGTCCCTTGCCTTAAGAAATTTGCCTCAAATGGGATATAGATAGACAGAGATAGATAGATAGATAGATAGATAGATAGATAGATAGATAGATAGATAGATAGATAGATAGATAGATATCCCTGTACTGTATATATACTGTACTGTAATTCTAGGATACATTTATGTCCTTGTTGCTACCTCTTGAATTCTAGCCCCTTTTACATGCAATTTAAATACCACTTCCTCCAGGATGTCTTTCCTGATCTCCCAGTCTGTAATCAAATTTCTACCATCAGCTCTCCCATAACACTTTGCCTCTGTCTTAAGCACTTGTCATTTATTAGACAACTGGGTGACTGGATAGATAAAGCATCATCCCTAAAGTCAGGAAGATTTAAGTTCCAAATCAACTTCAGTCATTTAGTAGTTGTGTGACCTCGGGCAAGTAATTTGACTACTGTCTGCCTCAGTTTTCTCATATGTAAAATGGGGATAATTATAGCCATCTACTTTCCAAGACAGTTATTAGGATTAAATGAGATATTTATAAAGTACTTTGCAAACCTTAAGGAGTTATATAAATTCAAGTTATTATATTTTGTATATAGCATAGCTTTCCAAATAGTTGCCAGGGGCGCTCAATGAAGTAGGAGTATCTGGTTTTGTGTGTTTGGGGTGTGTGGGTGGGTGGGTGGGTGGGTGGGTGTGTATGTGAGTGGGTGGGTGTGGTCTTGATTCAATAATCATCTCCTGGCAATACAGGATCCATCAGCTTGTCTTACTTAAACAAATTTTGTATCTCTCCAGTGCCTAGTACAGTATTCTGTGCACAATAGGTACCTACACAGTATACATATGTTTGTGTGTATCTGTATCTGTATATGTATATATGTGTGTGTATATATACATATATGTGTCTGTGTTTGTGTGTATGTGTGTGTATGGCTATATATATGTGTACATACACATATAGAATTTAACAATAAAAATTTCCAATTATATTTCATACATAATCATTTTCCTCTTTAAGATAAATATCTGTCTATTGTCATGGAGAATGTCAAATTGAAACAAGATATATCTAATTATCTATCTCTGTTGAGCCTTGTACATATGTGTGTGAATGTCAGCTCTGAAGCAACCAGCCTTTGTTTTTCTAGGGCTATGAACTTCTTTTTAAATTGAGAGTGATAGTTGACAAATGGCAGTAAGTATTAAAAAAAAAACAACAGGAATGAACCCCCTACTCCCATAAATACCTTCTTGAAGCAAAGTCCACATAATTTCTTTTTTCATTAAAATTCACAACATGAAAGCCAATTTTTGTTTTCTTAGCAACAGATGAAAATTGTTTTTTAAGGTCTTTACATGCCAGCAAATCGACTTTCTCTGGTCTAATACTAAGTGACAGCCCAGTATTGAGCAATTTTAAGCCAGGTCTTCGATTTAATGCAGATGTGTTGAAATTTGTGACAAATGAAATAGATATTTAATGACACCTAATGTGCAGCAAGATAGTGTATGTAATATAAGAGGTTCTGTTAGGAAAGACTTGCAAATATTATGCCACCAGAGCAATGCATGCTGAAAGCTTACAATAATTTCATAAGATAATCAGCTAAAGAAAGATTTCATAATAGAAATAGCAGGAAAAATAATACAGTTAGTTGAGAATATGAAGATTACCCTGTAACTCACTTGATTCTTTGCATTCCATCTTGGAGTATGTCAAGGTCTTTGGGACTTAAGGTGTATATGTTGCTGTGTGTTTGTTAGAGGTTCTTGGAGATACTGAAGAATGTATGCATGGGGTTAATCCCTATACTTTTAAGTTCAAAATGTAATACAATACAAAACCCCATACATAATATGTAATAAACTGATAGTCATTCAACATGCATTTGCTAAGTGCTTACTGTATGCCAGTATTATGCTAACTGCTAGAGATACAAAGAAAGACTTAAAATAGTCCCTGTCCTCAAGGAGACCACAGTACAATGGGTAAAATTATGAAGAAATAACTAGGTACATACAACACATATACAGAATAGATGGAAGGTGGAGGTGTGGGGACAAAAAGACCTGCTGTAGCAAAAGGATTTGAACTGAGCCTTAAAGGAAGGCGGGGAAACTAAGTGTCAGAGAGAAGGAGGGAACGCATATCAGGCATAGGGGACAGTGGCACATTGGTGATGGAGTGTCGTGTGAAAGGCACATCAAGAAGGACAATTTTGCTGTATCACAGAGTACATGGAGGGTGTAAAGTGTAAGAAGAATGAAAAGTCAAAAAGAGGACAGGTTGATAAGGGTTTCAAATGTCAAACAAGAGTATATATTTGACCCTGGAGGTAATAGAACTACTGGAGTTTACCGAGAAGGGGGTGACATGGTCAGAACAGCCTACTAGGAAATCACATCGACAGCTGAGTTGGAAGGTAGATTAGAGTAGGGAGAGATTCATGGCATGTTGACCACTTAGAAAAATATTACAATAGTTTAGGATATAGATGATTAGGGCCTGTACTAAAGTGGTAAGTATGTGAGTAGAGAAAAGGAGATGTGTATGAGAAATGTTTTGAAGGTAAAATTGTCAAGATTTGACAATAGCTTGCATATATGGAGTGAATAAAAGTGAGGGGTTGAGGGTAACACTGGGCTTTCCAGACTGGGCAACTAGGAGAAGGTCTTGACAATGACATAAAAGTTGAGAAATGAGAAGGGTTTTTAGGAAAATATAATTATTTGTGTTTTGGACATATAGACTTTGAAATGCCTACAAGACATCCAGTTCTAAGTGTTCAATAGGTAATTGGTGGTGGAGGACTGGTGCTCAGGAGATTACATCCTTCAAGCTACTTTTCCTATACCAGAATATCTAAAATCCTCCTTTCAGTCACCCTATAAGCATAGAGGCATCAAGTTCCAGGCTAAAGGTCAGGGCCAATTCTAAAATTAGGTTTGGATGGTGATGTTCTTGCCTCAGATTGGGCAGGTTATTGAGTCATGGTGAGTCAGAGTGACTGCAGATCAGTCACTTGGGGTTCTGAGAAGTTACTGTCCTCCCAGGCATATGGCCCTTCTGAGGCTCAGGCTTGGGGCCACACACCCCACTTTCCTGGGTCTAGGAACAGTAATGGGTGAGATGAAGGCAAGAGTGATGAGTGGAAGTCTGGAAAGTCAGAAACATAGTTGGCAAGGAATGAAGATCAGGCATCCTGAGCCCCTCTTCAAAGTGTAGGTCCTATCATGCGCTGTCTTGGGGAGGGCAGTGGGGAGTAAGGGGGAGAAAAATTTTAAACTCAAAAGCATATGGAAGTGATTGTTGATAAATAAAAATATATTAATTTTTCTTTAAAAAAGTGTAGGTCCTGAGAAGAAATTCACCAATGGGAGAAGGGGACTGATATAGTATAATGGATGGCTATTTTAGGGTGAGAAGTCACCAGTAACTGAGGGAGGTTTCAGGGTGAGACCACAGCAAAAATAAGGCACAGAAGTCTGAAAAATCAGAAGACCAAATGAGGGGGGAATGAAGATTGGCTGACCTAAGCTTTTCTCCAAAATGGAGACCTTCGGAGGAACTCACCAATAGGAGAAGGGGACTGATAAAGCAAATTCATGTTCCAAGGTGAGGAAACTCGGAGTGCTAAGAGAAGTTCCACACTAATATTTCAACAAAGGCATTGTATGGAAGTTCAAAAAGTCTGAAGCTTGATGACATGTAACAGAACTTGTGACTCAGTACATATAATTCCTCCTGGGAGGCCCTGCAGTAGCTGCTTTCAGGTGTGTGGGGACATGTAGCCTTTGTGAGCACTTGAGCACAAACGTTTCCACAATTGATTGAGCCCCTCAGAGATGAGTTCCCCTGCTGACACCAACCATCAGATCCTGACACAACAGCTCCACCACTCATTGAGTTGAACAGACCGCACAGCAGCCATTCTTTATACCTAATGCCAAGACAGACCTATTTGCCATTAAAGCTGCTTGAAGTCCTACCCACCCTTGGGGAGAACTAACAACAGACTCCTCAGCAGGACTGAGTAATACCCATCCACTGACAGGAGCCCCAGGAACCTATAGCACTTGATCCAAGAATGAAATAAGTACCCTCAACAACCTCCCACCAAACTCCTTCCCCCTCCCATTAACCACAGGTAAAACTACTCAACTACTGGCAAAGACCCCTCCTCCCAACCCCCAGGTACTTAGGCATCAAGGCCATACTCAAGAGCAGCAGCTTCTCAACCCAAATGGCCCTGAACTGAAACTCACTCCTTCCCCTATAGCAATCTCTTAGACTAGGTTATTGCCACTAATCCCCATTTTAGAATTTGTGTGCCCTTGGTCATAGTGTGGAAGCCAATGCCCATTGAGTGGCTTAGAGAGAAGAATGCTAGCCTCATGAGCAGTTGGATTTGGACACTGAGATATGACATTAGTAGCTGCCTTCATTTTCCTCACTGACTTCTACCACCATTTCTGGGTGCTGGGGAAGCTCCCAGTGGAGATGGGGAAGGACATGAAGCTTGCTGAGTACCTCTATCCTACTATTAGAGACCTTGACACCTTGGCTGAATATGTTGGAGACCTGGTCACTCACTAAGGGCAAATGTGACACTACATATTTGACACTACAGCTAAAAGCTTGACCCCCCTAATAAGCCAGACTCGAGACTGTGGGGCCCAGAAAGAAGTCCTGCCCATTCACTGATAGGAACCCCAGGATGTTGCAGTAGCTGATCTAGGTATGAGTTGAGTACCTTGTTACTCCACCTCCACCTCTACCTCTTTTCTCCCTGCTGTCTTAATTGACTACTTAGAAATCCACGCAACTACTGACTTAGAACCCAGTACCCAAATCAGGGCTTTTGTTTGTTAAGATCCCTAAGCCCAAATACAGATTTTTGGAGTCCCAGTGGGCTTGACCTGAAAGTTGCTCATCTCCTTACTGTCTCTTATAGCTTTGCCCACCCATACACAGCTTCTTGGAGGCAGAGACAGCTTCATTCATGTCCTGGAATGTAGGTACTTCTTAACAAATGTTTGTTGATTGATTGATTGATCAATTGACCATTCAGAGCTAATAATCTTCTCCTGTGCAGAAACACTGAATGACTCGGGGTCAGAAAGAAAAGGTAGGGCACCAGTACCCTACAAGTACTATAAGACAAAGATAAGACAAAGAAACATGTATTGAAAGAGATTGAGAATTCCATCCTAATTGAAAGATTTGCCAATCTCAACAGATCTCAGATCAGACAACTCAGAAATGTGGAATTAATAAATACATTCCTTACTGCCAACTCCATGATTCATGTAAACTTTTTTTGTAATTTGGTTTGCTTTATTAAATTTCGTAATAAAATTACCTTTTAAAACTTTGAAGTCTTTGTAGGTTTTTTAGGAAAAATTCTAACAAGGAGAATGGGACTTTGATAGAAGCATAGGTTTAGAATTGGAAGAGGTCATAGAAGTTATTGAGCTCAATACCCTCATTTTACAGGTAAGGAAACTGAGGTACAAAAAAGAGGTATTTGTTCAGGCTCACCACACATTCAGTAAGTGTCCAAGGTGTGATTTTAAACTATATCTTGTGACTCCCAGTCCAGTGCTCTTATAAACTTTACAACACTACCTCTCAATGAACCTTTTACATGTGAAGAAAACATCTTTCAGAAGATTGGTGGTGCTGGGGGCGGGGATTTTGCAAAGAGAGCTGCATCACACATACTTAATCAGGGACGCATTGTTTTTGGAAGATATTGTACCTGAAATGGATTATTAAGATTATGGAAAGAGAAAAGAAAAAGTAAGGAAAGAAAATTAGAAAAGAGAAAAGTTCTCTGTGTGTGATCATTGATTTAGACCAGAAAGGGATCTTAGAGGTGGTTTAATTCAACTTCATCGAGCATAAAAGGAACTCCCTTATCAGTCCCTCTAGCTAGGCTGAAGGAATTTTTCTATTATATTATAGGGAGAGAAGAAGAAAAAGAAACAGCAGCAGAAGAAAAAGAGGAGGAGGAGGAGGAAAAGGAGAAAAGGAGGAAGAGGAGGAAAAAAGAGAAGAAAAGAGAAAGGATAGATAATCATAATTCTAACTTTTATATGGAGCTTTAATGTAGGTATTATTGTTATCTCCATTTTATAAATGAGGAAACTGAGCCAGGAAGAACCTAAATGTCTTGACTAGGATCACTAAGCTAGTTAGTGTCTTAGATTGGATTGGAATTCTGGTGTTCCTGAATCCAGACCCAGTGCCCTCTCCGCTATAGCACCTAGATCTATCATATGTCTATATGATAGATTATAGACAGGTAGATGGATGGATGGATGGATGGATGGATGGATGGATGGATGGATAGACAGATGAATGGATAGATAGATGGAAAAAGATAAAGAGAGAGATAGAGACAAACAGATCCATTAATCTCTTACACATAATAGATGTTTAGTAAGTGCTAGATTCCATTGAACATTTACATTTCAAGGATCTGTTTGTCAGTGCAAGCAATATTTCCAGCGATATAGTGGAATCTCTATACTTTTTCTTTTTGGCTAGGCAATAGTGACTTGCCCAGGGTCACACAGCTAGTAAGTGTTATGTGTCTGAGGTCGGATTTGAACTCAGGACCTCCTGAATCCAGGACCTGTGTTCTATCTACTGCACCACCTAGCTGCTCCTATTTCTGTACTTTAAAAGACAGTTTTCATTAGTTGTCATGTTGTAAAAATAAATCAATACCCACTGTCCAACCTTCCAGCAATGAATTTCTCCAAATTTAACTAAGCTGGTCTTTAGACAATAGATCTATACCACCTATACCCTGAGATAGGGGTGGGGAGTCTGTGGCCTCAAGGTCATTCTTTGCTCTCTAGGTCCTCAAGTGTGGCCCTTTGACTGAATCCAAACTTCACAGAACTTCCCCTTAATAAAAGGATTTATGGGGGCAGCCAGGTGGCACAGTGGATAGAGCACTGGTGTTGGAGTCAGGAGGACCTGAGTTCAAATCCAACCTCAGATATGTAACACTCACTAGGTATGTGATTGTGGGCAAGTCACTTAACCTCAATTGCCTCACCAAAAAAAAGGATTTATTCTGTAAAACTTGTACTCAGTCAAAAGGCCACACCCAAGGACCTAGAAGGCCACATGTGGCCTTGAGTCCTCAAGTTTCCCCACCCCACCTAAGACCTTCCAGGTTGATAGGATATATCTGAGCTCATGTTCCAATGGCCTACCCTTTAAGAACACAGTGTTACCTCTGTGAAACAATTAGCTATTCAAGTAAGGCTTTCATGAAGGACATTATGTTTATCTGTAAAATAAAAACACACATACATATGCTCATAGGTATAGACACAGGTGTGTATACACACAGAGGTGCCATCTTTCCTTTGATCTGTGCCCATTTGCAGCTAACATTTAGCCCTATCCTCCCAAATAGCAAAGTAACAGAGGATTAAACAAGTCTGATGCTGTTGCACTGCTGAGTAGCCTTTCCCTTAGCTGAGGTATTATAAATATCTTTCTTAGCGCCTTTGCTTAGCACCAGCTGCTGTGATGGATGTGTATGTGATAATGCTCTGGAGATTTGCACCACAAATTTTTACTGAATTCCCTTTTTATCATCAGCATATTGAGGTTATCTAGGCTACCCTTTCTTCTTGGCCCAGTGTCATTGGAGCAACCTTTTCGAAAAGTTATGTAGTGGGGTGGAGGCTCTACCTCATTGCCAAGTTTTGAAGACTGCTTTCCAGACCTACCACTAACTAATTTTGAATAACCTAGTTTGAAGCAGAGCTGACTTGAGAGGAGGGAAGAGATTATAAAGCTAAAGGTGCATTCAATAATTCAGTTCATACGGTAATTAGTATTTATTAAGTGGCTATTAAGTGTAAGTCACCATGTAACATACTAGAGATACAAATATAAAACAAAAAGCGCCATTCTTACCTTTAAGGAACATACATTCCACTGGCTCACTCTGAAGAATTCAAATATAGATTCAGTAGCTGTAAAAGTAAAACTAGTTTTGCAAATGAGCAAAATTAACTACTCATGAAATACTGTAACTTCTGTATTAGAAAGTGTTATCCCTGTACACCTGCATCAACGGCCTACTCCAATGACTTCTTATGTCTCAGAAATGTCGAGTTCTCTTTCATGCCCAGAGCTCCTGCCCTGGAGGTCCTGCTGTCCCAATTGGTGGTTGCCTGAGTCAGTCACTACATCTAGACCCCAGATACAACTACACTTCACTTTGATGCAGACCAATTCACCAATTGTCATGCCACTTATGAATATCATCTGCCTTCCTATGCTTCAGTTTCCAATTCTGAAAATAAAATAAAACATCCACTCTTTTTGGAGGGGTGGGAGGTGAAGCAATCAGGGTTAAGTGACTTGCCCAGGGTCACAAAGTGTCATGTATCTGAAGCTGGATTTGAACTCAGGTCCTTCTGACTCCAAGGTTGAAGCTTATCTACTGTACCACCTAGCCACCCCAAAACATCCACTCTTTCATTGCTCCCTGAGAAGGGTCTATCATCTACTCACCTCTGGCTCTACTTACCATCACTAACTTTCCAAACTAAAATACCCTTCTATATCCACAATTCTTCTGTATGAGTTGACTCCCTGTGTCAAAATCTATATTCTTTGGATACAGGGACTATCTTTGCTTTTGTATTTATATCTTCCCTCAATTTTTGGCACATAGTACCAACTTGATAAATGTTTTTTCCTTTTATTTTGTGCTGATAGACTGAGTCTGGTCAATGAATCTAGACATGTGGCCTGTGTGCACATGCCTTGTTTTTGCTTCTTTCTCTTTTGTGTCTATTTGAATCTACTCTTAGGTGGAGTATTGGACCAAGCTGAGATCTTATGAGTTTCGAAAGGTCAGGAGAGAGAACCACTAGAGGTCTGAGTGCCAGAATGCAGGCCAGAGTTTATGGTCCATGAACACAGCCCTGAAGAGGGAACAGGACCCAGCCTAACAGTGGATTAATATCTTGCTGGAAAGATTCTGGATGCTACAAGAGAGCACACTCCTTGGCTATGAAACACTCAGAAGTGAACTTGTAGGGCAAATTCTTTGCAGAAATTGCTTTAAATTTGAGGCAGTTGATATAGGAGACAGTGTGCCCTAGGTTTTAAGGGGTAATGTTTATATTTTTGTTCTTCTGATATCTTTTCAGTAAATGTCTCTTTGTAAAATTTAATTGATATTAATTGGTTTCATGGAACTGTAGTACTAATTACTGGTAGCTAACATTGGGGGGAACACACTGGAATGGGAGTTCAAATCAACAGAATTAGAGAAGACCTAATTGTCAGGGGGCATCCCTAGTCTGTGGGGGACCTGATTCCTCAGTGTGGGTATGAGTAGAATAAGGACTACATTTCCTTCTTTCCCTCTTTCCTTCCTTACTTCTTTCCTTCACTCATAAAAGGTTAGAAAAAAATTCTGAGTATAAGACCAGTGACAGATTCTGTTTTGTTTGTTTCATTTTGGTTTTTCCCTAAGGATACCCCATCTTAGTTCAGAGAAGGTCATCGCCAGAAAACTGGCCACCAGATTGGGATTTTGTTGTCTACCACAGCTCCTGAGGACCATCTCCTGATGTATGGAGAGAGAGTTCATAATCTGTGTTGGTAGAAGGCATAATCACATTGATGAAATCACAGCTCTTTTGAGTTATTGAGGCATACCCACATACATAGTGTGACTAGGAAAGCTAAGCACTACTGAATTTTTCTACATACATCTTTGCATGTGTGAACAGTCTTAGAACTAGCAATAGCTACTCTCTGCAGAACTTATTCTTTGTGTCTTTCCCAATTTAGTGGATTTTCACTAGATATTAAAATTACCATCTAAGCTCCTTGAGGTCAAGAATAAAAACTTATCTTTGTATCTCTTCCAATACCAGCCACCATATTGTATATAATAAGAGCTTAATAAATGTTTGCTTAGCAAATGACTTAATACACAAGGATTATATAACTGCTGATTAACAGGAGTCCATCATACTAAGTACACCCATGGAAAGGGTTCAGGAGCTGCTGCTGATTTTTTCATGTGAGTTCATCACCATCTAAACCCTTTCTCTGTGCAGAAGACCTTGGGAAAGTCAAGCTTCCCCCAGAGGCACGCACATCAGAAAGAAAATCACCAAGGAATAATAGAGACTAGCAGAGCTTTTGGTGCTCTGCCCTAAAGACATCTCCTATGGCTCATTATCCCTTCCTCAATCTATAACAATCAGCACTGCAAACTTATGGATATCTACAAATGGCAGCCCAGAGATTTTACTTCAGCTTATTTATATCTCCTGTCGAGAGGCAGCTTTCAAGTGGTGGGGATGCTACTGTTCACAGTTCTTGTTTGGGATAGTTCCCTTTCCCTGGAATCCTTAATGTGGAGGGAGAGAAAGGGAAAGAGAAAGGAACGGCTCCTATTTTTAACCTTTAGAATTACTTTAGGAAATGGCCACAGAAAGATTAGGATTGATAGTGCATCAAACTGGCATGTAATGAGCTTGGGGAAGTGGTTATAATGCTGTATTTACCACTTTGTTCTCAGAGCTAAATTTTATTCTAAAAAGATATAGGCATTTGATGTGCTAAGAGCTTCTAATAAGGATGTTGGTATTCAATTAAATAAATGTGCCTGAGCTGACACTTTTGTTTTAAACTTAATGGTTCATTCTATTAATTTGCTGATCACTGAAGGACGTTAGCTATTTGATGAAACTTGCTTCCATACTTTGAAAAATTGACATTGCACTCCTTTCGCCAAAGCAGATTGCAACCTCTTCAGTTATAAAAGTAAATTTGCTTGCAACAGAATTGTTAGCTTTAAAATACCCAGAATACATTCAAGCTTTCTGACAATGAAGTACTTGCAATAAGGGGAAAAGACGAGTTTCTCCCATCTCCAAGATAATTCACTTTACCACTATCTACTTTTGATGGAGAAGAAAGAGGAAGAAAAGTTGAAAGGGGCTTGGTGAAGAGAGGGTGAGGAGAGGGTTGGGTGTTGCATACTTTAAGCTTGGAAGGAAGTCACAGACACTCAGAAATGGGTCAGCAAAATTAAAGCCACTGAAAATGTGATGAGAGTCTAGCACATGTATAAACCATTTTGGATTGTGTCTCTACACATGGAGAAGCTAATGACTATGCTTCTGGGAAAGTAATAGTGGCATGGAAACTGGATACTAGATACTAGAGTAGTTTGCCATTTGTGGTTTGTTATTTCCTTTTCCAGTTCATTTTACAGATGAAGAAACTGAGGCAAACAGGGTTAAATGACTTGTCCATGGTCTCTCACACAGCTAGTGAGTGTCCAAGGCCAGATTTGAACTCAGGAAGATGAGTCTTCTTAATTCAGGCTCTGAGCTCTATCCACTGTGCCACCTAGCTGATCCTAGAATAGGGAGCCTAGAGCATATCAAGCTACAAAAGAAGAGAAGAAATTGTCCCCTTTGTTCACTTTGAGGTCATATTACCTCAAGTTCTAAAACCACTGAGGCTTCCATTTCTTTAGACATCAGACACTAAAGCAGTTGAATGGTGTTTTGGTTATCTAGCTATAATTTGTCTATACCAGTAGTTTATTTCACAATGATAATAAACCAAGATAGTCAAAAGATTGGCCTGATTTTTTTTTCACTGCCCCATCCCTGCTCACCAGCCCCATCTCCTCCAAACTGAGCTAAAGCTCCCTCTCTCATCTTAAAGAAAGTACTCTCAAGGAACTGAGAGGAACACTTTGCTTATAGGAGCCTCCAAATTAAACCAATGACTCAGAAGAGATAAGTTTGAATCTCTATTCCTTTGCCAAATGCTTAGTGTTTTATCATCATTAAAAAAGCATTTGGCATTGCTATTCCCCTAAAAAGAAAACTGCATTAACAGAGCTAGTAATTAACATGGAGAGTTTCAGATCCACTTTAATGGAGAAGTCCTTTACTGAAATAATAGCAATAAATTTGATCTGGAGCATTAGGGTGATTTAAGAAATGAATAAGGAAGCACAGAGATGGGCTAAGATGAAGAGTTCATACATGATTGATTGATGTAAATCAAAACTCTACCTTCCCTTAGCAGTGTTCTCGGACATTAAAAAAGCCAAGTTTAATCGGCATAGCTCTCCTCTAGGACACTACAGACTAAGACAACTCTTCCAATTCCCTTTGAAGTCCAAGGGACTGGGGATGCTGAAGGGACAGCCAAATGGCGCTGGAAATAGGGCTAAGGCTCAAATCTCACTATTTCCCCTCCCTTCATCTTTCCTGGCTCTTGTTCAGGCTGAAATGAATGGCTGTTAAAGCTAATTTTAAATTAATTGGAATTTGGGTATTTGGTCAGATTAGATTCAGATGGATGATGAGTATTTCAGCTTTTAATGAGCCTACAATCATATTTTTCACATGTAAGATATCATGAAGAGGGTACTAAAAATCTCAAGACTGAAATGGATTCAGTGTTAAATTTCACTGTGGGGCTTTTGGGGACAGGGGGATGGAGGAAATAAGTTGGCAGTTGCTGAAATAAAGGGAGGTAATCAGTTCACCTGGGAAGTTAGAATTGTTGTGGTGATGGTAGGAACTAACATTGTTTTGTCTAGCACTCACTAGAAATCATTTTGTGTTTTTTAGTCCCTCCAAAGAAAACTAGATTAAATGAGATGGCAATTAACACAGAAAGTTTCTGATTCCCTTTAATAAAGAAGCCCTTTCCTGATAGACTAGGAATAATATTGGCTTGGAGCATTACAGTGATTTAAGAAATAAGAGTTCAGAAGCACCGCGATGGGCTAAGGTGGAGTATTTATAGACAGTCCTTGATGTAAATCAAAACTCTACCAGGAAGGTTTAGAAAGGGATGGATACTTTATTAGGTAAGGTTCAATCTACATTTGTGAGTCAATTGAAAGTTAATAGGGACATTGTTAAAGGTCACAGATAAATGGCTACTGTAATTTTAATGAATATTTTATTCATGTCACCTTTAAATTAGTTAAATTTGGAAAGAATAATGATGTAATGCCAAAGGCTCCTTCCTGGAACACTCAAAGCAGAATTTAATGTTAGTCTCACTATCAGCTCTGAACTCCTTAACACAAGGCTTTTAGGTATTTGGTGCTTTTACAAAATGACCATTAAATAGCAATAGTAAAGTGAGGTATTTAAAGTTACATGATTTACATAGAAAAGGGCCTTGGATAGCTTTATGTTTTTGAACCCCTGAAGAATAGAGTTGTACCTATTTCAGCCAGGAGTCAAGAGAGCCCAAGGAATTCAGCTAAGCCTCAGGAATCATCCAATTGAAGAATGAAGCTTAAACTACTGAGAGTAGGAGACATCAAGTCACGAAGTATCTCAGACCTCTTTTCGCCTCCTCATTCAGGAATGAGACCTGGACTGGACCTCAGAATAACAATCATTGACTATCACTGCTTCTGACTGGCAGGCAACCTGGCATTGAGGCTATTGTGTCTATGCCCCCACAGGGCATCTAGTCATAAAAAAAAACTGTTTGAACTTTTTTCCTCTCTCTCTTCAAACTATGACCTTCATATTAACATCTGAACTGCTAAAAGTCAGAGGTAACAATTCCAAAGACTGACCATTTGGGAACTAAATCTAAAGGAAGAATTCAGTAAATGACTTCAAATAACTGGTGTATTTGTATCAATTCGATTGAACTGCTTCTCTTTTGATTTAAGAACTCTGCTGAAAGTAATGACCAACCAGGATTCCTGAGGACCAATGATGAATCATTCTATCCACCTCCTAACAGAGGTAATAGACTCAGTATACACAAGAAGACATGCATTTCTGGACATGCCCAATATGTGAATTTGTTTTGCTCAACTGTGCATATGTATTACAGTGGTTTTTTTTTTCTTTTCTTTTTTTTCCAGTGTGGGGTAGAGGGCAGGAAAAAGGTAGGGGGAAGAACATAAATGTCTGTTAATTGAAAATAAATTATTTTTAAGTATAAATTCATTAATAGTTTCTCTGTGAGGAAGTATATGTACAGATCGATAACTGGATTTTCTCAAGCTGTACTCAGTTGGAACAGTAATTCTCTTAAATATAAAGAATATCAATAAAAAAACATTAGTTAAGTGCCTACTATGTGGGGGACAGTAGGAATACAAAGACAAAAAGGAAAAAGTCCCTGTTCTCAAGGAGTTGCCATTCTATTAGGAAAAATAACATTATATATAAGTATAGGAAATATGGGGTAGGTAGGTGGCACAGTGACTAGCCTAGAGTTAGGAAAACTCATTCTCCTGAGTTCAAATCTGGCCTCAGATATTTAATAGCTGTATGACCCTGAGCAAGTCATTTAACCCAGTTTGCCTCCATTTCCTTATCTATAAAATGAGCTGCAGAAAGAAATGGTAAACCACTCCAATCTCTTTGCCAAGAAAACCCCAAAAGGTGTCATGAAGAGTCAGATACAACTGAAAATAGCTATATAACAAGAGCAACAATAAATCAGGGCTTGTTTAATTGACTATATAGATTAAAGAAAGTACTGGAGAAAATGTCAATAGTGCAGCTTAAATTGTTTTTGGAGAATCAGTTGTCAAATATTTATTAGCACACCTTTGCATAGAGAAGAATAATGTATAAGAAATCTGGAAAGGTAGATTAAAGCCAAATTATGAAGGAATCTAATTACAGTTTATCAGAAATAAACTACTCAATCTCAAAAGCAATATGTGATTGGTATTTCCCATTTGGTTTTCTTTCTTTTCCAGTTATTTGAAGACTAAAAAAGAGGAACTTTATTTCATAGGATTATAGGTTTAGAGCTATTATATGCATTAGAGATCATTCAAACCACATACACACACACACACACACACACATACACACACACACACACACACACCCCTCTCATTTTACAGATGAGGGAAACTGAGGCCAAAAGACATGAAGTGACCTCCAGACTATATGATCCTTTGAGGACAGGAACCATTACTCACTGCTCTATCCCCAGAGCCTAGAAAAACACCTGGTACATGGCAGGTGCTAGATAAATGCTTACTGAATTAAAATATCCAAGGTCACACAGGTAGGAGATGTCAGAGGTAGGATTTAAACACCGGCAAGGATTACATTGTCATTCTGAGGGAGAAGCAATGTACAAAAAAGCTAGGTGGTGTAGTGGATACATAGAGTGTGGAACTTGTAATTAAGAAGACTCAAATTCAAATCTCACTTCATACCTATACTAGCTGCGTGACTCTAAGCAAATTATGTAAATTTTCTCAGCCTCCTTTTCCTAAGCCATTAAATAGGGATAATAAAAACATCTCCCTAGTAAGTTTTGTGAGGGACAAATAAGATAACATATAAACAGCACTTTACAAACTGTAATTTATTTACAAGCACTATTTAAATGAAACCTACTACTTAGATTCGTCATCTAAGGTGAGTGGAAACTCAAGACTTCAAAGCTTAGGGCATGTATGGTAGCTCCTACCAAAATGGCAAGGTTTGGAGGGCAATCTTGGCAATGGACTATATGCCTATTATTGGCAGACCTGTCTAGCAAACATCACCAGAAGTTTAGTGATGGGGTGATAGAATATAGATAGAGATGATATAGATATAGAGATAGATAACTGATGAATACATGATAAATATAAGTATAAATATAGACAAATGTACAAACAGGCATGCATGTGCATGTATACCATGTGTATATATATGTATACATATATATATGCATGTACACATAAATACATATGTGAATGCATATATAAGTGTGTGTGTATGTTGAAACAGAGTGAGAGAGACAGAATATGTGTTGGTTGGTACTCACACAAACTGAAAGTATAAATCCTGGGACCACTGAAGTAAATGAAAGTAAGATAATTCCAGAAAAGGATTCCAAATTGTGAATGGTAATAACACCATTTGTTAGAGGGTTGTTGTATTAAATACCGAAAGCAATCAGTAATCAATTCAACACTATTTGGGGCAGCTAGGTGGCACAGTGGATGGAGCATTGAAAAACCTGAGTTCAAATCTAGCCTCAGACACTTACTAGCTTGTGTGACCCTGGGTAAGTCACTAAACCTGTCTGCCTCAGCTTCCTCTTATGTAAAATGGAGATAATAATAGTACCTACCTCCTAGCATTGTTGTGAGGATAAAATGAGCTAATATTTGCAAAATTCCTGGCATATAGTAAGTGCTATACAAATGTTAGCTATCATTATCACCAACATTTGAACTCCTCCACAGGGTCCAGAAATATGCTATGCACAAAAGACAAAGTGGTGTAGTGGACAAGGAGCCAGCCTCGGAATCAGGAAGGCAGGCAGGCAATGAGTATTTATTAAGAGCTTACTACATACAAACGTACGTACGTATGTATGTACATACGTACAAAACACCATGTTAATCACAAAGTATACAAACACAGGAGGAAAGATATTCTCTACCCTTCAGGAGCTTACATTCTAATGAGGGAAGACAACACAAAAAAGAGAATTGAAAAGTGGGAGATAGGGAGTAGGAAGGTGCTGGCAAGGGGGCAAGATGAAGTCCTGAGAGTCAGAAGCAGGGCTTGGAGGGGAATGAAGGACAGTTGGCCTGGATGCCTCCCCGAAACAGAGTCTCCAGAAGGAACTCATCAGTGGGAAATGGAAGCTAGAAGGAAAGAGGGCCTGGGTTCAGGACCTGCCTCTGATACATATTGGCTTTGTAGACCTGGGCAAGACATTCACCTTCTCAGTGCTCTAGGCTACCTTCTATGAAAAGTGGCAAAACAAGTGCCAGATCTGCCTAGGTAAAAGGAATTTCCTCACTGGGAGTACCCCATACCAGAAGGGTCAATCGCATCTCTATGGGCTATGTAGTGACTTAGAAAACCACACATTAACATTATCTGTGGTGTATTGGATTTTCACTTATTTTGCTAAACATTTCTCAATTACATTTTGATCTGATTCAAGTTCCACTCAGGCACATGCAGAAATGAGTTTGATCTCCCTGCTTATCCCAATCACCTATCTGGGATGTGGAGAACCTTCAGTGCAAAGAAGAGTAACTCTCTCTTCAATGCATGGCCTCCCATCTCCTGCTGCACTTGTTCTTTAAGGAGAGGGTAGTGGTGCTATCCACTCAGTGATGAACGTTCTCCTAACCAGCCATACCCCTTCATATCCCAGTGACTCTGAATTCTAGTAGATCACCTTCCAAACCCCAATTCCCCCATAAGTCCACCACTTTATTCCTCATTCCCATCCACCTCAACACCCCACCCCCACCCCAAAGTTTGACCTTAACTCAGCTCAGCCCTTCCTCTGTGCCTTCTGGAATGCCAGTACCATAGGCACAAGCTTTCCTTCATCTTAAATCTTTTCCTCTCCCATTGCTTCTATCCACCAGCTTTTATGGAAATCTGGCTCCCTCTGATAACACAGCCTCCCTGGCCACCCTTTCCAGCACTGACTGTACCTTCATTCATGTCCAAGGTTCACCGGTCAAGGCAAGGGGGTTATAATACACACTGCTCCCTGTAGCCAGCTCCAAGTTCTTCCCCTTCCTCCATCACTCAGTAAACTCTCTTCCTTTGAGGTTCATGCTATTCATATTTATCACCCCTTACAAATCCTGGTAGCTATTATCTACAGACCACCACCCCAGTTATTTCACTTCCTTCTCAATGAGTTTGATACATGGCTTATAATTTTCTATTCCTCCCCAAGTCCTGCCCCACATACTAAGGGACTTCAAAATACATATTGATTCTCCCCCAAATACCCTAATCACTCAATTCCTCAACCTATCACCTTTCATGAGCTACTTTTCCACCTAACCTCAGCTATACACAAAAATGGTCTTAGGGGCAGCTAAGTGGTGCAGTGGATAGAGCCCCAGCCCTGAAGTCAGGAGGACTTGAGTTCAAATCCAGCCTCAGACCAAACACTTGCCACTTACTAGCTGTGTGACCCTGGGCAAGTCACTTAACCTCAACTGCCTAAGCCCCCCCAAAAAATGGCCCTGCATTTGATCTTGCTATGATGTACAAATACACTACTTTTATATTCAAGAGTTATGAAATCCCTTTATCCAATAATAATCTGTTGGCTTTTCAATTTTCCCTCAGCCTTCCTTCATATAACACTACTCTTCATCTGCACCATGACCTCCAAGTCTTAATTTTCTCCCAGACCATCCCCTCTGTACTACCTACTCTTTCCTCTTCTCTCCATCTTAATACTTTGGCGAACCAATTCAACTCCATATTGTCCTCCTCTCTTGAATTCTCAGCTCCTTTATCATATCACCAGTTAAGCCCAGCCAAGGCTCAAACTTGGATCACTCTCAGCATTTACTGCTTTCACCTTTATACACAGGCTGCTAAATGAAGGTGAAGAAAGTCATATAACCATTCTAAATGAGTTCATTACAAATTCATGTCATGTAACTTCAACTGGGTCCTCAATGCTGCTAGGCAATCTTACCATACCTTCCTTATAGATTCACTATCCCACCCTCCACAGTTGCTCTTCCAAACCTTTTCATCTTTCTTCAAACCTCTCATTTCTCCTCTCAAATGAGAACTCTGTCTCATATTTTAGAGGAAAAAAAGAGTCCTTTTGCCTCATGAACTCCCTCTTTTTCCCTTTCTTTATTTTCTATCACTCAGATGCTTTTTGTCTCTTTCTCCTTCTTTGCCTTAATCTCACATGATGAAGTGGTCTTACAGCTTACCAAGGCTTAACATCTCTACTTGTTCAAGTGGACTCATTCCATCCTGTCTGCTCCAATAGATTAACTCCTCTGTCATCCCCACTCTTTCACTTTTTTTCCCAATGTCTCCCTTTCTCCTGGCTCATTTCCTAATGTCTGCGAATATGCTCATATCTTCCTTATTCTGAAAAAAAAAAACCCTCACTTGATCCTTCTATCTCTGTTAACTATCATTTTATCTCTTCTGATCTTTGTAGCTCAACTCTTCAGTCCATCTACAATAGCTGCCTCTACTTTCGCTTCTCTCACTCTCTTCTTACCCCTTATAATGCAGCCTCCAACTTTATCATTCCACTGAAACTGCTCTCTCCAAAGTTACTAAAGATCTCAGTTGACAAATTCAATGGCCTTTTCTCTATTCTTATTCTTCATGAAATCTCTGCAGCTTTTGACGCAGTTCATCCTTTTCTTTTCCTTGATATTCTCTTTTTTGTAGGTTGTTTTTTTTTAGGATACCACTCTCTCCTTATTTTCCTTGTACCTATATACCCCTTTTTCTCTGTCTCCTTTACTGGGTCTTCCTTCATATCATTCTCTTTAATCATAAGTATCCCTCATGGTTCCCTGTTAGGCTCTCTTTTCTTCTCCCTCTATACTACTTCCCTTGGTGATCTTATCCGTTCCCATGAAGTGAATTATCATCTCTATGCTGATGATTCTCAAATCTGTCTTTCCTGCCCCAATTCCTCTGCTGACATCCTATCTCACATCTCCAACAATCTTTTAGATATTTTGAATTTGATATCCAGTAGATATCAAACTCAATATGTTCAAACAGAACTCATTTTCCCCACTAATCCCTCCCTACTTTCTATTTTCTCTGTTACAATGAAGGTCAAAATCATCCTTCCAGACCCTCAGGCTCACAACCTAGGAGTCATTCTGGATTCCTCACAATCTCTCCCCACCCATATCTAATCTGTTGATTCCACCTTTGCAACATCTCTCAATTATGCTACCTTCTCTCTTCTGACACTGCCACTCTACTGCCGGCCTTCATCACTTGATGCCTGGATTTTCACAATGGCCTGCCAGTGGGTCTGCCTTTCTCAAGTCTCTCCCCACTCCAATCCATCCTCTATTCAGATGCTTAAGTGATTTTCCTAAAGTATAGTCAATTGTGTCGCACACATACCCCCAAATAAACTCCAGCTGCTCCCCATCCCCTCTAGGATAAAATACAAAATACTCCATATGGCATTCAAAACCCTTCACAACCTAGCCTCTTCCTCTATTTCTAATCTTCTTACCCCCTTACTCCCCAACATGTACTCTTTGATCCAATGACACTGGGTTCCTGGCTGTTCCTCCAAGAACACACTCCATTTCTTAGTTTCAGCCATTTTCTCCAACTGTCTCCCATTCCTGGAATACTTTTCCTTCTCCACAATGACTACTGACCTCCACAATGACCTTCCTTTAAGTTGCAATTCAAATTCCATCTTCTACAAGAAAGCTTCCCTATCCCCTCTTAATCCCAGTGCCTTCTGTTAATTATTTCCTATTTATCCAACATAAAGTTTGTTTTATATATATATATATATATATATATATATTATATATATATATATATATATAATAATATATATATATATATATATATATATATATATATATATAATGTTGTCTCTCCCATTAGACTGTAAGCTACTTGACAGCTGGGACTGGCTTTTTCCTCTTTTTCTATCCCCAGTGGATAAAACAGTGACTGACACATAGAGGTGACTATAGAGGTGACTAATAAATGTTTCTTCATTGATTAAAATCAAAGGTCCATTCAAAAATGAGACAAGTTTAAGACATAAGACCTCTACTTGCAGATGTATTTCTATTGTGAAGAATTCAACTTTATTTCCCTTTAGGTTACTGTTATCACTGTTATCATCACTGTTATCCCCATCATAATTAATAATTATATTAATAGCTAACTTTATATGGCCATTTCAGATTATACTGTTTTATATAGATCATATCATTTGACACTAAAGAGGCTAGATGATGTAGTCTCTGAGGTCCCTTCTGGTTCTCGATCTATAATCCTATTATCCTCAGAATAACAATAGGAGGTAAATACTGAAGGTATCAGTAAATTTATTTTTACTTTATGGGTAAGAAAATCAAGGCTCAGGAACCTCAGGCAGTTTGCCTGTAGCCAGACAGCTATTAAGTGTCAAGAGTGGGTTTTGAACCACAGTCTCTCCTGATTGTAAGGCCAGTGGTTTTTATGCCATGCCATGCTGCCTACCAAGCCCTCAGAATACCATTTCTTACTTAAATGAAGATTGGAGATATTACTATATTCCCCCATTAAAGTATCATAGCTCAAATTGATAAGGAATAAATCATTATATAATTAATAATTCTCTAAGCCCATATGTCTTTCTTTATGTATAACGAAGACCTAGGTTAATTACCACTCTGCCATGAGATAATGTGATATTCTAGGGAGCATTACAGAAAAATGACTAGTATAGTCATGAACCATCCTGAGGAATCTTATGACAGGGAAGTAATTAACTCATGCCACCTGTGCATTGCAGGCAATATAAAGGAGTTCAGAGGTGCCAGAGAAATGGTTAGACAGGGAAGATCGAGTAAAACTTTCAAGCATGCCTAATTATGTAGGACACTGCATGCATTACCAAAATGATTTTTTATCCAATGCCCACATCCATCTTATTTCCAGTCTACAATCAATGTCCATTCCTGGCTATGCCTGGTAGGGTAACATTAGAATTAATTGAAAGCTCAAATTTCCCCATGTATTTCATGTCACACTCTGTTATTGAAGCAGTGATGTTTTATATGGTATCAGAAAAAAAAAAAGAAAAAGAAATCTCATCATGTTTGGGCAAAAATAGCTTCAAGAGTTCTTTTAGCCCAGAGCAAACGGCCCAGACTATGTGACCAGAAGTTCTGGAGCTTCTGTGAAGTCCATGGCAGGTATGTGTTTCAAGAACATACATACCCTTTCACCCTCCAAGGAATTAGGTCAGTTTTCATTGAGTGTTCCCATCATGGCCTCTTCAGCAAATTTTCTTGTCCTAAGAAAGAATGAGGTATGATAAATTTAGGGGGAGGGAGATGAAGCAACCATCAATCCATCTCTACATCTTACATTCCAGCCAATATGTCAATGAAGCAATAAAGTGATGTTCCATTGACTAAACAAAACTGTTAAACTGCTCAGAAAGACAATGAGTCAGGGATTTATTAATGAGTCTAAATTGTTACACATATTAATTAGTGAGTATTTAGAATGAGTCTACTCTGCATCATGGCAGATTAAGCCGTCTCCCCATTCCTCTTAATTCAATCATGTATTCCATCAACAAGGGCAAATAGCAGTACAGAAAACCTCACTCATCAAGCTCCCACTTATGGAGATCTGATGTTTCTCATTGAACATTTTGCAGAGCAAGCTACTCTGCCATATAATTGCATGCAACATAGGAGCTGTTTGATGGGAGACTACAAAAGGTAGAATTGGACAGGTACTATTCATTATATCCCTCTATATCAAGGTTTCTCAACTTGGCATCCACAGGCCCCAAAGGCATCTATAGATAGATTTCAGGGGGATTACGAAAGTAGGTGGGAAAAATTAAATCTTTCTTTCAATATAATTGGTTTCCCTTGTTATCCTTCTATTTTATTTTATGCATTTAAACACATTATTCTGAGAAGGGGTCTATAGGTTTTATCAGATTGTTGCCAAAGGGCCCATGACACAATATAGGCCAAGATCCTTTGATCTACACAACCAGATGTATTACAAGTAAAGAAACTCAAGATATTTCTCTGGACTCTAGATTTTTTGAATAAAGATACAACCTTATCTCCATCTACCCCAGACCTACTTCTTCAGAACGTCTATCCTACTCTGGTCTCCCCTTTCATTGTATCCTTTGGAACAAATATCCCTTTGTGATAGGTTTCTTTCATGCTTTTTTTTTCATTTCTTACTCTCATAAAAACCTGGATACCCCTAAAAGATACTGTATCACCAGCCACTCTCTTTAGTACCACTGTCATCTATTCTCATGACCCCAACACACTAGGCTGAGAGGAATACTCTTTACTCTTCTCTGGTCCTTCCAGACCCTGCCTTTACCACCGTCACTTAGCCATCTCTTCTCTATTGAGATTTCCTCTTTTCATCTATAAAATCCTATCTAGATCCTGGTGGTTTGTTAGCTATTAACCCCTAAATTATTCTCTTTTCTTTATTTGGAAGTTTAGAACCTGGTTGAGTCTTTTTCTCTACTCTAACCCCTGTCCTTATACATAAGTATACATGCCCCCATCAAATACTCTGGCCTCTCAGTTCATAAACCTCCCTCAGTTCTCATATTCTATACCTTCACTCTCCTTTAGCCATGCAAAAGGATGATCATTCCTTTTATCATACCATATCAATATTTTTTCTTCCACTTCCAAGATCCAGAACTAGGAAATTCTCTTTGACCATAATCTGCTATCCTTTAATCTATTTCTCTCCTTCTCCTTCACTCCTCCTAAACACATTCTTTATCTTCATGCAGCCTCCTGTTCCTCCATCCTTTCCTATTCTCTTAATCTATCACACCTTTCTTAGCCTTACTTTCCTTCCTTCAAATTCTTTATTCTTTAGTTTACCAGATAAATTTTACACTGTCTTCTATCATTGAATCCCTTGTTATCCCATTTATGCCTTGTCAAACCTCAAGTGTGTATTATTTACACCAACCAGATGCCTTTTCTCTTCCTGAACGTATGCTGCTGAACTCTGCTAAAGGAAATCACAAAACTATGCCAACAAGGTCTACTATAGATTTATGGTACCTGATCTCGAATGGGTTCTTATTATAGCCTCGCAGTTCTTTTATCCTTCCATGATTGACTCTCTGTCACACTTCCCATAGCAATTATTACAAACCTGCTCTTCTCTCCTCAAACCATCTATGCCACCCCTCCCTCTGAGCAGAGGACCTCACCTCCTACTCTACTGAGAAAACAGGGGCCATTCATCATGACTCCTCTCTTTCCCTAGTTCTATACCACAAAACCTTTCCACACTGCTCCCCATTCTCTGCTCCTTTGCTCTAGTTTATAATGAAAAGGTGGCCCTTTTCCTTACCACAGTCAACTCCTGCACTAGTGCCCTTGATCTTCTCTCTTCCTAACTTCTCTTGGAGCTTGCCCTCTCTCTCATCTTCAAAGGTTTTCTTTCATAGTCAGTCTCTCTGTTTACTGGCTTCTTCCCTGCTGCCTACAAATATGCCCAGGTCTCCCTCCCTACCTCACCCTTAAAACAACTTCACTTGACCCTGCAATCCTCTCTATCATCCTATCTTTCACTGTCAAACTCTAAGAAAATCCATCTACATTAACTGCCTTTCTCTCTTCACCTCCCACTCAATAGTCAATCCCTTCTAATCTGACTTTTGACCTCATTATTCAACAAAAAGTAATCTGACTTTTGACCTCATTACTCAACTAAAAGTACTCTCTCTCCCTTTTTGAGGTTACCAATAATTTTATAATCATTCAATCCAATGGCTTTTTTTCAGTTCTAATCCTTCTTGATGTCTCTGTAGCTTTTAACACTGATAGTCACCCCCTGCTCTTAGATACTCTCTCTTAGTTGTCTTTCTGTCTATTTGACTGCTCCTTCTCTGTCTTCTTTATAGGATCATGATCCCTATCCTACCCCATAATCATGACAATACCCCCCAAATTGTGTCCTAAGTCTTTATCTCTTCTCTTCTCTCTCTCTCTCTCTCTCTCTCTCTCTCTCTCTCTCTCTCTCTCTCTCCATAGATAGATAGATAGATATAGATAGATAGATATAGATAGATAGATATAGATAGATATAGATATAGATATAGATATAGATATAGATATAGATATAGATATAGATATAGATATAGATATAGATAGATAGACATAGATAGATAGACATAGAGATAGAGATAGACATAGAGATAGAGATAGAGATAGAGATAGAGATAGAGATAGATACATATAGATATAGATGTAGATAGATAGATAGACATAGATATAGATATAGATAGACATAGAGATAGATATAGATATAGATATAGATATAGATATAGATATAGATATAGATATAGATATAGATATAGATATAGATATAGATATAGATATAGATATAGATATAGATATAGATATAGATATAGATATAGATGTAGATGTAGATGTAGATAGATAGATAGACATAGATATACATATAGATAGACATAGATATAGATATAGATATAGATATAGATATAGATATAGATATAGATATAGATATAGATGTAGATGTAGATGTAGATGTAGATGTAGATGTAGATGTAGATGTAGATGTAGATGTAGATGTAGATGTAGATGTAGATGTAGATGTAGATATAGATATAGATACAGATACAGATACAGATACAGATATAGATATAGATATAGATATAGATATAGATATAGATATAGATATAGATATAGATAGGTAGACATAGATAGACATAGATATACATATAGATATACATATAGATATATACACACACACATATATATATGTATACATATATTCTCTTGGTTATCTCACCAGTTTCCATTGTCATTTATGGAGATAAATCTGATATCTACATATCCCATCCAAATCTCTCTCCTGAGACCCAGTCTTGCATCATCAGCTACTTTTTGTATTGATATCAGATTATGAAAGTCTTGGGTTCAAGTTCTACCTATAATCCCCACTAACTGTATGATGGTAGACAAGACACTTTCTCCCTTTTTCATTGCTTAAGAATATAAATAGCCAAAGATTTGCCAATCTGGGATCCACACCTCACCAGAACATACACAAATAAAATCACAGATCTAAACAATAAAGACCAACACAAATAACAACAACAACAAACTACCTACCTCACTAAAAACCATGGGGAAAGTATTTTGGAAATCTTAAAATGCTATATAAATATGAATTGTAATTCTTATTCCAGATGATGGTTTGGAGACACTTCACAATGGAGGGGCTGGTAATTTGGGAATGTGAGGAAGGAGAAAATTGTCGTCTACTCTTTTGCAGAGGCCTATATCAAATATAGTTTGGTATAGTTGAGGTAATGCCTAATACAGTGCTTAGCACATAGTCTGACCTTAATACTTGTTGAATCAAATTGAACTGAGTTGAATTACGTTGAACTAGATGATTTACAAATCCCCTTTTTACTGTAACAGTCTAAGAGTGTACAGAATCACAGAGAGGTAAGTGCAGGGGTGTGCTAAAGCCAGCTGAAACCCACTTCAGAGCCAAAATTTTCTGCATAAGCATTTACACCTCAGAAATGGGCAAATTCTGCAAATCAGGACTTGATTAATTGTTTTGTTGACTATCTAAACTTAAGAAACTGATAGAGAAAATATTAATAATTCAGATTAAACTTTAAAAAATGCTGTGCAACCATTTTTGTAGAAGAGCTATTTGTTAAACATTTACCAATACTCCACTGGGTAAGTGGCAAATGCTTTGTCAATTATGCTATCAATGCACCCTTAGCCTTGATACTAAATATTGTGTTGAAAAGAAACTGCTGCTAGAATTAGACAGAGTTACATCAACAATACCCTGAATATCTCTTCCCATACTTTATAAATTCTCACTGTTTAATAGCCAGATACACTAATGATTAATGTCATATTGTTTAATAGCCAGATACACTAATGATTAATGTCATATTACTTTGATATAAACACTTAATTTGTACTCAAATATTTACCTTCAGTGTGAAAAGGCCATTCTTTAAAATGAGACCTACTGTGCGCCAGGCAGACACTGTGCTAGGCAATGGGGCAGGCACTGTGCTAGGCAAAGGAAAGAAAGAAAGAAAGAGAGAGAGAGAGAGAGAGAGAAGGAAGGAAGGAAGGAAGGAAGGAAGGAAGGAAGGAAGGAAGGAAGGAAGGAAGGAAGGAAGGAAGGAAGGAAGGAAGGAAGGAAGGAAGGAAGAACCTCTACTTTTAAGGAGCTTATGTTCATTTTATCACTCTTCAATTGCCTTTCCAACTCTTTAGTTTGGAATGAAAAACAAAATTGAAAGATTACTGTTGTTGCTTCTAATTTTCTCTTCTAGAATTTCACTTCTGCAGAAACTTGTATTTTTTATGGATGAGTCTCACCTCAAAAATTGCAGGACTTCTGTGAAGAAATGTATAATTTAAGATTGCTTATCCCACAGCTAACTGGAAAATATTTGGACATTTTTCCTGAAAATACTTAAAAATCAGATCCTCTTGAGACTTCATCCTTTTGCAGGTGTGAGTAGACCAGAAGAACAAGGATAAGAGCACTTTTGAGGATAGTCTTGCTTCTCATCTCTGCCCAAGCCACATGTCTGACTTCTTGTAGAGACATTAAGTTGTATTTGGCTCTGAATTTAGCATAATGGTTTATCCCACTACTTATCTTAACCCTTTGATTCAAAGCCTAATATTGCTTTACTTTTTTTTTTTGGAAAATCAATATTTGCTTAAACAAACGCCCATGGAAGAAGACCAAAAACATCGATTTCAATGTTTAGTAGTTTGTTTCTGTGTAGAAATCTCACAGAAGACCACACACATATGCAAACACACATAAACTGAATTTAGTGAAAAATAACAATAACCACCTAATTACATTCCATCCACTAATAATATTGGTTTATATTTTGGCTTTGTTTTTTTCCTTTTTTTTCCCTTTCTCTCTGCCTCCCTGATACTAATTAACCAGGACTTATTTTTTCTTTCACTTCATTTTCTTGGTATTGTGGTCTCTGACCTAAATAAGCAAACTTCCTCCCCTGGGTTGTCCTTTAGCAGACATTTAATGACATAGTACAACAGGATTTGTCTTTGAATAGCTGGCTTTTTACTTCTTAAGCTTGAAAATCTATTTTTTAAATCCAATTCACTTGTTATACTAAAATATGATCTTCAATATAAAGCATTATAGGAGAGATGAGTACTGTGTGATTTATGATGAGAAAAATAGAAGTAGTTGGTATAGAGTAATGGTATCAAACTCAAATAGAAATAGGGAACCACTAATCCATAATCAGGATCCTTGCAAAGTACACATTGACAATTTTAAAAGGTACTGTTTTCTATGTTTTATTGCCTTTCTATTTATTTTGTTAAATATTTCCCAATTCTGTTTTGATCTGTGGTTCAAGTCCATTTTTGAGAGCTGTGTTTCACACCTCTGGTACAGAGGAAAGATTGTTGCTCTTAGAGTCAGAAATATTGGAGTTTGAATCTTAGACCCAGGTATTTACTCCTTATGTGACCTGGCCAAGTCATTTAATCTATCTCAGGCTCTGAGAGAATCAAATGAGATAATATATTTAAGTGCTTTGTTAACCTTAAAGTGCTATATAAATGTTAGTTTATTATGTTATTACTATGATTATTGTTATCTTATATGCCATGGAGCTAGGCTTATGGAATAATTATATTAGAGTGAGGTGCTTTTAAATGAAGCTCTGTCATGTTTCAGTTTGGACCTAAACTTAATCACTGAAGTGGAACTTAAGGAATCAAGGTATATGACATTTTAACACATCTCCACGTATCAACTTAACGTGTTAAGAAGACCAAGAACCATCTTCGTTACCTATGCCTGGTTAAAATTTGGATTCCAAATCTTTAGGACACATAAATGAAGACAAATCTGGTTGAATTTCATACATAAGATACAAATGCTGAGTTCATTTTACAACATGTAACATTTTAGTTGCTTGACTGCCTGTCATTTGGAAAAGATCACATGATGATTTTTATCAGTATGAATGATTAAATAATACTTTACCATTTTAAGTCCAAGGCCATTGGGAAATGAAATAATTGTCTAAAAATGCAAAATCACCATTATTCATTATGGTAGACTTTCAAGCATAAGAACATTTCCAGCGGATTCTCTCAGAGTGAGAATACATCTCATTTATAATGCAGCCTATTTCACTTCATCATATTTATCTTGGGCTAGATGCTATTACTGTATGCTCCTTAGGGAGCCCACAAAACTGGAATGTCTTACATTAAACACAGTGAAGCCCATATGAAGAGAAATGTTGAAAAATCATGAGCTACTTTCAGGAGCAGTTGCTGAAATGGTTTCTAATTACATTTGTACACTTGGATTAAATGACAGCTAATGCTTTTGATAGATTCGCTGAGAAATTGCTATGGAAATTGAAGCAGGAAGGGTTTGTAAAGATTTTGCAAGATTTCACCAGAGGTTAGGAATGTTACTCTTTCTAATTCATCTAGAAGTATGTCTTCATTATGATGTGCAGCATCTAGACTATCCAGTCAGTGCACTGACGTCATCCCTGATATTATGACATAGATTCATATATTGCTAGAATTAGAAGAGGACTTAGGAACGTTTATGTTGCATCAAGCCTAAATTTGCTACCTTGCATTTTCCACCCTTTGTTCCTTGTTCTTCTCTTCTGGGACCTATCAGAAAAAAATCTAATTAATCCTTTCTCCATATGATAGTTCTTCAAATAATTGACGAAAAATCAATCAATGAAGAAGAATTTAATAAGTGCCTACCATCTGCCGTTATCTATTTCTGAAGTTAATTTTTGAGCTGAATTGTAATAATTTACATTTATCCCTATTAAATTTCATTTTAACCATTTCAGCCCTTCATATCATCTGTCCTCAGGTTTTTCATTCAAATGAAGGCATAGAAGATCAATGACTGCTGTCCTCCCCAGAGTGATTTCTATCTTAATGGAGAAGATTTTAATGAAAATGCAGTGTTCTGATGGTACAAGTTTGGACATCAATTGGTAGATATGGGGAGATTTTGAGAGAGCCTTGTAGTGCAATTCAAGTAACATTAAGTGGTTGTTATCCTGCCTAATTGAAAAGGACCAAAATGATGTCACTGTGTCAGGATCAATGTAGTATGCCTGAATGTGGCCGATCAGACCAATACAAGCTTAGAATGCTCTACCACAGTTCGGGAACAAATAGTCCATATGAACATTTGGAATGGATATATCTCTAAATTTGTGCATTTCATTTTTCTTTTGAGCCACTGCAATTCTGCTTTCCTCATGGAGCACAATGCCTTCTTTGATGTGAACATATCATGTTTGGTGGCCCTGTGCCAATATCTCTCTTTTTTCACAATTGATTCCAAGTTCTCCAGAGAGACCTTGCAAGTGTCTTTCTGTCGTTTCTTCTGGCTTCTCACTTCTTCTGTGAGTGTGTGAGTTCTCTACAAAAATGTCTTCTAGGCAAATGTACATTTGGCATTCAAACAATGTAGCCAGCCCATTTGATTTGCACTCTCTACAGTAAAGTGTGAATGCTTGGCAGTTCAACTCAAGAAAGGACTTCAGTGTCTAGTACCTTTTCTTGCCAGGTAATCTTCAGAATCTTCCTAAGACAATTAAAATGGAAGGGATTTGATTGCCTGGCATGGAACTGGCATGATATCCAGGTTTCATAGGCATACAACAATGAGGTCAGCACAACAGCTCTGTAGACCTTCAGTTTGGTAGACAACCTAATACTTCTTCTCTCCCACATTTTCCTTCAGAGCCTCTCAAATACTGAGCTAGCTATGGCAATATGTGAATCAACCTCCTCATCTATGTGTACATCTTTGGAAAGTACACTGCCAAACTAAATTAACTTGACTAAATTCTTCCATTTGTAGTAACTAATGGTTCCATGTATGGATGGTGTGGTGTTAGCTGGTAGAGAACCTCTGTTTTCTTGGTGTTGTTAGGCCAAATTAGCACATGCAGCAGAGAATCCATTCACATTCTGTTGAATCTCAGCCTCAGAGGTTGTATTTAATGCACAATTATCTGTAAATAAAAAGCTGCTCAGCAACTCTCCCTCTACTTTAGTCTTGGCTTATAACCTTTTCAAGTTAATTTACTGTCAGTGTGGTAGCTGACCTTGATGTTCTTTTCATCTTTGTTGAAATTGTACAACAACATAAGTGAAAACATCATGCTAAAAAGCATAGGAGCAAGCACACAGCCCTGCTTCACTTCATTAGTAACTGGCATGTGCAAGCATGCCATGATGCAACTGCCATACAATATTGATGGACTTCTTCAGGCAACCAAATTTTGCTGTGACTGTCCACAACCCTCATGGCTGACCTTATCAAAGGTGTTGGTCAATTTAACCAAGTGTACCTCAAATCATACTAGTTAGGCTCTCCTTCTAGATACTGCTAGTGCCACACATATGAAGTTTATGTGTACAGTATGTACATAATGAGATAACCTTGGAGAAAAAAATCAATAACAAGTAGCCTGTGTTATGACTGTTCCTTTTATAGGAAATCTATCTATAGATTCACATATAAAATTACTTTGATGAATTGAATCATCTATATTGTAACATATGCATAAATGGTAAACATATTAATTTTTAACTATAGTTTGTTAGACTAGCTGCTCACAACCACCTGAACACGGTCATCTACTTGAAGAATATTCAGTAATAAACAATCTGCTGAATGCTTACTATGTGCCTAGCTTTGTGTTTTTTTTTTCCGAGGTATACCTATGATTTACTTTATGTAGGGATGCATGGATGATAGCTCAAGAGTCAGAAGGACCCTTAGAGGTCATTGAGTCACTTTCAATCTATAGATGAGGAAATGAAACCAGAAGAGGTTAAGTGACAAATGACCTGCTCATTGAACTGAGTTGCCCAGGGTCACATTGTTCCTAATTATAGTAGTAGTAGTAGTAATAATAATAATAATAATAATAATGAATGACATTTATATTGTTCCTATTTTGGACCAGGCACTGTGCTAAGTACTGTACAAATATGATAATAATAATATAACATTCATATGGTGCCTTCTATATGCCAGGCACTGTGCTAATCACTTTACAAATATAATCTCATTTGATTAATAAGTGACTGAGACAGTGTTTAAGCACAGATCTTTCTGACTTGGAAGTTCAGCACTCTATCCATTCTCCCATGCTATGGCTCCAGACATTTGTTAACTCGTGGTACTTAGTAGTTGTTTAAGAATGATTTGGATGAAGGGCTAAGGAGAGTCAGGTACCTGCCAGCTTGTATCCTACTCAGTCACACTGGACTTCTATCTACTTCCTCCTAAGTCTACACTGCAAGCCCTCAGACAAGAGCTCTTGAATAGGAGCTTTAAAGTAAGCAAAATCCCTACCCAAGTGTACATGAGCAACAGTTTTACAAGTCATATTTTGGGAAGTTGCCTAAGACACTGAGAAATTAAATAACTGGTCTCAGGTGACCCACCCACTACACAGCAGTGAAAGGACTTCAAATCAACATACCATGTAGCCTGTCTACTTCATGTCAACTTTGTGCTCCAAGTATATCACATGGTCCTTGTTCTCATTAAGCTCAGCAGAGGAAATAAAACTTCTCTGTACTCAGTAGCAGGTCATCTCATTTTTTATCTGAAATGTCCACATTAAATATATGTACTGGTGGACTGATTTTGCAGCCAATCCATTTGGATGTCATAATCTAGAGAATATGCAGAAACTTCACCATAGACATTTTGGAAAAAGAAAAAAAAACTTTAATAGACAGGAAGTATAATTCTTTTGACCTGGGAGTAATGGCTGGAAGTTGCAAAGAGGCAAATTTAGATTTGAAATAGATGATAGATATTGATAGAGCTATATACACATATATACTATGTATACATGTATGTGTGTATATGTATATGTATACATATGTTTAAGTATATATGTGTACACACATAAAGGCATGTAGGCATGTGTGTATACACACAGGAAACAATGTAAAACAGCAACAAAAATAACCCCAGTTATTAGAATTCAGTTCCTTCATTATTTTTTTTTTTACTTTAAAAGCCTCTCTGTGGTTGGGAGGTAGTAAAATATACCCATACCCCCCAAAATGTAACTGGAGTCAAAATAAAATATATAATATATTATAACGTTATAAATACATAATTTAATATTAATTATATGTATACATGTGTATATATATTTATGTAAGTGTATATATCTATATCTATATACATATACATATATGTATAAAACAATGCTATTGAAAAGTAAAATAAGTTGACTGAGGAAATAGTGGATTCTCCAGCATTGAATGTTTTCAATAATTTATCTGGAAAATTATTTGTAAGGCATACTGTAGTAAAGTTTTGGGGGTTTTGGGGGGGTTTTTTCAGTTCTCATTTGCTCTAGATGGACACAGATGTTTTCTAACTCTGAAATTCTATGATTCTATAATCAATGGACACTCTGAGTTAAATATAATAGATTGCATTGGTATTAAATACTTCAAAGTGAGCCTACATCCATTCTTCCTCTTGATATCAACAAACAAAACAACAAACAATATACATGAAGTATCTTTAAAAAAAAGCACTTACTTAGAGAAAAATGTTACCACATAGTTGACATCAAAGAATCAGAGTATATGTATAATTTGAAAGAAAAGACAATGAAAAATCAAGTGTTTGACCTTATATATTTGCCCATCTTTTGAAACATTTCTTTGGATTTGATATGTCTTCTAGGGTCATGCTTATGTTTTCTGCTAAACTGACAAGAGCTCTCCTTGTTTGGAAGACAAAGCCTGAAATAATGGAAACTTTCAGTTATAGGATTTATACCTGGAAGGGACTTTAAAGATCATCAGATAACAAGCATTTGTTAGTGCTTACCATGTCCTAGACTATGAGAATAAAATGGCAAAAATAAAATAGTCCCTGACCTCAAGGAGTTTACATTTTACTGTAAAATTTATGGAAAAATATGGATATTGTTTGTGGATCACAACAAGATGAGTGGGTGGCACTTCAAACTATTAGTCACAACCATTCTTTTATAGATTTTTGTTTAACTGTTTTCAGGAGATGTACATTGTGGGTGGTTGATTTGAGTGTGTGTGTCTGTTTGTAACTGGGCCTGCTGTTGAGTTGTGTCTGCTGTGTCAAAGATCAATAACATTGGACATGTATAACATATATATATATATATATACATATATATATACATATGTGTGTGTATAATTTATATTTACATGTATGTGTGTGTGTTAGTACAAACTGAATACCTGAGCACTGAGAAAATGGCAAATAAGTGCTAGCAGTATGTAGTAGTTTTCCTGGGGAGGAGAATCTCAAAATGGGTCTTAAGTAACACTTTCTTAATTCCACTTTTAAACAAATCCACCTAAAAATACTTTTCCCAATGAGCATGAATTATTTCCAGTTTAAATTACGGCCCAAACTTTTGATAAGGTCATAGATTCAGCATTGGAATGAGCCTTAGTGCCATTACCTTACCTCATTTTGTAGAAGAGGAAACTATGTAAAATGACCTGCCTGTGGTCACAAGAAATAAGACAGTCAGAATTTGAACCTAGATCCTTTGACTATAGTTACATTTCAAGTGTTTTGCTTTGGGTACAGGCCTATTTTACTACCACCCAATCCCTGAAAAGCTTAAAGGGGAAAGAAACAAATGAAGGAAGGAAGGAAAGGAGGAGAAAAGGAAGGAAGGAAGGAAGGAAGGAAGGAAGGAAGGAAGGAAGGAAGGAAGGAAGGAAGGAAGGAAGGAAGGAAGGAAGGAAGGAAGAAAGAAAGGAAGAAAGAAAGAGAGAGAGAAAGAAAGAAAGAAAGAAAGAAAGAAAGAAAGAAAGAAAGAAAGAAAGAAAGAAAGAAAGAAAGAAAGAAAGAAAGAAAGAAAGAAAGAAATTATAATAAAGGTTACTATTTCAAATTTACAATCGACAATCTATTTATCCACGGCTACTCTTTTCCATTGTTTCAACTGTGTGTGTGTGTGTGTGTATGTTTAAGTGGAAAACATTAATATGCATTATCTTTATCGTGGAAAGATCTTTGCATTTAGATTCAGAGGACCAGAGCTCTGCTACCTTTGTCTTTGTGACCTACAGCAAACTATAATCTTTTTGAATCTCAAGTTTTTTTATACAGTTTATATAAACTGGCCTCCTTGCTATTCCTCATGCAGGACATTCTCTCTCTCTTAAAGGCACAAACCTTTCCATATCCTGTTACTCAAGCTTAGAATTCACTTTCTCTTCGTCTAGGCCTCTTAGAATCCCTAGCTTTCTTCAAGCACCACCTCCTCCTATATAAAGTCTTTCCTAACTACCTCAACCCGGGTGTCACAGTGGGTAGATCTCTGGGACTGAAATCAAAAAATTCAAATACGTTCAAATACGGTCTCAGGCACTTACTACCTGTGTGTCCTTGGGCAAATCACTTCAACTCTGTTTGCCTCAGCTTTCCCCACCTGCAAAATGGGGATAATAACAGCATCTACCTTGCAGGATTATGGTGGTAACAAATGAGATAATATTTGTGAAGCACTTAGCACACTGCCTTGCATGTAGCAAATGCTATATAAATGCTTGTTCTCTTCTCTTCCCTTCCTACTCAACCAGCTGCTAATGCCACCCCTGCCTCTCTGACAGAAACTGCTTTATATTTACTTTTTATATATTTTACATGAGTTTATATGTGTTCACACTGTTTCCACAAATAGGATATAAGCTCCTTGACAGCAGGGACTATTTAATTTTTGTCTTTGTATTCACAATGTCTATCATATGGTAGGCACCTAAAAAATGCCTGTTTCATTGATTGATTGATTCATTCATGGTATCTTAAGTCCCTTCAAATTAAGTCCAGTCCTTTGTAGTTCTAAATTCCATAACTGAAAGTTTCCATTAGTTTCAGACTTGATCTTTCAAACAAGAAACACTGTTGTCAGTTTCAGCTAATGCCTACAAATGTTCCTGTAAGACTGTTGGTCAATAGTTGGTCAAAAAAATTTATTATTATGCCAGGCACTTTGCTAAGCACTGGGGATACAAAGAGGCAAAAGTCACTTCTTGCCCTCAAACAGCTCACAATCTAATTAGGGAAGCAAACAGATATGTACAAACAAGCTATATGCAGTCTAAATTGGAAATAATCAACAGAGGGAAGGTATTAATATTGAGGAACTGGGAAATACTTTCTGTAGAAAATGGGATTTAGTTGAGACTTAAAGGAAGCTCAAAAAGTCAGGAGGTGTAGATGAAGAAGGAGAGCATTCCAGACCTGGGGTACAGCCAAAGAAAATGCCTGGAATAGAAAGGTGGAGTAAGTATCTTGTTCCTTGGAACAGCCAGGAGGCAAGTGTCACAATAACACATCCATTCCAAAGAATTGTTTCAGAGAATGAGTACATTATACAAGTTCAAATATATTGTTCCTGTTGGTTTTTCTTGAAAATTATACATATATTCTGATACACACAGATACAAAATATACATATATATTCTATTCGTGTTGTCAACTATGTGGTTCCTTCCTCCACTAGGGCTGTAATGCTTCTGATGTTTTGTGGATACTAGTCTAAAACTTGATTCTCTCCCATTCTCCCTAGAAGTCTGGCCCACGTTTCTTGAATAATTTTGTTTGTGCCACTTCTCAGGCCCAAGTCATTGATGTTAATTTGTTGCAACCTACTTACAGGCATTTTGAGTTTTTCCATTATTCTATGGATCCCTTGAAATTCTGATTCTTCCAAGGTCAGGGTGTTTTGTGATTCACAGCCATATCACATCACTGAGAGAATACTGGTGTTAATGAGAATGGATTTTGTGGAAAGGAAATGCATGAGATCCTTGCAAATGTTGCAGAATTTCCCAACCTCAATCTAATTCATTTTCTAGAATTTCCCAAACTCAATCTAGTTCATTTTCTTTGTACAAAATGCTGGGCTATCTTACTGAATAAAATACATGCTCAAAATACATATTAATTTAATGGACGGTACATCTATCTATATGTCATGTTCTGGGCAATGTGTGGAAACCTGAACATCGATAGACTTTTGGATGAATGAAAATTAACACACCAAGTACAGTGTTAAGGTGTCCATAAAAATCAAATTTTCAAAGATATAAATACATATAAATAATATATCCCCCATGCCCAGACTGTAGAAACTAGTGAGTGAAAAAATAGATATAATTCTTATTTATGTATTAAATCAATTACCTTTTTGGAGTTTTCATTTCTATTTTTCCTTATAAGTATTTTATTTTCTGAACAATCAAAAAACAAAGTGATAGTAGAACAGGGTGATTGAGAAGGGCAAAAACAAAGAAAGACATCAGTAGCCTACAAATACAAATATAAAACAGATCTAAGATGCCCTTGATCAATATGTGTTATCATAGGTATCATTCTGGTAACCCTGTATTATGATAAACTTCTCATGGACCTAGTCTTTCTAGATTCTCAAACCCCAAAAGAGTGGGGAAAAAAAATATTTGCCCAAAGCTACTCTTCTTCCTAGCATAGTGGGGTAACACTGACCTCATGGGGCTATTAAGATAAACCAAGGATTGTTTTATGAGTTTCTCTGATTGACCTTGTTGTTATTTTCCTAACAATAAAAAAAGGAGATAAACTGCCAGTTCTGTGTTGTTGTTTTTGTCATTTTGTTTTGTTTTGTTTTGTTTTGTTTTCTCTACTCTAAGAAGCTGGTTAAAGGTAAGGCTAGGCCTTTGCTGTTAAGCTAGGTAGCATTACTGAACTGGAAGGAATTGACTCCTTTGGCAGATATTAATTGTGGCACCATTTATTAGTAAATAAATAATAGTAATACTAATTAATAAAAGTAATAACTAATATTTACATATTAGAACTTTAAGGTTTGCAAAGCACTTTATAAGCATTATCTCATTACATCCTGGAAGGCAGGTGTTATTATTAGCTCCATTTTACAAATGAGGAAACTGAGGAAGATAAAGGCTCAGAGACTTTCAAGGGTTATCTAGTAAGTGCCTAAGACCAGATCTTGAACTCAGGTCTTTCTCATCCCAGGTTCAGCTTTCTATCCAGTGTGCCACCTAGTATCTCAAAAGAGGCAATCTGACATAGTAGATAGAGGATCATCCCTGAGACCAGGAAGGCATAGCCTTGAATATACCTGCAGAAACTTCTGAGCTATTTGCCTTTGAGCCAAATAATTTAAACTCGATGAGCCATAGTTTTCTCTCCTGCAAAATGGGGATGATAAAATCATCCAACTCAGAGCTTTGTTGTGAAGATTAAATGAACTGAACAAAACTTTTATAATGTGTCTTATAAATGTCAGCTATTGTTGTTCATAATTCATTTCTCCTAAAAACCTATCTTCAATTTTGTCTGTTTAGAAAATCACACTGGAGAATCTTGCTGGATGACCTTATCCCCCATTCCATGTATATATACATATATGTAAACATGTATATATGTACATACATATGTATGTATGTATGTACATCCCCAGCAGTAGGATCCAATAGTTAGGGTGATTTTATAACTTAGAAGTGAGATTATTCTTGGAATTCAGAAAGATTTCTTAAAAGTCACTTTAGAAATGCATATTATAGAAGGACAATTATAGAAGACAAAATAAGGTGATTCATGGGGTTTGGAGACTTCCAATAAATGCCTGATCAAAGCCAACTCATTTTTGGCAATAGATATTCCCCAAAAGTTTTACTAAACATATTCTATTTAAATACTCTGACCATTAGCTCCTCAAGGGAACCTCATAGTGTTTTTGTCTAGCTGAGTTTAGTAAAACAAAATTCAACATTACCTGATTTGTAAATATAGACCAAGAGTGTTCAGATTTTTTATTACAAGTAGTAGCAATCTTTAGCATACCCCCATATATGTGTATATATTTTTTCATTATATAAGGTGCTACTATATTCATGTCACATGCATTATAAAACATACACAAAATAGTTAAACATTTAAAACTATGAGACAAAGATGAAATAAAAAATATTTTGAAGATAATGGAAGGAAGAAAGAGAACAAGAATTTGTTTAGCACCTACTATGTGCCAGGCATTGTGCTAAGTGCTTTATAAATATCATCCCATTTTATTTATTAACAGTGCAAAACTTTTGTCTCTAAATTTTTCTAGCATTAGTATTTATAGTACCAAAAATGTTATTAAATATGCCTCATTTTTTTTTTGAAATATCAATGTGTATGTTATAGGGGATGGTATAGAATTGTGAATGTTAATTGTTTTAGCAATTGCTTTATTTAGTTAATTTGATCAATGAATCTAGCCAGTCAGGTGAATTTTTTTAGATATCTTTAATTGAAAGATACTTGATACAACATTCAAATAACAGGACATAACAGTCAATGAACACGGGGAAGGAGATTAAGAAGGGCATAAACATTTATTAAGGAACTACTAAGTACCAGGAACTGAGCTAACCAATGTACAAATATTATCTTATTTGGTCAGAATCTCATTTGAACTGAAGAGTTATTTAGTAAGAGGTCTATTTTTCTGTAAGACAGAAAAAAAAATGGAGACAGAAGATCATCCTCTTCAAGAATAAAAGATGAGTAACGCTAATATTTTTCTGTATAAATGTACCATAAGGAATGCAATTCTTCTCTCTTTACCTGGTTCTGCTTAGCGAATGGCATGATATCTTTACTTCCTGTTCAGTTTGTAGGTATTAATTGTTTTCATATGAATGTAAGGAGCGGGAAGAAGGCAGTTTTGGCTCGATTGTAGAGTGCAGAAAGGGGAGTCATGTATACTAAGCCTGGAAACTTGATTTGGAAGCAGGTTATGAAGAATATTAAATGTCAAATGGAGATTGTATTTGATTATAAATTAAATAGGTGGCTACTGGAGCTTTTTGAGTTTGCAGATGACATGGTCCGATCTGTACTTTAAGAAACATAACCTCAGCAGGTATATAGAAGATGGATTAGAATGGAGACTTGTGGTAGAGAGACAAATTTGGAGTTTGCAGGAATAGTCCAGATAAGAGATGATGAGAGTCTGAACTGCAGTTATGGCAATGTGAGAACAAAGAAAGGGTAATATGCAAAATATGTTGTGGAGACAGAATGACAACATTTGGGAAGTGATTTGGTATGTGAGGTGAGTGATAATAAGCAGGAAAACTCTTTAGTTTGACAGCCCAGATTACTAGAAGCCTGGAAGTGGCCTTCAAAGAAACAGAGGAGTTTAAAAGAGGGGTTTGTTTCAGGGAAAAGACAATGTAATTGAGATGTGAGATGCAGGTTCCAACATGCCTGCTCATTCTGTGCAACTCAAATTGTCTCAAAATGAAAAGGGAAAGAAGGTTAGTCAATGCTCCAATGGACCTCGCTACACAGCCCAAAGTGATATGAGGAAGGAAGAAGGAGAGAGGAAATCACCCAGTGTTACCTGTGTAGCTGCTACTGTGATTGCTTATGCTATGTAATAACTGCCTTGAGAGGCTGGGGACTGAAGGGGGAGAAGCTGGGGGCTTGTACAGCTAAGGGAATGGGGCAGCATTAGATGATCATAACTGAACCTTAGATATGTTAGTGCTGAAAACAAGCCCCTGATTGGCTATTGCAGGGAGGGTAACTAACCCAACCTATCCTCCCGCCCCCCACCCCACCTTGGTTGATTACATTTACCCTGAGGTCATGTGTAACTAAAAGGAGAGAGAGGGTAAATGTAGCCAATTTAAATTCAATCTAAGGAGCATCTATTGCATGTAAAGCACTATACTTATCTCTAGAGATACAAAGTAAAAAGTGAAATAGTCTCTGCCCTCAAGGAGTATCCATTCTACTGTGAGAAAATGGGAAGAATATGGATAAGCAAGTACAAAATAATTTGAAAAGTGGGAGAGCACTAACAGTGAAATCACATTCCCTACTTTCTACCTTAGGAGCTAGCATGTGAACTAAGTTTTGAAGGAAGCTCAGGGTTCTGAGAGTTGAAGGTGAGAAGGCAATGAATTCTAGGAATGGAAGATACCCTGTGCAAAGATACAGAATCAGGAGACAGAATGTCAACTTTGAGAAACATCAGTAAGCAAGTCAGTTTAGCTGATGGAGGATACGAATAAGGAGCCATGTAAAACAGATATTGAAAAGTAGTCTAAAACCAAATTCTGAGAGGCTTTCAATACCAAGCTAAGGAGTTTGCATTTTATCCAAGAGGCAATAGGAAACCACGGAAGATTCTTGAGCAGGGAAGTGACTTGGTCAGCCCTATGCTTTAGGAAAACTATTTTGATGGGTGCATGGATCTTATATTAAAAGAAAACAGATTGGAAGCAGGTAGACTAATTAGGAAGTTAACTGCAATAATTAGGGCAAGAGGTAATAAGGGCATAAGCTAGAGTAGTGGCCATGTTAATGGACATGTTAAAAATTTAAACCCAGAAAAGGAAAGAAAACTTATCTTTTAAACAAGATGTCTATTGCCAAAAAAAAAAGTTTAATGCCTGAATTTTACAAATTAATACTTTTCGTGGTTTCATTATAACCTGTCCTACACCTCTGATGCCTTGGCATTGTGTTCTCATTATTCTTCTGAAAATTGTCACCCATTTCCTCCAAACCCTTGTGCAGAAATCCTGGTTTGCTGAGGAAGAGAGTGTTGCAAAGTTGCCAAAAGAGCAATTTCAATCTAATTAGGAGCTGTACTGCTTCAGTGAAGGCTACATAAACACTCTGTTAATATTCCCTACCACTGCTTTGTCAATAACTCCCACTGACTCTCCAAATTTATCAGAGAAATCAGCAAACTATTGGATTTGCGGACAGTGACAGATCTTTCTGACTTCATCGCCTTTCTTCTTCCCCTTCTACCCCAACAGAGGGCACAAATGCCAATAACTCTAACAGTCCCCTAAATGCCGAAGGATCATTATTAAAGTGTGGCTGGCATCCCTGGTCATTAATTATAATCTTGTGCACATATGCAGTGTGATTGCAGGAAATAATCAGCTTTGTCTGCCAAATTGGCAACATTTAGAAACTAATTTGTTATGACATGCCATCCAAGATATTTAAACAACAAATGCAGGGCTCTGTTGCACTGCGTACATTGTTAAAATATCAGATAACATCATTAAAAAACAGTTAACATATCCAGGGGGAGGTAATAGCTTTCCTTGAACTGAAGTTCAAGTG